>NC_055987.1:96217085-96817085 GCF_018446385.1 Zingiber officinale | reverse complement strand
GATATTCCAATATCTCAACCGTCGTAAAGTATTTCGAAGATGCCAGGGTAAATAATAATTGATTTAACTACTTGTAAGACTCTTCCTGAGACCTACTTTGTGATTGAACACAGGCAAGGATGAAGAGGGGCACTGTGCTGGCTACAACATCACCAGCAAACGTACCCACAGCTGCTGCTGTTGCTGCAACTGTAACTCATGCAGGTTGGTTACATTCATCTAGGACATTTTTTTACTACTAAACAGTATCTGGGTTCGAATTTTCTCCATTCAATTGAGTTTTGATGTAGCTTCTCGGTTGCATATGACGTGATCTTGGTTGACAGCATCAGGAGCTTGTAGAGAGAAGCCCGAAGGCAATGAACATGCTGAAACAGAGGACACTCCTTTATGTTCCGCAGCTCTGCACTCTGAGGAAACTGTGCGTGTTTCTGTTCCCGCTCTCAGTGAAGCTCAGAAATCTGCCGCAGGATCTTCACAACTTCAACGTTGCAGCACCACAAAATCAGATGAAAACACCGATGGGTGGAGCGGCAGCTAGCATTTGTTTGAATGGATCAGTCAACTTACACCGCTAACAGTTTGCATGTGCAAGAGACGTCGGAATCAGAAAGGCACTAATTGTTATCATCTGATATTGTTGCAGGAGGCAACTTATCCTACTGCGACAACAATACCAGGAGAAAAGGCCAGTTCTTTGAATATTGAACCATCGAGGAAGATGTAATTTTTTTTCTTCATATTTTGTAGTTTTTTTAAAAAAGCTAAGTGAATTATCACTTTTTATTGTTTTTATCAGATATTTCTTTCTGCTTAAGAGCGTGGACTTTTGTTTCTACAAACCGTAAATGATCTTGCCAGGTATTTTCTGAGTGTATATTAAGCGAGTTTTTTCTAAGCTAGCATAAGGTATTCAGCCGGCTGACGAATGCAGATGATCGGTTCGGTCCAACGGAGGGAGAGGCTTCTCATGAGGTATCAAGATAAATCTAAATTTGAAAATAGCCATCCGTAAGATTTTAGGATAGGAACTTAACGTGTTTGAGTATGTCTTTTTCCATACTTGTTCAATGGTTAGTATCAATGAATGAGTCATCTTTTACCTAATAAATTTAAAAGAATTTGTAACGAACCCTCTATCCGTCTAACATTTCAAGTTTACTAATGTAAGTTGCTCAAATATGACTACTCACTTGCTACTTCTTTTATCGTTCGGACAGTGCAAAATGTCTTTTTTGCCCACAAAGATAACATTTGTATTTCTTATTCTTTAATAAATATTTACATTGTCCTATTTTCATCCATCAAAATATTTCCTTATTCCAAAAATACCTTTGACCTAAAACTAAAATTTTTTCCCTTAATATCAAATATCAAAATATATTTATTTATTTTTTTCTTTCATATCACTTCTTTCTCCTTGTTCTCTCTCATCATATTTTTTCTCTTATCATTTTATCACACACTTTCTCTCTTCTTAATCTCTCCTATCACATTCTCTTTTCTCTTTTTTTTTTCTCATTATACTTTCTCTCTCATCATATTTTCTCTCTCCTCAATCTCTTCCATCACACTCTCTTCCTTCTTTTTCTCTCATCATACTTTCTCTCTCCTCAATCTCTCTTGTCACACTCCCTCCTTTTTTTACTCAACACACTTTTTCTCTCATCATACTTTCTCTTTCTTCAATCTCTCCCATCACACTCACTGTTCTTTTTTTTCTCATCACACTTTCTCTCTCATCTACTTCCTCTCTCACCATACTTTCTCTCTGTAACGACCCGCCTTCTACTAACTAAGCTGTAAGGCCGATCGTCACATTATGCTGTGCTAAACTATTCCCTGACCATCTCTAGAACTAGATGCGGAAGCTGGACTAATTAAAATTTTGCGAAGCTGTTAACATTTCTTGGTGCTACATATACTAAGGAGTATAATCTAAAGTATACCGAACATATACTACATCCCCTATGGTCAAGGAACTGAAATATATGTTTTCCTGCTGTTATCAGACCTCCCAATCGATCCAAGGATCGATTGGAATAGTCGGATCGATCCAGTGATCGATCCAGACGGCTACTGTATGCGGGATATAAGTTGGATCGATCCAGTGATCGATCCAGCATACTACTGTGCCCGGGACGATAATTTGGATCGATCGGCTGATCGATCCAGGCTGATCAATCGATCCATTGATCGATCCCAGAGCTCTCTGTTCGCGGCAGAATGCGACTGGATCGATCGGCTGATCGATCCAGAAGCTTACTGTTCGCAACAGAATGCGACTGGATCGATCGGCTGATCGATCCAGAGGCTTACTGTTCGCGGAACCAGGCTCCCAATCGATCCTCTGATCGATTGATGGCCCCCAATCGATCCACGGATCGATTGGGGTTTCTGATTTCGCAGTAAACTCTGATTTCAGCACTATTTCGTGCCAAACTCACATTCACAAGTTCTAATATAACTGGAAAACAATCTAACAACGAATATTTAGTATTCTAAGCATAGCCTAATGCATAGTTCACTAGTTCATGGCATTTAAACATACTAAAGTGCGGAATGAATAAAACTACAAAGTTCTAATGCTTAAAACAAAGCTGGCTAGATCCCTAAGATCTTTATTCCAAGTTCCACCCACACACATCTTCCTTGCATTGACCTCCAGCCTCCACAGCTAGTCCATTTTCCTTTTACCTGTATCTGCAGTATAAGGAAAATAGTATCTGTAAGCTAAAAAGCTTAGTAAGGAACCATCTACCTCACTAAAACATGCATACGATGCAAATATGATTTTAAATCATGCTGTTTGAAAGGATATGCTAAATATACTGAATAAACTAAAACATGGCATGACATATAAGCATACAATCATGGCATATCTAAAGCTGAACATGGTATCAATCACATGGTATCAATGAAGAACTAAGCTGATACTAAAAACTAAGCTAAGCTAATACTGGACTACGGCTAGGACTGTACTGAATTCACGAACTAATTATGAAAGTTTGAAAACCATATATATATAGTAAGTGAAAATACTAAACATGCTGTTGATGGGCCCGGCAACTGTACATGCTATGCGCGCATCTCTAACTAGACCCGAGGTTGCAAGTCCCGAATTTAGTAAAGCTACTAGGTTATCTAAACCTAGGGACCGACTATGGGAGCCCAGCCCAATGGATATCTAATTCAGTACAGTGCCAACTGAAAAGTAAAATACTGAGTATAGCTAAACTGTTCTAAATTACTGTTTCTAGGTTATCTGAACCTAGAGCTAGGTTGTCTGAACCTAGAGGCGACTGTGGGAGCCTACCCATTGGACCGTAGTCCCATATAAGCTAGAATAAACTGATCTACTAATTTAGATGCTTCTAATACATTCAACTGTGCTAATAAAAAATGCCTAAGTTGCATTCTTTTCTAAGCTGGTCATTTAATCGAACACCTAGTGTGCTTTAACTCCCCTCTCTATTAGGGAGACTACCTTTAGGCACCCAACAGCATCTAAACCTCCAACTGAAGGAGAAAAGACGTGTCCGGCCCATCTAAAGGTACTCACTAAATCCCTAAACCTGCGAGGAGGGTTAATTACACCCTATGTGTCGAAAACATACGCATATAACTAAACTAATACACAGAAAATCAAACGGTAGCTATTATACTGCAGGTGAGGGGTTTCTTACCTCCTGTTCGTAATTTCTTATGATTCTATTCGCTAGAATTCCGGTGGAGATGATCTTCTCGACGATCCGCTCGCGTCTTCGCGTTCCTCTCGCGGAGAAGAACCTTTTTCGTGTTGGAGTCGTCGCCGGAAGATGTTCCCTTGACCCTTGGCTTGGTGTGCCGTGCGTGAGGAAGAGGAGAAGAAGGAAGAGGCGGCGGTGGTGTTGGGTCTCGGTGGAGAAGGTGTTGCCGAACCAAGTTCTCAAAATAAACCAACCCCAACTTAACCTTCCTATTTATACCAAGTAATTAATTCGGCCAAACCAATTATAAATATAATTGATTCCCTTTCCTTTCAGCACGACCCTGCTGGGTTCAACTGGTTACTAACATTATCCCTAAGCCATAGGTCTCGGGTTCGATCCCCGCCTAAGCAAAATATCTAAAAATTTCATAAAAATCATAAAATATTTATAATGCAGTTTCGAGAATTTTCGGGCGTTACACTCTCTCCTCAATCTCTCTCATCACACTCTCTCCTCATTTTTCTCATTACATTTTCTCTCTCTTCATCCTCTCACATCATATTTTCTCTCATCATGTTCTCTCCTATCACATTTTTTTTTTCTCATTTTCTCTCAGCACACTTTCTCTCTCTTCATTTTTTCTCATAACACTTTCTCTCTCATGATACTTTCTCTCTCATCATTCTCTTTCATCATATTTTTCTCTTACATTCATCTTTCTTTCTCATCTAATTTTTTCTCTTATTTTCTTTTAAGGGTAAAAAAGGAAATTTTGATTTATTCCGATAGAAAATATGTAACTAACCAAATATTGCTTTTAAGAGTGATATTCATACTCATACTTATTTCCATTCCATAATACAATAATTCTCATTCTGATTCTTATTCTTAGGAAAGAATCAAACGTCCCTTAAAAAATAAAGGGTGCTAGTTGATAATTTAGATGATTAACGCACGCCGCACACGTCTGATTTTTGCCTTTTAAGTAATTTCCCAAATTTAATTCATTATAATCTTATTTTATTACCTAATAATCTTAAATAAGAACTTGTATGAGAGCCACTGGCCGAAGAGCGGGCCGTGGTGAATCAAGAACCTCTAGCGACCCTCGTGCCACCGCAGTGGCCACCGCACACAGGCCGCGGCCGCGGCCGCCGACGCAGATTTCCTTGCTCCAACTAGCTAGTCCACTGCAGCCATCGCACCGCCGTTTGGAACCCGCTGCCTCCTGCGGCCCTCCTTTTTGTCTTGGAGCGGAAGCCTCGACAGGAGCTTGGCTCGAACAGAGCCTTGCTATTCTTCCTCCGACCACGCCGAAATCGAGCAGAGACCAAAGACCCTGTCTTTCATCCTTCTCTTCGTTGCTTTCTTGCTTTCTTTCGTTCCTGGATTATCTTCCACTAGTGCCGCTTTGCCTTTCTTGTTAAGAAATCGAACTATAAAGGCGCTGTTTTTTGTGGGTTGGAACCAGACTGCGAGAGGGAAGTTGCGGCAACATGTCTTCCTTTTTCCGCTCTCTCCCTAAACCTAGATTCGGGCTTCAATTACATCCCAAGATCGATTCTTTGGCGGGTTTCGATCGATTTCGGCGTTGCGCTTCTTTTGCTCCCGTTGCCGAAATTGCTTCCGACAGGATCAAGTCGTTTGCGCTCTTCGATACCTCAACGACGAGATTCTGTAGTAGGAGCAAGAGGAGGAAAAATATCTTTCATAAGGCTTTTGCAGAACAAGAGGTGGATGAATTCGAGATTCGGAAGAGGAGTATGGATGTTGAAGCTGAGATTTACGAGTTCATGCAGAACTCCGCGAAGCCGAGGGTTTTTCCGACCAAGCAGGAGCTCATTGCTGCAGGGAGGGCGGATTTAGTGGATTACGTGATGGCTCTCGGTGGATGGCTTACATTTGGTTGGGACATTAATGATAATGAGGTAGATGATAGGTTGCAATCGGCAGGTAGAGTGGAGCTGGAAGACGGGAAAGTAAGACCAGAGAGGGCTACGGTAACTGTTCTTCCGGCGAACGATGAAGCTGCTGAAGATGGTAGAGTTTACCAAGAGAGGGCTTCTAACGATTCTTTGATGATTGCTCATATAGGTTCTGATGGTTCTGAGTATTGTTCCTCCGCGCCATCTTCTTCCGGGAGATCATTGTGAGTGAAAGATATGCTTGCTGAGACTATATGCTCTTTTGTATTCTTTCTATGCACTATGTTTTGGTTAACTTGCCCTTTTGACTTGTCTTCTATTTTTTTCTTGGTATTCAAGGGAGACAGAGGATTGGGAAGCCAGTGGGGTTGAGGGGATATTGCACAGGCTGGAAAAAGAGAGGAACTTGTCTTTTGTTACAAGTAGAAAGGTAGTAAATGGTCAGGACTCGTGCAGGAAATCTATGGTTGATCGAGATGAAAAAAGTAAATTTGCATCCAGTTTTTGACACATATCCGACGAGATTGAATATTATAGATGTTTCTCTTCTGTGGTCTAACTGATTTTGTTAGTTATTACTTTGTTGGAATCTAAACATATAATAGCATCTTCAAGCTGGTTAGATCCTTTTAAATAGTTCAGACACATAAAATATGTTCTTCAATGCTATGCATAATGAAAATTTAACTGCTTGCTCTTTTTGTCCAAAATATGGATTTGTCTTTTTTTTATAATGAAGAATCATCTGATTGAGTTACAGGATCATCCATCTTACTTTTATTCTGTCACTGCATAGGAATTAGTACTACATTAAGAGTTTTTGAAATGATGTGGGGTTATACCAGCCACGTTGACTACCAAATGCTAAACTGGTTTAGTTCTTGATTAGGGCACTAGTCATGGATAAAGCATGCATTTAAACATGTACTATTCTGTTCTTCAGCCATAGTAATCAATACAAGACTCAAGAACCAAGAGCAGTGCAGATTCCAACAGTATGATGGTGGATTATATTGAATGAAGTATAACTTACAGTTCAAGAGTATTGTTTTTCTCAATTGTTCCAATATTCCGTTGCAATCATCATAAACCCAGAATATCCTTACTTATGACCAGATGAGATTTGAATGAGCCTAGTATTACATTTCAAACAACTGTAAGATTAGTGATGAATATTGTTTTTTATACATCAATCTGATTCAGATTTTATTTTCTTAGTTTCTAATCTCAAATGTGAAGGCAAGTACGTTGTTCAAACCACAACAATTAATAGATAAGGAGAATTAGAAATGATATCATATGATATATCTATAGCTAAGCTCAAGTTCAGTTATCTCGATTTCTTTGCTTGGTTTGTTGGCTTTTGATTGATTGAAACAAACAAGTTTGTCTTTTATTTTCATTTAGTTTTTATCTGGTGTTTTATTGTCAAATCTTGGTATTCCTTGTAAATGGGCATTATCCATTGTTTATTAACAGTCATTTTTTGATATCAAGTCATATTAGCAATGTTTTGGTTTATGAAATCTTTGTGAGTTCAGATTTGAATGGAATTCCCTTCTCTAAATGCAGAGTTAGTTGCTGACAAACTTAATATTCAGAGTAATGGGGGAAACACTATATCCGAGTCATCAGAATGTGAAACTTGCATTTCACAAAATGATCATATAAATGAGGTAGAAACAAAATTTAAAGATGTCAACGGCACAAAAGGTGCATTTCCTGACACGTGGAGGAGTTGGAGTCTTCAAAGGGCTCACTTTTCTTTGACAGATTTTGAAGGTAATTTGCTGCTGCATTCTACTGTAAGTTTCTGTATCAATATTGTTACAAACATTGTGCTTCCCAGCTGGTGAAATTGTCCCCAATGATGACGGAAGGCTCTCAGAGGATCACCCTTTAGATGTTGAATTTTCTAATAAAAAGTTTCTTCTACAAGAACAGAACTCTACATCTTATAATCAAACAGATGAAAAGGTAGTCAATGAAAGTAAGATACATTCACCTCTTCATTTGGAGGTTGATCTTTATTCTGCTGCTCACATACTTCAAGCTAGAGTTGATGATGCTACTTCACAAAAGGTGTGTCATGTCCTATATTTTTCCTCTTTTGTAGAATGTACATCTGTTCATATTTCTTTTGTTATGTTTGTATGCCCTATATTTTATTTGGTTTCAAAAAACAGGCAAAGAACTCTATCTATGCTCTGTGGGATCTTTTCAATGCAATGCACTACAAAATTTCTTGTTTAGCACTTAAATAGAGATGTACAAAGTCCAACGCTCGTTCAATTGCTCATGAAATTGTCTTAAATTGGGCTTCCATTTCAATTATGTTAAGGTTTCTAATTAGATAGATAAATCATGTTACCATGACCAAGTTATTGGAAGCATAAAAATACAGATTGTTTGCAATCTGCTGTTTAATTGGCTCTATATATCTTCAATTGATAATGCTAAATGCATAAATGCTGGATATAAGCATCTATCTTTAGTAAGGATTTCAAAGAGTTACCTAATAAACAGTTGCACAGAATAAAATCTCTTTCTTCCTTAGATCTTCTTTCAATGTATTGTTTCTTGATTTAAGTTCATAATTGAACTTTGAATTTTTTAGTTTATACTTTGTTATTTGTTTATTTATTCAACTATTATCGTCATAGTTATTATATTGGTAAACTTTTATGATTCCAACTAGTATTCTCATTCAGTTCTGGTTCTCCAGCAAAACTCATTATATGAGCAACATATTCTTTCTGATGCCTTGGAATTCCAAGAAACTGAAATTATTAAAGCCAGAAATATGTTGAAATCTATTCAAGCAAAATCGAAGGTTCTACATGGAAAATTATCACTTGAGATTAGGTTTGCCATTCAAACTTGGAGTCAAATTTTTCTGAATTCTTTAGATGTCATATCTGTAATCCTGTGATTTTTCATGTAGGGAAGCACAGAAAATATTAGAGATGAAACAGAGTAAAATTACTGTTGTCAAACAGCCTTTATCACTGCTTCGTGCAACCTATATCATCTGGCCTAACTCTGCTTCAGAGGTTTTGCTTGCAGGATCTTTTGATGGATGGACTAGTCAGGTAAAATTTACTTTTGGTTTTCAATTATCGGTTTGCTTAATGTACGCAATTCAGCAATATATGAAGAAATTTTGTAGCTTATCATTGTAGACGATTATTGATGATCATTAGCTAGTGTACTCTTGAGGTTTTACCTTCCTTTGTTTGTTGCACACATGCTCTAACTTAATGATGAGATCATAGTCTTGTCTGAAACGCCTTGATTCTCCTTCCTGTTCACTTTTCTCTTTACCCTAACTTCTTTTGCATTCACTGGTCTCTCTGAACTCTTTAACCTAGCATACTTTTTGGTTCAGTTTAATTATCGCCATCCAGCAATGTTTTTAGATCATTTTTCTCGTGACTGTAAATCTAACAATATGGACGGGCTATACTCAGAGAAAGATGGAAAGATCAAACTCAGACACTTTCTCTTTACAGCTAAAGTTGTATCCTGGAAGATTTGAGGTTAACAACAATACTTGTTGATAAATCACTCTTTTTTACATGCTACAAAGCATGCTCAAAGTATCTTTTTTTTGACACAGATCAAGTTCATTGTTGATGGTGTGTGGAGAGTTGATCCACTTCGACCTACTGTGAACAACAATGGTCACACGAATAACCTTCTCGTCATTGAATGAAGATACATGTTCCTGGTATGCTTTTTGTATAATGATTACAGAGTTACACATCTGTTGTTAATCCAATCTTATAGACGATCTATGCTCTTTATGACCAAAGTAGAAGGATGTGGGTGTTTATTTATTTTTTGGAGGTGATCATGATAACGAGTGAGTGCATATGTATTCATGATAATCAATAGCCCTTAATGAGCCATTTCCTGTATCCTTCCATGCTTTTGATGCAAGTTGTGAATAAGTTGCAAACTCTTCGCTTACTTTTCTTTAGATACTAAAATGGTTCGATGCTTATTTCTAGCTGATAAATATCATACATGGTTTGTTAGGAAGCTAATCAAGCTAGAATTTCTAGTGTGATTAGAGCTCAATAAGTTTTCTAACAAATCCATCAGAACACAATCTTTAACTCAACTTGAGCTAAGCATGAGATGGGCTTTACACATTCTAATAAAAGTTAGAGCTCGATAGAGCTCGATAAGTTTCATAATATATTAATTTGCACACCATCTTGAAGCTTGATCATCATTTTATAAAAGTTCAAGCTCGATAAGCTTCCTAACTTACTCATTAGAACACATATCTTGGAGCTCAATGGAGCGTTAAGTCACCTGGGCTCAATCAACTTTTAACCTATTAGATAGAACATACTTGAGATTGCATGCATTAATCCATTAGTTAAACTATTACAGAGATGTCACTTTTCCATCAGCTATCTCACCGAATAAGAGAGCAAAAATTTATGACCATTGTAATAGTAATTGATGATCCTCCTTGAGACATCGCCTTACAAAATACA
The DNA here is from genome assembly GCF_018446385.1 of Zingiber officinale. Lineage (NCBI taxonomy): Eukaryota > Viridiplantae > Streptophyta > Magnoliopsida > Zingiberales > Zingiberaceae > Zingiber > Zingiber officinale. Next base: position 96,806,957 of record NC_055987.1, on the reverse strand, counting down.
TTTAAATAGATTGATGTACTTATACATGACTACAGATAAATAACCTGAATCCATGGATTTTATTGATCCCGGCACATTACCCATCTTAGGCGGAAGAATGTTATGTCACTCTCTCCACTGCAGCACCAATCTGCATATGAAGCCAATCTGTTGCTGAACTTTGCTCATATTCCCTAGTGTCATGCGGAGTGAATGTCAAACTGGAAACCGTGTCATGTCCCTGTGCACCAAACTGAAATGGAAAAGCTATGTATCAGGGTGGCTGCAGTTAGAAAGATTGAGTAAAGGAATGAAGTTATCGTATCAATAAAATGAACAAATGCAAATTATGATCAAGACAGACACAAACCACAATCAAGTAAAATGCAAGCTAACTTTCATGAGTAAGAATCATGACCAACAGAATTTCAGTCAAGAATTAAGTCAACACCACAGAGAACAGGGAGTTAAGAAGGTAACAATACATCATTTCATAAATTCATGAAGTTGAGCAAGAAATCTGCAATAGAAAAGGCAGACAAACTGATAGAATTATAGTTGGGCGACGGGAAATGACCACTGTTTGGCTTTAGCAACATTTACTTATCCCTTAAAATTGATATATCAACACTTGACCTGATAGCAACTTAATGATATCCCTTTAAACAATCACAGTACCGATTTGTATTAGTTAGCAGTGACTTCAGAGTGTATATGCCTTCATAAGAAGGAATCCACAAATGAGGCACGATGAACATGTTCTCAATGCAATCATCACATACATTCCAAATGCAATTAGTCTAAATGTTTTTTTAAGAGCAACAAACAAAAGAAAGTATTGCGATTCAAATGATTACATTCTCAAATACAAATAGCAAAGTGTTGAATGTTTGACATTTTGACTTACATCTTTAACCGTGACAACCTCAAAACCTGAATTCATGCTAGTAGTGACTGCTTCAAGCTTCAGTGATAGGAACTGCAATATAATATAAGACTACCTTTGTGCTTTAGGATAATATTCAAACACTACAAATAATGGAGTAAGCATACCTCGACCTGGCTCTGTAGAGCCTGAATGTAATTTATTATCTCATCCAGAATACATGCTTTGCCAATCACCTACTTGTATGAAAAACCTCGATTAAAAATGAAGGCAACTCCACTCCAGTACATGATATCAAGTGGCAGGTACTTTTATACTTTATTGTGCACCTTATTACAACCTGGCACCAAATCCTGAAGAATCTTCATTCGCTCACTTATCTTCTCTCTCCTTGCCTATAATGGACATGGTCAAGGTTCCAACAATTGCATAATATCTCGAAATTCACGGTTAAAAGTTTGCAACTGTTATTGTGAACCTCCAATGTATCAACAGATGCCCAAGTATGAGATTGAACGGTTTTAAATTAGAAAAGACTACATCGAACATGCTTACTCTTTCAGCCAGGCTGTGGTTGTCTGTTGCTTGACCCCTCCTGGCCCTCACATGGATGTAGTCCTGCTTTGGCGGTTCGGCAGGTTGAGGATTTTCATCATTTATCTTATCACACATGCCTGAACTTGCCTCCACCTCAGTTTTTGCATTGCCGTTCTCTTCGGCGCTCACGCCGTTAGGGCGTTTAGCTTCATGGTCCATCTAAAGAACAACATATTCAGTTAATCAATAATCAATTCCAACAACAGAAAAAAAAAACTAGTGATCTCAAGATAATACCTACCCATATAACAAATACTCACTAAGATCATATATTCTAGTAATTTGTTCAAGTATCCTGAACTCTTTGTTCTTGTTGTTCTTCCTAGATAATAAAAACCGATCTATTACTTTCTTAATTTTGAGTTGGTTATCTGGAGAGCCCAGTTGCTATTTGTTTGTCATTTAGATACTGTATTTACCTATTAGTTGACATCTTAATTCTCAGAATCTCTTCCTTATGATCACCAAGGCTTAAACTATCATATGGAAGAGGTTTCTTACAACTGTTTTTCCTTCCCTCCTTTCTTCCGCATTTACGTTGGCATTGTTTACTCCTTTTATATATGTATGTTACTCTAGCTATTCTAGGTGCCATTAACACAAGTCAGATACTGAGGCAGTCCTTGCTGCTGCGTCACTAAGCTATGTATCTGCCCTAGAACTGCCAAAATGTGAACTCCATTATAATTCTTAACTATTCAAATTTAATCCAAATATGAACAATCATGTGTGCACAGTAGTAACGACTTTTATTAGAGATATAAACTCCAAGATTGTTTAATGATCCGACTAAAAAAAGGAAATTTCCAACCTTCCATGTGAAAATTGCTAACATCGAACCAAAAACTTTTCCCTCAAAATGATGTGAACTTTACACTTCAATGGAATGAGCCTTTGCTTGCACCTCATCAGCACAGTTACAGATTCTTCATTTGACTTTGTGTTTGCTTAAGAAGATTGCCATGATGAATTTATTATAAGGGCAATTAACATTTCTTATTCACTAAGCTCATCTCTTATAATGTGTATATCTAGTATTGTTCCACAGTACTAAAAAGAACAACGAAATCCGATAGTTCATCTATCACGGAGAAGGCAGTAGAAGCAAATCGCAGTGTATAACAACAAACAATGCTTGAAATTTACTTTTAGTAAGCAAGAAATCTAACCAAACTAAATTTTTGTTGTTCAAAATCACCTCCACATTTTAAAGCTCGCAACTTTAGCGAATTTAAGCAAGAAACCAACCAAACGAGACAGAGATCCTCAGTACCAAGTCATGGCCGTCACTGGTGGAGACAAACTTGGACGAGTCGTCCTCGGACGAAGCCAAATCCTTCCTCTTCCTTCTCCCTTTGACACTCCCGGCGCTTTTCGCGTTGTCCATTGAAACCCCCGTCGAAGCCCTACCGCCCGGTCGCCGGATCGGGGGCCCTAAGCCCGGCTGCCCTCCGACCATGGGGAAAGTCCATGTCTCCGGTCCCAGCGACGGCATTGACGGCGGATCCATCGAAGCAATGTATATTAACCTTGGAGCATGCGGTGTAGCGAGCTGGGTTGCTTCGGATCTGTGGCTAGCGGAGAGGAGGAAGGTCGGGCTTCGGAGAGAGCGAAGAACAGTGTGAAGGAGAGAGAGAAATTTATTGAGCTGCATCATTAAACTTAATATTAAAATTTTTCTTCAATAAATAAGTTTCAAATCTTCGCTGAATAAATAAATAAATTAGTACAGAAAATATCACTTTGCCTCTCCCTAGTTTAAAAAATATCAATATACCGCTTATATTTCTTAATCATTTCCGTTTCAACCCTTAATTGAACTCAAATAATTCTCACGGGGGTGCTTTGAACCTCTAGGAGTGAAATGAAAATTGTTTACTTCCCCGGGAAGAACATTAGTACGTTTTTATAAAACACCATATAATTATGTTTTTTCAAATGAAGCCCTCATGGATCACAAAAAATTCATGTGATTTCCTCGCGGACTCCCCTTGCTACTATAAGTTAGACTCTCTTGCTCATGTCTCTCTCTTGTCACCGTCCTCACCGAGATCGGCAGTATCTTCCACATCCATCTCACTTCGATCGATCTAGAATTTTGGAGAAGCGAGATGGGGCAGCAGTCGCTGATCTATAGTTTTGTCGCTCGGGGTACGGTGATCCTGGCGGAGTACACAGAGTTTACGGGAAACTTCAAGAGCATCGCCGCCCAGTGCCTGCAGAAGCTCCCCGCCAGCAACAACAAGTTCACCTACAACTGCGATGGCCACACCTTCAATTACCTCGTAGAGGACGGATTCAGTGAGTGCCTTGATCCAGATCCGCTTTGCAGTAGGGGTTATTTTTTTGTACTTTAGTCGATTTGTCTTCCTCATGGTTTTTAGTGCGTCAGTGCGAGCGGCGGATCTGTGAATTTGAAATTAGCGATGTATCTTCTGGTGGATATGGAGTCCAATTTAGTTTTCTTTGGTTGATTTTTGATAGATGTTCGTCGAGTAGTTCGTTTTTGCCCCTACTTTTTTTTTCTTCTCTTGCATTGATTTTTAGAAATGTTTTTCTACGTTTGGTTAAGTTGGTAAAGTGTATTTATTGAAAAATAGCAAGAAGTAGTTGGTTGTTCTTCAAGTGATCCGATTTACTTTGCCATTCGATTCTAATGAAGACGTTGTTCTTCGTTTCGTTTACTTTGTCAATAATTGAAATTACTGCCAGTAGTGAATAATTGAAGAGAAAGCTGATCTAGAACTGCAGGATTTCTAGGGAGAGCCATTTGGATCCGTAGTTAATTGAGTTTTAGAGGAAGTTGTCGTATATGAGTTTAAATTTATGTAGGTATCTCATTTCGTAGACGTTTTGTTTAGTTAGTGCATCATTTTGAGACTTGCAACCTTATATGTTTGTTTCGAGAATTCGTTTCTTGTTTTCTTTTGTTTGTTGTGTATAATCATGGATTAACCATTAGTTATTGAACGAAATACTGAGGCTGTGTTTGGTAGATTGGTATAAACTTATCTCTCTCTCTCTCTCTTGTTATCAAATCTGTTTATTCATTGCCAAGGCTTGTTTCATTAAATTATTCAAAATTAGATTGAAGGCATTTGTTTAAATTGCAATAAGAGTGCTAGCAATTCGAAGTTGTTGATAAAAAAATTTTGCTTTGGAAATGAGAGTTTTAATTAAGTATGGCGATTTAAAATAATTCCTACATTATTCAATATATATTTTTAATGTAATTTTTATTTTACTATTTTATTATATTTATTAATGATGATAGAGAGTTAAAATTGCATTAATCGCTCTTAAAATTTATAATAAAATCCAATTTATAGGTGAAGGATAATATCAACGAATAATGAATTTATTTTAATGAAATTCATTTATCTAATAATACAAATAAATTAATATGGCAAAGTAAATGATTGTATTTTTCTAGCAAAAACTCAACAAGACACGACAACACTATTCCACCTATGACAAAGTTTTACTTTATTGTTCAGGCCCTTAGACATTGGCACTATTAGCTACTACCACACAAATTCATCCTCTATTTGAAACATAAGGCCTTAAATTTCATTCAGTCCCAAAAGAAACTAATGTCAGGTGAGTTAAGTTCCTCTATTACTACACTTATGTTCTGAAATATCACACTTGAGTGGATAATAAATTTATTGATACACTAAGTTTACTATGTACCATGAACATGGTTGTAATGAGATTTGACTATTGTGAGATAAGTATTCACTTGTTGTCACCTATGAATAGTTTTTTAAATGGTTTAAAGGAGAACAATTTGGTAAATTTTATGATAAAAGACAGTTACCTATTTAATGTACACACTTATGCATTCCTAATAGTTCCTTTAAATACTTTCTTATTTAGGAAATCCATGTCAGTAGTGTAGCTGAACACTTTAGAAAAGACAAGATATCTCTTTTGTGATGAATTAATTTATTGCCCCTTATTGCAATGAGATATTGAATGAATTGTATCACAATATAACACATGCCAAACACCAAAGATAACTAGGCAAAGCATAAGACTATACCCACCATTGCTTATAACCATAAGTCCTACAAACACATTAGCATGAACTTCATCTTTAATCTTAGGTGTACCTCGGACATTGGAGTCATGACTCAATTTTAGAAGTGATAGATTGATTTTAAAAAATAACACATTTCATTCCATACAATAAAACATCTACTAGTAGCTTTTTAAACATGTTGCATTAAAGGGAGCTATGTTGATGTCAAGAGTAAAATCATTTTGAGTATTGATGCTTATAAAATTCAAGCCGACACACATTATAAGTTAAAGGATCTACTATGCACTTCTCATTCACCTTAAACGTTTTCCTAAAACTGATTTAAACAACTTCATGCTCGTTCTTTTAGTCCATTTCAAATTGTGAGGAAAATTAGTGTTAATATGCATATGTTATTGATTTACCTACTAATTTGAACATTAATTCAATTTTCTATGTTCAGGACTTACATTCAAGTTTTCCTCTTTGTCTTTATTTGCTTACAAATTAATGTCGGTTCCTGTTGTCCCATCCACAACATATTGTAGACTCCTAGACAATGATATCTTTATATGAAGGCACTCATAGGTATCTAGTCTGTTGTGCTTGAATCATCGAATGCTGACTTTATTTTGCTCTTGAACTTCTTGAAGAAATAAAATGATAATCATTCGTTTTAGCCAGAGAGTTGTCTCCACTCTTCACCTATGTGTGGCGTCGCCAGACTTTTTGGAGTGTTCCATCCCTCACTCGACGGAGTGAATTTCTTCTAGGTGGGGATAACTCAAATTAGGAAAGAGATAGAAGAACTATTCTAGATTGGTTGGTCTGCAATAAAATTAGGAAAGAAATGAATAAATTATTCAAGATTGTCGCGTCTAGCACAAATTTTAATCAGACATTTATTCATTTGATAATTGAGTCAATTAATCTATTCTCTTTTAGTAATAATCAAGAAATAATTATAATCCCAATAGAGTCTACTACATTTTTCCTTATTTAAAATATTTTCATATTTTTTGTAAGTCTCGAGTCTATAACTGAAGTTGTCTAGAGTCTTTAATCTTCATCTTTGAATTAATACAATTTTTAATTTGTCTTCTCTGTGTTAGAGTTCTCCTCTGTGTGAGGTTCATTTCTTAATTTGTCTGTTGTGCCGTCACTACTGTAGGTCATTGTAATTGTGTATTTTTTTGTCATTTGCATCCTGTATTATCTGTTTTAATTTGTGTATCTTTCATTATGCTTATAGCTTTTGTCCATTTTTGTTACTTGGTACTTGCCCACTTGTACTTACCCATGAGTGTTTTATATGACTGTAAAGTACCTCTAAAACTTAAAGGAAAATTCTACAAAACCGCAGTTAAACCTGCTATGTTATATAGAATTGAATGTTGGTCTATGACTCTAGCACATGAGCAGAAGATGAAAGTTGGAGAGATGAGGATGTCAAGGTGAATGTGTGGACATACGAGAATGGACAGAATAAGAAATAAGAGCATTAGAGAGAAAGTCGGAGTTGCATCTATTGAGGGAAACTTCGAGAGACACGTTTAAGATGGTACGGGCATGTAAATGCTCTCGTTAGGTGATGTGAAACTATGACAAACACGCATATCAAACGAGGAAGAGGAAGACCAAAAAAGACTTGGTTATCAACAATAAAATAAAATAAAATTTATTTAAGTATAGATGATAATATAGTAGAAGATAAAACTCAATGACGTAAAAAGATCCATATAGTCAACCCCACCTAGTGGGATAAGACTTGATTGTTGTTGTTGTTGTTGGTACTTGCCCATGTTCAGTCAGGAAATATGTGATCTTCAATATGACATTAGCAAAAAAAATAAAGTTCCTTTTGATAAACTATTTAAACAAACAATTGCTTAGTAGCCTTTTTTTACTGGAAACTGATTGGTGTTCAATCATAGTGAGCTGAAAATGCTTTTGAGAAATGCCTTTTGGACACAAATGCTAGTTTTTGAAGGGGAGCCTTAGCGCAATCGTAAAGTTATTGCCATGTGACCTGGTAATTAAGGGTTCAAGTCATAAAAACAGCCTCTTGTAATACAAGGTAAGATTACGTACAATAAATCTTTCGCATTGACAGGAGCTTTGTGCACTGTGTTGCCCTTTGGGTGGTAATGGAGGGAATAACAACTTTACATAATTACATCATAGACTTTAGTTAGGTGTGAAATGTCAAGCCTCGATCTCATATTGAGGAAGTGAAACACAGAGAAGTTTGTTGTTCATGGAGTAGTTTGTCTAGCTTAGGCTTCTACTTGACTTGGTTTGGCTGTAAATTGTTGTCTAATGTTTCTTGGATGTGCACCATATACATATCTATTCTAGAACATAAACTAAAGTTGCCACTGTATGAAAAATAATAGTATATGACATTATTCTTTAAACAATGTTTCCCTAAGGGATTAGGAATTGAAAAGATAAATATATATATATATATATATATATATATATATATATATATATATATATATAAAAGACAGAAAAAGAAGAATTAAGGGAGACAGAATGCCCATTGAGTTGTTTACACAGAGATAGAAGGATAATTCTATATACTCAACATATGTTAATTAGTTTTCCTTTTGGGTTTCAGTAGATGATTTACAAGGATGGACACTCAAATTGAACACTTCAAATATGTCTTCCAGAACATATGTTAATTATTTTCATTTTAGATGTCTATGAATAAATTACAAGGATGGATGCTCAAATTGAATACTTCAAATATAAATATTGTTGGTGCAACATCCCTTAGGTCAAGGTTGACCTGGTTGACCAAGCTTGAGTCTTGGTTTGGGTTTCGATGTTTGACAATGCAAGGTTGATTGAAGAAGAGTCAAGTGGGTCAAGGATGACCGGATACTTGACTGGGAAGTCCTAGTGAGTGAAGCTAGGCAGGAGGAAAATCCTGGTGAGTGAAGCCAGGTGAAAGACCTAGTGAGTGAAGCTAGGCAATTGGGAAAGTCCCGTGAGTGCAAGAGAAACCAAATGGGTCAAGGTCGACTGACATCTCGGTGAGAGTCCAAGTAGGTCAAAGGATTGACCGATACTTGGCACGAGAAAGAAAAGTCCAAATAGGTCGAGGAGTGACCTGATATACGAGAAGAGAAAGTCCAAGTGGGTCAAAGGATCGACCGACACTTGGTGAGAGAGTCCTAGCCGGTCAAGGGTGATCGGATGCTAGGTCTTATGTACCAACAAGTCGCGGTTGACTAGATGTTGGTTTAGGGGCTTCGACTTGGTTTCGGGCAAAACCAAGATCCGATCGATCACCGATCGATCCAAAGAAGTTCGATCGATCCGTGGATCGATCCAGCAGCTTGAATTGATTGGTGGATCGATCCAGAGATCCGGATCGATCGCTGGATCGATCTAGAAGATCCGGATCGATCCGCCGATCGATTCAGAAGATCTGGATCGATCCGCCGATCGATTCAGAAGATCCGGATCGATCCGTGATCGATCCGTCCCAATCGATCGCTGGATCAATTGGGACGCCGCTTCGCTCGATAAGCGCCGGATCGATCCGTGGATCGATCCGCATTTTTCCAGACAGAGGCGCTTTGGATCGATCCGTGGATCGATCCAAAGCCTCCCGATCGATCGGGAGCAATCCAATCGTCGTTTATAGCTATTGGCGTGCGATTCCTTCAGCATCACTCATAGATTCATTTCAGATCTTCACCGGCTCCTCCACAACTCTTCTCAAGCTCGAGATCGCCGGTTGAAGGTTCTTGGAGCCTCTTCCAAGTCAAGAGGCGGATCAAAGCAAGAAGAAGAAACTAGGGTTAGGGTTTTTGCACTCATTGTGCTTATAAGCTTGTATTTCTTTACTACCCTTTCTTCTTCTTGTATCGAGAGTCTTGTCTCCGCCCTTCGTAGTTACCATAAAGGAGAGTTTCATTAGTGGAGGGTGCGTGCGTGATGTGGATCCTTGGAGGTGGATACCAAGTAAAATCCAAGTGTTAGCGTGTTTGTATTTGTTTCTTTGTATTTCCGCTGCGCATCCTTGAAGAAACAAGCAACGCCGAGCAACGAGCACGCGAAGAGCTATTCACCCCCCTCTAGTTACTTTTCGGTTCTAACAAGTGGTATCAGAGCGAGGCCGCTCTTCACCGGAATCATCGCCGGAAGGGTCAAGCATAACAAGAAGAGCTAGAGGGTGAAGAAGTTGAAGCAAAATTGTCAAAGTCAAAGAAATTCAAAAGCTCAACTTCTACAATGGAATTCCGAGATGGGCTCGGATTCGACACGAGGGTGGCTCCACCATACACTTCCACGAGCTTCGATTCTTGGAAATCAAGAATCGAAAATTTTCTTATGATGGACATAGAGCAATGGTTTGCTCTTATGGAAGGCTTCAAGACTCCAACAAACCCAAAGGGCAAAGTTCTCAAGAGGAGCAAGTGGAGTCAAGAGCAAGTCCAAAGGTGCGAGGCCAATGACAAAGTGACCAAGCTTTTGGTAAATTTATTGCCAAGCACCATCCTTTGCAAAATTGGAGAATTTGAAGATGCAAAGGAATTGTGGAGTAAATTGGCCAAGCTTCATGAAGAGATCCCCTCCACTGTACAAAAGCAAGAAGAATCCAGAGAGGGTGACTCTTTGGAGCAAGACCAAGAGGAGGACTCCAAGGTTGAGAGATGCTCAATCTCCGAAGAAGAAGTCCAAGAAGAAGCTTCATCTTCAAGGGAGTGCAATGAAGAGAACAAGGAGGGAGCATACTCCTTGTTCCATGTACAAGATGATGAAGCCTCCACCTCTAGGATTGAGGGGGAGGTGACCCGGATCAAGAAGAAGAAGAGGCCTCCACATCCGGGTCAAGTGAAGAAGAAGAAGATGGTGCCACCTCCAAAATTCAAGAAATATCAAATGGAGGAGCAAGTGTCATCCCTACACAAGAAGGTATAAATGCCTCAATTAAAAATAAAAATCATATAATATGTTTTGAGTGTAGGGAAAGTGGGCACTACAAGAGCAAGTGTCCCAACTGCCAAGAAGGGCCAAGTGACACAAAAGGGCAAGGAGAAGCCCAAGGAGACCACCCGGACAAAGAAGAGCAAGGAGCACAGGCTTCTTGTCAACAAAAGGGCATTACAAGTCAACGCCCAAGGGAAGAAGATGGTCAAGGCTCAAGGAGGCACTAGTCAAGGGGAGCCCAAGGTAAAGAAGAAGGTAACATTTATTGAGCCTACCCCTTTACGTTATGGTAAAAAGCATGATAGTTCTAATTTTTATCATTTTAATGCAATTTACCATAAGAATAGAAAGCATGAGGGCATTAAGGAAAAGCATGTGCTACATGCCAAAACTACCCAACCTAAGGTTAGGAAGGTAGATAGACATTTGGGCAAGAACACTAAGGATAATAGATACAAGCCCAAGAATAAAAATGCTCATGGATCAAATGAAAAATCAAATACTAAGGACTTAGTGAGGGAAAATCAAGTCTTGAGGTCAAGACTTGATAAATTAGAAAAGACCCTAAAAAGATTGGAAAATATCCTATTTGGGCAAAATGAGCATAACCTAGGTTTAGGGGTACAAAAGCCATCAAATGGCCATAGAGGTTTGGGATACAAACCCAAAGCAAAAAAGGATGTGCCTAGTTATCATAGGGTTCCATATAGTTATGGAACAAACCCTAAGTCTAGAGGTCAAGTCAAGGATACAAGGGAAGATATCCCTAGAAGTATCTTTGCAACTAAGACTTCTAAGAAGTCTAAGAAAGTCACCAACAAGGTCACAAGGGAGGCTATCCCTAGAGTCGACCTAGAAAAGGTGACCAAGGCTTCTAAGAAGCCAAACAAGGTCACTAGGAAGGTATCTAGGGAAGTTATCCCTAGTGAATACCTAGAGCATCCAACGAGCACCAATAGGTGTTGGGTTCCTAGAGCATTTTCTCTACCCCAAAATGGGTTAGAGAGTGTCAACTCTAAGAGAAGGGTAGTTAACCCAATCATGAAGAAATTGACACTCAAGGAGCTTTTGTTAACCTTTGAAAATGAAATTGAATTATTATTTACTCCTCGAAAGAGTAAAATGTGCCTAATGGTGAAAAATTGATTTTATCTTAAAATGGCATAAATTGGGAAAACCTAGAGAAATACCAAGTTGGGATTTTGGTATTCTCTTAGAAATTTAAGGCAATCCGGGTCTTGATTTATGTGATTATTCTTGAGGAAAAATGGAATATGCCAACATTTGAGGATATGCTTAATTTTTAAGTGGCATAAACAAATCAAGAGAAACAGAAATGTCAATTTAGGTTTTGACATTTCTTTGAAGCATTTAGGGCAATCTAGGTTTAACGTTTTAAGTTAAAACAAGTGGGATTAGCTAAGTGGGTAAGGATACTTAGAAAGGTAATTTAGGTATATTTTATTTATGCTGAATCTTGCCATGATTGTTTGCCCATTATATGTCATGACATCATGTTTATTTTTGCACTCATACCTTATTATGAAAATACAAAAATACCATGTCATGTCATACATACATCATGTAATTATAGGAATCTTTCTTTTGAAAGTTATTTCATTTTGATGTATGCCATAGCATAATCATGCATTAAGTTTAATTCCTTGTAATTAAGGACAAATGACATTTAACAACACTTATTAACAAGTGACATCCTGGGTGGATGTCTAATATCTCTAAAATGCCTAGATAGATATGCATGATCCCTAGAATAGGGCAAAACCAAATTTTACACCTCACAAAGACCTATAAGATGACTTGTATGTGTTTTGTCCACAATAGATACAAGTGAGATGTTAGGATGATGAACAAAACTCAACATGTTGATTTAGTGCATTCTTTTGAGTTTTAGGTTCATCAAAACACATAGTTATGTGTTTTCCCATCATTGGGAAAGCTAATGTACAAGTCATGTGCATTAAGCCCAAGGAATGTGATGGGATATTGGTTTTGAAAATTATTTTAAAAGACTTTTGGAAAACCTTGGTGAAGGCTATCTTTTGATAGTAATCACCATTGAATAGTTAGACACAAACTTGAAGAAAACGCTAAAGTTTTAGCAAGTTTTCAAGCTTGTGTCAATCTTTGAAGATATGATATATTTTCATAGAAAACTATTTTTCCATGATAAAGTATGCCCTAAATAATGTCTACACGAAATTTCATGATTTTTAGATTTTTGTAGAATTTTCTAGGGGTTTCTGAAGTTGGCTGAATTTGAAATTCAGCAACTATCAGAGCTCCGATCGATCCATGGATCGATTGGAGTGTCTGAATCGATCGGTGGATCGATTCGGAAGGCATTCTAGCGAGCAGAAGCTCGATCGATCCAAGAAGACCGAATCGATCGGTGGATCGATTCAGCAGGTTCAATCGATTGGAACCCAACTCCAATCAATCGAAGATGCTGATTTTGGCTGGGAAAGCTTATTTTCAGCATTTTGAACCTATTTTAGTCTAGGTAACCATTCCAAACCCTGAAAATACATTTGTATACATAAAAAGGGTGTTTTCGTGTGGAAAACAAGGATGGATTGGTTAAGGAAGGCTAAGTTGAAGTTTAGGTTGAGGTTTGTTTCAAATTTGAATATTTGAACCTCAAAACTTCTAAAATTGGGTTTCCTAAAGTTTTGGGGATTCCAAGTCATTGTGGCAGAAGTTACCACCATGTCTTTGGGGAGAGACTCTTTAAAGACATGAAAACTATTTTCCATGAACCTTGGAAGGTGGTCAACCTTCCGTTAAGAATACGCTCAAGGTCGAGCGTTTGAACTTTAATGGGAGTGGATATCCTCACTGCTCAAGTGGCTTCAGTGATAATGCCAAGGACGGGCATTTGCCTACATCGGGGAGAATGTAGGGTTAAGGTTAATGAAGGGTATGGGACCTTCATTATCGTGTTGATCACAACGAGTGAAGTTGTGAACAACGATGAGCAACTCTTCAGGGGGAGAGTTTTCAACAAGTGAATTTGTTGATATGTGCCCAAAAATGGGGCATGGTTTGATGTGGCCAATAGGGGGAGAATGAAAGGAGTAAGTTAGCTTTAAGTTTGCCCTCTTAGGGGGAGAATGAAGAGCTTAACTTATGTTTTCATTACCTAGTGGCATGAAGAAGGTTTAGGCTATGGGATTAGCCTAACTTACATGTGGTATTGTAAGTGATAGTGTTGGTATTGTCAAACATCAAAAGGGGGAGATTGTTGGTGCAACATCCCTCAGGTCAAGGTTGACCTGGTTGACCAAGCTTGAGTCTTGGTTTGGGTTTCGATATTTGACAATGCAAGGTTGATCAAGAAGAGTCGAAGGTCAGGACGACCGGATACTGACCGGAAGTCCTAGTGAGTGAAGCTGGCAGGAGAAAAATCCTGGTGAGTGAAGCCGGTGAAAGACCCAGTGAGTGAAGCTAGGCGGGGAAAGTCCCGGTGAGTGAAGCCGTGCAAGAGAATCCAAATGGGTCAAGGTTGACCAGACATCTGGTGAGAGTCCAAGTAGGTCAAAGGTTGATACTAGGCACGAGAAAGAAAAGTCCAAGTAGGTCGAGGATGACCGACACGAGAAGAGAAAGTCCAAGTGGGTCAAAGGGATCGACCGGACACTTGGTGAGAGAGTCCTGGTCAAGGGTGACCGGATGCTAGGTCTTATGTACCAACAAGTCGTGGTTGACTAGATGTTGGTTTAGGGGCTTTAGACTTGGTTTTGGGCAAAAACCAAGATCCGGATCGATCAGCCGATTGATCCAGCAGGTTTGGATCGATCCGTGGATCGATCCATGGATTGATTCGTGGATCGATCCAGCAGATCTGGATCGATCGGTGGATCGATCCAGAAGATCCGGATCGATCCGCCGATCGATCCGGTGAGTCCCTCGATCGGTCCGATCGATCCAGAGGTCCCAATCGATCGGTGGATCAATTGGGACGCTGCTGCATGTCGCGATAGCGCTGGATCGATCCGTGGATCGATCCAGGCGATTTTCCAGAGCACAGAGGCGCTCTGGATCGATCCGTGGATCGATCCAAAGCCTCCCCGATCGATCGGGAGCAATCCAATCGATCGGGATTCGACCGTTGGCGTCGATAAAGGCCGTTGGCGTGCGATTCCTTCAGCATCACTTCATAGATTCATTTCAGATCTTCACCAGCTCCTCCACAACTCTTCTCAAGCTCGAGATCGTCAGTTCTTGAAGGTTCTTGGAGGCTCTTCCAAGTCAAGAGGCGGATCAAAGCAAGAAGAAGAAACTAGGGTTAGGGTTTGTGCACTCATTGTAAGCTTGTAAGCTTGTATTTCTTTACTACCCTTTCTTCTTCTTGTATTGAGTCTTGTAGGGCTTCTCCGCCCTTGGTAGTTACCATAAAGGAGAGTTTCATTACTGGAGGGTGCGTGCGTTGTGTGGATCCTTGGATTAGTCACCTCCCTTGGAGGTGGATACCAAGTAAAATCCAAGTGTTAGCGTGTTTGTATTTGTTTCTTTGTATTTCCGCTGCGCATCCTTGAAGAAACAAGCAACGCCGAGCAACGAGCACGCGAAGAGCTATTCACCCCCCCTCTAGCTACTTTTCGGTCCTAACAAATATCTATTCAAGAATATAAACCAAAGTCACGTATGTATGAAAAATAATAGCATATGACATTATTCTTTAGGTTATATTTCCCTAAAGGGATTAGAAATTAAAAAGACATAAAAATTAGTGGTGACTAAAAAATTGTCCTTCAAGTTGTTTCATTAAACAAATATATGCCGAGATGATGGATAATTCTATATGTTAGGATCGATGGTCGCGGCTAGAGAGGGGGGTGTGAATAGCCGACCCCAAATCTTCCGTTTCGTTCTACAAATCAAGGTTAGTGCAGCGGAAATAAAAATAATAGAAACGAGAGCGGAGAAATCAAACCTCAACATGCGTCGATGTAACGAGGTTCGGAGATATACTCCTACTCCTCGGCGTGTCCGTAAGATGGACGAAGCCTATCAATCCGTCGGTGGATGAGACCCCGGAAACCCGGCTAATAATCACTCCTTCTGGGTGGAGAAACCTCGCCACAATGTCTTGCAACAGCAAGATAAGCAGGAGTACAAGAATACAGCAGGAAACTAAGTACAATACAAAAATGTAATAACCCTAGCTTGCCTTCTTGTCGACTGGATAAAGCAGCAACTTCACGGGAATCCAACCACAGCACCAACTGTCCAGTTGAAGTCCCAGCCGAGGGAAGCTCACGCGAAGCTTCAGCGAAGAAGAGCTCAACAAAGCTCAAGCAGAAATACTTCAGCAGTCAGTAGGAAGAAGAGGAAGAAGAAGCGTTAGAGAGAGTCGCCCTCGATCTCCTTTTATCATCTCTGATATCCTGAGTCAACCTGCGAACCTGCAAGGCAAAAGGCCGAAATAGCCTGGCTTGAGTCGCGGCAGGCTCGACCGATCAGCTCCACCGATCGGTCCAGGTCTTCTTGACGGCCATGGGACCGATCGTGATCGATCCTAGACCGATCAGCCGTCCTTTCCACCTGTTGCCTTCTCTCGACGGCCTCGATCGGTTTTCATCCGTCGGATAACACATGCTCATCACAGAGCGATCGATCAGTCAGACACCGATCGGTCGGCCGGTTTAGAGCTCCAGCCCTAAACCCTAAATGGTCCTGAGAACGAGCTACCGAGCCCTCTCCGACTTCGTTCGGTTCAGAGAATGAGCTACCGAGCCCTCTCTGACCACAGTCCGGAGAGCAAGCTACCGAGCCCTCTCCGACTTTCCGTGCCAAGTCTCCAACTTAGTCTTCTCCGTGCCAAGTCTCCATACTTGGACTTTTCCCGTGCCAAGCTCCCTGCTTGGACTTTTCACCAGATGTCCGGTCAACCTCGACCCATCTGGATTTCCTCGGCCTCTCACCAGGACTTTTACTTTCACCTAGCTTCACTCACTAGGATTTTCACCGGCTTCACTCACTAGATTTCCCGATCGCTTCACTCACCGGACTTTCACCCCTGGCTTCACTCACCAGACTTTCCGACTGCCTGGTTTCACTCACCAGACTTTCCGAATGCCTGGCTTCACTCACCGTGACTTTTCCCACCTCCCGGCTTCACTCACCAAGACTTTCCCTTTCACCTAGCTTCACTCACTAGGATTTTCATTCTGCCTAACATCCCGTTAGGACTTCCCAGTCAAGTATCCGGTCAACCTCGACCTACTTGACTCTTCTTCATTCAACCTGATCGGACCTTGATCAAGATCTCTCCGTATGGACAACTGCACCTGCATTGCCCATGTCTACATATATTTCGTATTGTCAAACATCAAACCATGACCAAGGTTTACGCTGTCAACTAGGTCAAGACCCACCGGAAATCGCACTAACAATCTCCCCTTTTGATGTTCGACAATACCTTTAAGTTAGGCTAATCCAATAGCCTCAACTTTCCTCATGCCACTAGGTAATGAAACATAAGTTACAACCTTACATTCTCCTTCTAAGAAGGCAACCTCCTTCTTAGATAATGAAGGCCTAACTTAAACCCTTCATTCTCCCCCTATTGGCACACATCAACAAACTCTCCCCCTGAAGAGTAAGTTATCGTTGTTCACAACTTCACTCGTCGTGATCAACAAACTCTCCCACTAACTCCAATGTTCTTCCTTGAACATTCTCTAGACATTCTTCCCCTTTTTGACACACATCAAAAGGAGTGAATCAAGGTCAAGAGTTTCTTCCTAATGAAAGTCTCATACCTTTCATTGAAACCCTTAATTTCCCCCTTGATACTAAATTCAACAATCAACTTAGTGATAATCCCATATCACTCATCCTCAAAAATTTCGACAAGTAAAAACTCCCCCTAAAAGTCAACTTCTCCTTGACTAATAGGTAAAACTCCCCCTAAAGGTCAACTCCCCCTTGACCATTGCACCAACAATGTCTTGGAGAGTTTCAAACCTTTAGAACTCTAAAACACCACTTCCATAGCTGCAATTTCAGACAAACAGTCGAAATTCAGCAGGTTGGCACGCCCTGATCGGTCACGCCCTGATCGGTCACCAGACTGATCAGGCTCCCCTGGACCGATCAGAAACCCTTCTGATCGGTCCACAAACCTGATAAAGGTCTGATAAGTTCTGATTTCTCTCCACGAAATTCAGAAACCTCTAGAAAATTACAGAAAATTCCAAAAATTGTGAAATTTTGAGGATACATTCCTCATAACATATACTATCAAGGAAAAATAGTTTTCTATGAAAATAACTTCCATTTTTCAATCTTGATACAAAGTTCACAAGTCTTTGAAATAGCTCAAAGTTAACTCATCTTTGTATCACTTTGCTCAATGATGAATGCTATCACTAGAAAAGTTTCATCAAGGTTTTTCAAATCAATTTTGAAATGATTTTAAACCCTTTAATTTGGGACCACAATCTTAGGGCTAAATGTACATGACTTGTACACAAGCTTTCCCTATGATCCCCAATTTCGAATTAGGCTCATCTAGGTACAAGAACTATGCACCTTGATCCTAACTCATGATCCTAATATCTCACACACATCTAAGGTGTATCAAACACATCCAAGTCAATTTTGATGTGAGATATGGGTTTAGGTTATCTTAGGCTAATGTCTCATGCATTTTCTAAACATCAATTTGATCTCCATATCAAATTGTGTTTTTAACCTTAAATCAATTTCATTGATTATAAATGCAAGAAATGATGACATGGCATAAAATGATATCATACATAATAACATGTGCCAATGTCATGATGTCATGGCATAAAGTATGAAACTTAAATAAATCATGACATATAAATAACCTAAGCATTATCATGACGTTTTAAATGATCATAAAATAAATATGATGTCATGACATGGCATATGGCAAACAATATATGGCAAATAGCACATAAAAGTATAGAAAATACCTAATTCTAGCCTTAGTTGCCATTTTTGATAATTTTGATCATTTTGCCATAAATTCTATATTCCTAAGTGTAATAGACCTAAAATCATATCCTCAAGACTTTTAGATCACTATGTGCCAACTAGATTGACTCTAGAAAAATTCCTCAACTGTGGTTGGCACATCCTAATTATCTTAGGAATAATTTTCACTTTCATTTTCAAGGCTTGATTAGACCTTGAAAATTCCTAAGGTGCCACCTTTTGCCATGATTAGGTTAACTACCTATTCAAGTAAGGTTGGCACACCCTAAATCATCTAGTGTGATGGAATCACGCTCCTAGGAACCCAATACCTATTGGAGCTCATTGGGTTCACTAAGTATTCACTAGGGATGACTTCCCTAGCGACCCTTCTAATGACCCTCCTAGGCTTTGAAGCCTTGGTCATTTGGGACTCATCAAGATCAACTCTAGGGGTGACTCCCCTTGTGACCTTGGTGATGATCTTCCTTGCCCTAGATTTTGTTCCATAATCTAATGGAACATTGTGATAAGTGGGCTTGACCACTTGGGACTTAGGTTTGTGACCCAAACCTTTCTTGTCCTTGGACATTGGTTTTTGACCCTTAAACCCTAGAGATGACTTCTCCAAGTTCTTAAGAGCCTTTTCCAAAGTATCAAGTCTTGACCTCAAAACTTGATTCTCCTTCTCTAATACCTCAATTTTTAATTTTTCATTTTTCTTTGAGGTATTCCTAGGCATGTGTCTAGTTGTCTTGGGGTTTCTACCTAGATTTTCCTTAACCTTAGATGAATTAATCCTAGGGTTGGTATTTCTAGTGTTGTCCTTATCTAGGCTCACATGTTTGGCACCTAAGCATGTGTATCGATTTGTAATGTTATCATGCTTACCATTATTAACAATAGCAATAAGGCTACTAGCATGTGTCCTATTATTATTGCAATAATGTGCCTTAGAGATTACCTTAGGATTTTCCTTAGCTCCCCCTATCGATGTGCTCGTCCTCTTGTCCTTGTGAGGTTGCCTCCCCCTCGGACATTGGATCCGATAATGTCCCCTTCGCTTGCATTGGAAGCACACCACGTGCTCCTTGCTCTTGCGTATTGGGACTCCGGCTTCCTTGACTTTTGGTGCCGGTGGAGTCTTCCTAATCCTCCTTGGACACTTACTCTTGTAATGTCCATACTCCCTACACTCAAAGCACATTATGTGTAATTTATTTGAAATTAAATGGCTTGAGTTACCTAGGGTTGAGGATGGATGTGAGCTCTCTTCTTCATCCCTTCCGGAGATAGAAGCTTCTTCTTCTTGCTCCGATCTTGAAGAAGAACTCTCCTCCTCTTCTTCTTTAGATGTTAAGTGGCCCTCAACTTCTAAATCCATTCCTCCATGAAATGAGCTCCTAGGCTCACTTGACTCCTCTTCATGGCTTGAAGTGGAGTTCCCCTCATGGAACTTAGCCAAGTTGTTCCACAACTCCTTGACATTGTTGTATCCACCTATCTTACATAGAATGTCATTAGGTAATGAGAATTCAAATACTTTCATTACCTCATCGTTGATTGTGGAATGGTGGATTTGTTCCCTTGTCCACTTCTTCTTCTCGAGTGGTTTTCCTTCCTTATCCATTGGAGGCTTGAAACCTAATTGAACACAACTCCAATTTTCAAGGTTAGTCATAAGAAAATACCTCATTCTTACCTTCCAATACGCGAAGTCGTCGCGATCATAGAAAGGTGGAATGGTGATGTCTTCTCCGAGTTGATCCATCTCTAGCTTGTGCTCCCCCGGGTGTTGATCCAACGAAGAGCGACCTCGCTCTGATACCACTTGTTAGGATCGATGGTCGCGGCTAGAGAGGGGGGTGTGAATAGCCGACCCCAAATCTTCCGTTTCGTTCTACAAATCAAGGTTAGTGCAGCGGAAATAAAAATAATAGAAACGAGAGCGGAGAAATCAAACCTCAACATGCGTCGATGTAACGAGGTTCGGAGATATACTCCTACTCCTCGGCGTGTCCGTAAGGTGGATGAAGCCTATCAATCCGTCGGTGGATGAGACCCCGGAAACCCGGCTAATAATCACTCCTTCTGGGTGGAGAAACCTCGCCCCAATGTCTTGCAACAGCAAGATAAACAGGAGTACAAGAATACAGCAGGAAACTAAGTACAATACAAAAATGTAATAACCCTAGCTTGCCTTCTTGTCGACTGGATGAAGCAGCAACTTCACGGGAATCCAACCACAGCACCAACTGTCCAGTTGAAGTCCCAGCCGAGGGAAGCTCACGCGAAGCTTCAGCGAAGAAGAGCTCAACAAAGCTCAAGTAGAAATACTTCAGCAGTCAGTAGGAAGAAGAGGAAGAAGAAGCGTTAGAGAGAGTCGCCCTCGATCTCCTTTTATAACCTCTGATATCCTGAGTCAACCTGCGAACCTGCAAGGCAAAAAGGCCAGAACACAGAAGCCCGAAATAGCCTAGCCGTTGAGTCACAACGGCTTGACTTCGATGTCTCCCCCGATCGGTCGGTGTCATTGATCGTCGTGGGGACCGATCGGGCTCTATCTTGATCGATCCTAGACCGATCACCGTCCTTCCCACCTGTTGCCTTCTCACGATCGGCCTCGATCGGTTTCGGTCGATCGAGATAACACATGAAGCTCATCAGAGTTACCGATCGATCGATCATCAGATCAGGATGGATTATATTGATTAGACTCGACCCTAAACCCTAAACGGTCCCGAAAATGAGCCACCGAGCCCTCTCGACCTAGTCCGGAAACGAGTTACCGAGCCCTCTCCGACTTCGGTTCGGGAGAACGAGCTACCGAGCCCTCTCGACCATAGTCCGGAAGCAAGCTACCGAGCCCTCTCCGATTTCCGGCCAAGTTTCCAACTTGGTCTTCTCCGTGCCAAGTCTCCATAATCGGACTTTGCGTGCAAGCTCCTCGCTGACTTTTCACCGATGTCCGTTAACCTCGACCCATCTGGATTTCCTTGTCTGCTTCACTCACCGGGACTTCACTCACTGGGACTTTCTCCTGGCTTCACTCACCGGGACTTTCACTTTCACCTAGCTTCACTCACTAGGATTTTCACCGCTTCACTCATCTTCTGGCTGGCTTCACTCACCAAGACTTTCAACCTGCCATCTGGACTTTCCCTTTCCTGGTTTCACTCACCAGGACTTTCAATCGCCGGCTTCACTCACCAGGACTTTTCCAATTGCCTGGCTTCACTCACCAGGACTTTCCCTTTCACCTAGCTTCACTCACTAGGATTTTCATTCTGCCTAACATCCCAGTTAGGACTTCCCAGTCAAGTATCCGGTCAACCTTGACCTACTTGACTCTTCTTCATTCAACCTGATCAGACCTTGATCAGTATCTCTCCGTATGGACAACTGCACCTGCATTGTCCATGTCTACATGTATTTCTGTATTGTCAAACATCGAAACCATGACCAAGGTTTACGCTTGGTCAACTAGGTCAACCTTGACCTACTGGAAATTGCACCAACACTATATACTCTTGGTTTCAGCGAATGAATTACAAGGATGGATTCTTCCAGAACATATGATAATTCGTTTTTCTTTTGGGTTTTGGTGGATGAATTACAAGGATGGATGCTCAAATTGAACACTTCAAATGTACATATCTATTCCAGAACATAAACCAAAGTCACCTGCAAATGAAAAAAATAGCATATGCTATTATTCTTTAGGCCATGTTTCCCTAAAATGATTAGAAATTGAAAAGATAAATATATATAGAAAAGAGAGAAGAATTAGAGGAGACGTAAAAAATGTCCTTTGAGTTGCTTCCTTGATCAAACATATCTAGAGATGATGGATAATTCTATATACTCAGCATATGTTAATTAGTCTTACTTTTGGGGGTTGACAAATCAATGACAAGGATGGATGCTTAAATTGAACACTTTAAATGTCCGTCTTCAAAACATATACAACAACAACAACCAAGCCTTATCCTACTAGGCGGGGTCGGCTATCCGCCATCTGTGTATGAAAAATATTAGCATATGATACTATTCTTTATTCTTTAGGCCATATTTCCCTAAAGAGATTAGTATTTGAAAAAATAAATATATATAGAAAAAACAGAAGAATTAGGGGAGACTAAAAATGCCCTATAAGTTGTTTCCTTAAACAAACATATGCAGAGGTGATGGATAATTTTATATACTTAACATATGTTAATTAGGTTTCCTTTTGGGTTTCGGCAGATGAATTAGAAGGATAGATGCTCAAATTGAACACTTCAACTATCCATCTTCCCATGTTAATTAGTTTTCCTTTTGGGTTTCAGCAGATGAATTCCAAGGATGGATACTCAAATGGAACACTTCTTATATATATATCTATTCCACCAAACATAAACTAAAGTCACCTATATATGAAAAATAATAGTATATGAGATTATTCTTTAGGCCATGTTTCCCTAAATGGATTAGGAATTGAATAGATAGATATACATAGAAAAGACAGAAGAATTACGGGAGACATAAAAATGTCCTTTGTGTTGTTTCTCCAAGGATAGATGCTTAAATTGAACACTTCAAAAATCTGTCTTTACCCTTTTACTCATCAAAGTGAAAAGAAAAAAAATGGAAGGATGATCCATCTTATCCCTCAATTTTGATCCACTTGTTGATTCACTAATTCAACTGACTCTTAATGTTGGCGCTATAATATGATGGCTTTGTGGATATTAGAAATTTTGGCTTAGGGTTGAACCTTTGCCTTCTTTGTTTTTTTTAGGCATGCATTTAGATTTTCTTTTCTCCCAATAAATTTCATTTATGATGTAAACTTGGCTGTAATCCGCAAGCTTCAGTTGCACTCAAAGGTTTGATTTTGATTTCCTTCTTCTTTGTTGCTTGCTTCTGAGTATTAGTTCTTTTGCACCAGCTTGAGATTAAATAGCCACAATCCTTCAAGAGGTGTTATTATTTTATACTTTTATACAAGCTAACATGCAGTTGTTTGTTTATTGCTGTAACTTTCTACTTACAAAATTTGAAAATAAGCTGTATTTTGTAGTTGAATTGAAAAATTGAATTCTGCAGCATACTGTGTTGTTGCTACTGAGTCAGTTGTCAGGCAAGTCCCTATTGCCTTTCTTGAGAGGGTGAAGGAGGATTTTAGCAAAAGATATGGAGGAGGAAAAGCGGCAACAGCTTCAACTAATAGCCTCAGCCATGAGTTTGGGTACTCCTTTATCATGTTGCCCTTCAAATTTCCGAATAATCCTTCTATCATGTGTAAAGAGTACTGAAGCCTTAAAATGAAATATTAGGTCCAAGCTTAAAGAACACATGCAATACTGTGTTGACCATCCAGAAGAGGTTAGCAAGCTTGCCAAGGTGAAGGCTCAGGTTTCTGAAGTCAAGGGAGTTATGATGGAGAACATTGAGAAGGTTCTTGATTGTTCATACACACTTTCTGTTGTTCATGCTTAGGAATTTGTATTTGAGGGTGTTTCTTGTTTGTCCTCAATTTTTTAGGTTCTTGACCGGGGGGAGAAAATTGAGTTGCTTGTCGACAAGACTGAAAATCTTCACTCCCAGGTATGATAACCATAGTATGAATCTTCAGGAGGTACCCTTGAATGATCCATTATTACAATTTACAAATTTTATGAAATCAACACTATGTATGGTGATAGTTGGGTTTTTTATTTTTCATCTATTACTTCTTAAGCATTGCTCTCGGACTCTTATTCTAAGGCAATTATTGATGTTTTGGTATGACAGGCACAAGATTTTCGGCAACAGGGAACAAAGATGAGAAGGAAGATGTGGCTGCAAAACATGAAGATTAAGCTCATTGTCTTGGGCATCATTATTGCCCTGATCCTTATCATAATTTTGTCAGTATGCCATGGCTTCAAATGTTGATATTGGTGGTTACGAGTTTGTCGCAACCACTGTTTCTCTCAGGACGCCCTACTTATATGCTTATATGGTGTAATAACAATACTTGAACAATGATTAGTGATTTGTGGTTTAGTTTCACCTGCTGCAAATGCGTATTTTGTTTCTAGACTTTGGGGATCCAAAATAACCTTGGATTAGTATATTGTATGTTATGCATGTATAGCAGCAACAAATTCTCTCGTTCGATAGGAAGTTCTCTCCTCAGATTTCTTGTGTAGGTTAAGATTCAGCTGTGATATTCGTTTCAACTGTTGGCTTTTAAGCTGCTGGTTTGTACTTAACTATAGTTGCTTACGAACTCAGATTAAGTACTGCTCAGAATATGCTATCGCTTGTGATGGTTTTTGCTGCCGCTGATTTAACTATAACAGCTTGCTAACTCCAGGTTGTATGAAAATGGTAATTATTTTTGCCTTTTCAATGGTTGGTTCTAGTGCAATATGATCTGTTGTAAATATTTTTCTAGCTCAACATTTTTTCCTGGTTTTCCTATTTTTCCAGGTTCCTGTACTTGATAAAGATGCATGGATTCCAGACTGCAGGAGCACCTCCCTCTATGATGGAAGCAACAGTGATAGGTATGGAACTTATTAACTACATTGCAACAACAA
The DNA here is from genome assembly GCF_018446385.1 of Zingiber officinale. NCBI lineage: Eukaryota > Viridiplantae > Streptophyta > Magnoliopsida > Zingiberales > Zingiberaceae > Zingiber > Zingiber officinale. Next base: position 96,781,984 of record NC_055987.1, on the reverse strand, counting down.
ATACAAGATTGAAGTTAATATGTTCATAAATATGTATGACACATCTGGTCCTTAGAACGGCAACAATTTATGAGCACAATAAATGTCTGACCTTTAGCTCCAATAGTCAAATATCACTTTAGTTTGTCATAAAGTTTACTATAGTTGCAATCCCAAGTATGCACATTTCATAGCACTAGTGCAATTTTAGTCCTTTATCACAGGTTTCATTCCTTAGTTTTAAATTGTTAGATCAAGTTTGTCATATATTGCAAGTAACGATCACTCATAAGATTCAAAAATCTCCTCTTTTTTGTTTTTCTTTAATTTTTCTGTTCAACATCATATATTTTGCATGGTGTATTTTATGATCGATCCACTTAGATGAGGTGCCTAATTCATTGTAAAGATTTTTTATTAGCATACAGATACTAAACTGAGGTGTTACAGTACATATTTCACTCGCCTCAGATTAAAGCACACATCATTATAACTAAAGCTTTGAAAACATCACACTTGAACGACACTAGAATTTCAAGTAAAACCAAGCAAAGTCTCACAAGTTGCTCTTGCTACCAGACCTGAAGGCCATAACCATAGCCATGACTTCAGGTAACTGATGCATTGCCTCAACTCATGGGAGGATGCCTCCGCCACCACCGCCGAAGCCACCACCAGAGCCACCACCAAGACCACCGAGCCCACCGAAGCCTCCTCCAAGCCCGCCTAGTCCCGATGAGCCTCCAAAACTACCCATGTTTCCGAAGCTCGGCAAGCCGCCAGGCATGCCACCGATTCCTAAGAAGGGTATGTTCTTCTTGTCTCCAAGGCCTGCACCAACAGCACCAGCAGTAGCTCCACCACTGGTCAGCACTGTGGTGGTGGTGGTACCAGCCGTGGTAACACGGTGGCCAGGCGCATTCCTGGCTCTTGCAGGAGCAAGTGCCAAAGCAAGCACAAGCACAATGGTCACTACCCACAGCCTGTCCATCTCTCAGTGTTCTCTGTCGTAGAGTTTTCTGTTTAACTCAATGCATCTTGCCCTCAACCTGGAGATGAATCTTATATAGCGAGGCATGGGGTTGATGACAACTGGAAAAGCTTAGAAGCACGGGCCAGTTGTGATCCTATACAACCCGTCCGGTTCATTAGCCTTTTTTATGTTTCGACTCATCGGTTTAAATTAAAAATAAACAATATTTTACTGAACCGTGAGTAAATTTCAACATTAGCCATTTCATATACACAAGTTTCAAAGTTTTAAAAATACATTCTGTTTTCCCATTATATCCCTCCACCTTTTTCTGTTTTCAAAAGTTTCTCTTTTTTTTTAAAAAAAAAAATTATTTTATTCATTCAAAAATTCACTATTCTTCATTTTCATTATCGAATTCATATGTACGAGGGTACGAATATATTAAAAATGTTTCAACGAGCATATTTGTTTTGGTTTGAAGTGATTCTAAATATTTTAGGCCTATCAACATTAGATTCAGCAATGTAAATTAAAAATAATAAATTTTTAATAAAATTCATCTTTATTAATCACAAGCTCATTATAAGATTAGGATAATGATATTCACTAATCAATATCAAATCTAGTAAAGTTTAATAAAATTCATATTTATTAATCACAAACTCATTGATCTAGAATAATGATATTCATTAATCAATATCACTAATGAGTTTTTATAACTCCATTGATTAAAGAAAATATTAAACTTTTAAACTTTTAAACTTTTAAATGAGGTAGATCTATCTATTAATCAGTTTTATCTTAAATTGATTGATGAATTTAAAAAACTCTGGATAATTTTAAATCAAAATTAATATACTTCTGAAAATTTACTTAATATGTCTATACTCAATTTGATAATGTAAATTGATAATAATAAAATTTTAAGACTTGATAATATTTGTCACAAGTTTATTATAACACATATGACAATGGTATTGAATACCCAACACCGTCTGCCAGCTAATGGGTTCATAAGACTTTCTTAATTTAAAAAATTTTAAAATTTTAAAATCTTTAAATAGTATAGTCAGTAGTTTTTGTTTGAAATTGATGGATGAATTTAGAAAAATAATTTGATGGCGCAAATTGAGAATAGTGGTTTTTAGAACGATTAGAATAAAAATTTTAATAAGAGAAATTTTTTATGCAGTAAAAGACGGAGAGGGTATTACAGGAAATGCGGTATGTGTTTTTGAAAATTTAAAACTTATAATAATGCTGAAATTTACTTACACGATTCAGTAAAAATACCGAAAAATAAATATACAACTCATGCTGATCCAGCCCGGTTTTAAAACATGGGTTCGGTCTTCGGTGGTAGTTTGGTGAAGTAAATGTAAACAGTTAAGCCATAACCTAAAACAGCTCACCATGGTCCAAAGATGCCTTTATTATTACTGCAAAGTGCAGTACCAGCAGTGGCTGTAGTGTAAATCGATTTCTCACCATCTACCCGTGAAGTTAGATATCGTCGATGGTTGTCTCCGGGTTGCGTTGTCAGTCGGATATTTATGGTTTAATTATTAATTACAATATAATTATAGTTATTTTTTCTACAAATAAGATACGTAATTATGGGATGAATATTTTCTAATTTATTTTAATAGACATAGAAAATTTCTATGACATGTGATATGGGATATTACGATCGGACTCAAGGAAAGTCAAAATGATATGATAGTTATGATCAAGAGAAGGTAGCAGTCGGTGTGTCACTCTCAATAGGACTTTACTCTTCGTTCAGTGCTAAATAATGAGGACGATCGGCCTATAAGACGGTCGGACCTAAGAGACCTAGTGACATATTCCTATATTAGGACATCTATCATATATCCAAGCGATCGATAACAGACTGAATTTAAGGGAAGCCTGACCTATCATAGATCTAGCCGGTCATAAGTTCAGCCATAATAAAAGGACCTAGCGCTCCACGCAGTACAAGTCTTTTAGTATATGACTGGTCGATTCCACTACTAATTGACGCTATGGGTATGTTTGGTTTTAAGTTATCATGTATAATCTTGGTTATATGATTATCAGGTAATCACATAACCAAGATTATAGGGAATAAAATATAATCAAGGGCGTGTTTGGTTCGGGGTTATCCTTGATAACCTTGGTTATCTATCCAAGGTTTTCAACGAAAACCTTGTTTGATTTAGGTAATCGATGATTCCCGAGTAATGTGTCATGCCCGACACGTCAGCAAAAGGGGCATGTAACCCGGAATCGGAAAACCTCATAAAACTGAGGTTTTTCTTGATTCCGGGGTTAACAAAAATTTTTTACCCAAAATACCCTCGAATAAGATAAAAATGTGATAAAAAAGAAAAATATAAAGGGAAAAAATAAAAAATATATAAAATAAAATAAAATAAAATAAAATAATAAAAAAAATGTAAAAAAGTAAAAAAATTTAAAAAAATAAAATTTTTTAAAAAATAGGAAAAACATTAAAAAATTTAAAAAATAAAAAAATGTAAAAAATAATAAAAACATTAAAAAATTTAAAATATATATAAAATATATAAAAAATATTTAAAAATATAAAAAAATAAAAAAATAAAAAACATTAAAAAACATAAAAAATAAAAAAAGTAATTTAAAAAAAAATCTAAAAAAAATAAAAAAATAAAAAAAAAACATAAAAATAAAGAAAAATATGAAAAAAAAATGTAGAGTTTAATAATAATAATATATGGTTGGTTTTGTAACTAAGGGTAATATAGTAAAATATTAAATAGATTATTTATTAAAACCTTCAAACAAACAAGTTTTTGTTACATTACCTAGATTGAACCAAACAACATTTGGTTATATTTTATTCTGCATAATCTTGGTTATGTGATTACTTGGTAATCGTATAACTAAGATTATACATGATAACTTGAACCAAACGCAAATATTATTTAGTTCAACCTAGGTAATACAATAAAAATTTATTTGTTTGAAGGTTTTAATGAATTCCTAATTTAATATTTTACTGTATTGCCCTTCGTTACAAAACATTTTTTATTTTTTATTATTTTTTTACTTTTTATTTTATTTTTTATGTTTTATTTATTTTTTTTACATTTTTTTAATTTTATTACGTTTTTTAATTTTTTTTATGTTTTTAATTATTTTTTAATGTTTTTCCTTTTTTTTTTTTAATTTTTTTACACTTTTTTATTCTTACTTAACGTTTTTTTATTTTTTTAATGTTTTTTTTATGTTTTTGTATTATTTATTATTTTTTTTATATTTTTCTCATATCGGAGGGTATTTTTGGTAAAAAAAAATTCGTTAACCCCGGAATCATGAAAAATCTCAATTTTTCAATTCCGGGTTGCATGCCCCTTTTACTGATGTGTCGAGCATAGAACATTACTCGGGAATCATCGATTATCTAAACCAAACAAAGTTTTCGTTGATAACCTTGGATGAATAACCAAGGTTATCAAGGATAACCCCCAACCAAACACACTCATAAATGAGTTTTCTCACATGACAGTTCTCCTTTATATAGTCAGTTAGTAATAACTAACCATATATCAAGTCCTGTTTGGATCAATCCTTACTCAAATTGACCAAACTTAGGTACATTGTCAAACATCAAAACTCTAGAAGTTAATTGCACCAACAATTTTCCTCTTTTTGATGTTTGACAATGTTCTTAAGTTTGGTATTTGGTCTTTAGGATTTTAAATTAAGGACTTAGGCTTGATTGATACTTGCCCAACAATCTCTTGAGGTTGCTCGCTTGGTCCCATCCTCATTGACTGGACCACCTTCAAGCGCCTGGATGCTCATTTTCTATCCTTTGTCTTTCTGCAAAATAAAGTTAGTCCAACAGATAAGATGTAAAGCAAAATAATATTTGACAGCTTCTGAACTGTCCGATCCTGACTTTGAGTTTCGCTGAAACTCTAGGTCGAACTGACGCCTCCTGTTCCTTCAATCGAAAATGCGTCCTCACTGGATCTCTCCTCCAGTTGCTTACCTCCACTTGCCAATTGCAGACTTCCTTGATGTCAGCTTCCTTGACCCACCGGGGTTTCCTACCATATCTCAACCAATCTAGAATTTAGCTAGTTGTCAATCTAATTGGACTTCCTTTTGCCAGATCTCAATCAATATGGACTTTAGTCAGTTGTCAACCCAACTGGACTTCCTTCTGCAAAATCTCAACTAATCTAGACTTCATGCCGGTTATCAACCTACATGGACTTCAGCCTGGTGTTTTGGTCCTCTAGACCCATCAAGTTCATATCTTGCACACTTGGTAGACAAATTAAACAAACATAACATTTAACTTTAATTTATTTATCATTTATCAAAACTTAAATTTGACCATTGGTGCTAATTACACAAACAATAACTCCGGCCAGATTTACACAGCTCAGCATGTTCGTCTCTCACACGTATAGAAGATAACTGTAAAGAAACTCTCCTTATAAGCTCGTCCAGATTTCCCGATATCAGGTTCTAGCTTCAAAGGCAAATCTTCTCTCATTTGGACGATCAGCTTAAAGTACTAATCGAATCTCCAAGAACTTGGTTCCCCATTCCTTAGAGGCAAATATCCCGGTATATGGTTGGTCAGCTAAAGAACCGACTAGACCTAAGGGATATAACTTCATATTACTTCCAGAATAAATCTCCAACACCACCAAGTACATAACCAAACAAGTTAAGGGAAGAACTGAAATACAGTCGGCTGGTTTATAGACCCGATCGAGATATACTTAGTAGATAACATGATCAGAGAATTACAATAATCTATAAGAATAACAATCGTTTGTCAGAAAATATTCCTTTATTATAATATGAGCATCTGTTGGAAACTTCTTTGAATCCAACATCTTTGAAGGTGATTACACTTCCCATCAGCTCACAACTTATGACATCATATTCCTTCAACGACCTCATTAATGACGTAAGTTATAAAAAATAAAAGAAGTGCATATATGGGTAACGGGAGATTCCTTGGATGGTTACTATACATCATCCCAGGCTATATGTCTTCCATTACTCGACAATCTTTAACATTTTTTGTCACTTCATGATTACAGAGGTTATGAAAGGTGGTATATAAAGGGGGTTCTCTTCGTTGATAAGGTATGCGATGCATACTTTTACAACAGTCTTATTTATGCACATTGCTCTTCTTCTTCCACTCGAACATCGCACTGACTTGAGAGTGGAGGGCCTTCACAGGGATCCCTTTCCTGATTTTTTGGCATTGACATTTTATTGGCTCATTTGAGTGTGTGCAAGGAAGAAAAAGGCACTCGGAGCTCTTTTCCTATTCTAGTTCGCCATCTTCTTCTCGTTCGCAAAGTCTTCTGCAAGCCAACCACATTGCCACTTTCCCAACGTGTCATCTCTCTAGTTTTAAACAGAATTAAATTTGGCACTATCTGTTGGGGTTGCAAAGTTACAAATATAGTCTCACATTAAAAACACATGGGAAAAATCATGGGTTTATAAGAGAAAAGATATCTCCATTGGCATGAGACCTTTTGGGTAGAGCCCAAGAGAAAAACCATGAGAGCTTAGGCCCAAAGTGGATAATATCATACCATTGTGCAGATATCTAAATTCTTTTCGATCTTACAATTGGTATCAGAGCCCGGACTGCCGTAAGGTTTAACCACCGACTGTGTACAAGAGCTATGATTTGATTGAGCCATGTGGGTATAATATTGACCTCGAACAAAGAAAGTGAGGGCTCGTATGTTCAGATCAAGAGGACCAGACACCAGGCAGGAAGTCCTAGTTGCGGCTAGGCAAGGAAGTCCTAGTAGGTCAGGTGGACCGAGGGACAAGAAGACCAGGTGGGTTGAGGATCGGACGTGGGAATCTTGTGGTCCTTTGTTTGAGGGAGGGGAGGGATTGTTGGGGTTGCAAGGTTGCAAACATAGTCCCACATTGAAAATACATGGGAAAAATCATGGGTTTATAAGAGAAAAGATATCTCCATTGGCATAAGGCATTTTGGGTAGAGCCCAAGATCAAAACCATGAGGGCTTAGGCCCAATGCAATTGTGAAGATATCTAAATTCTTTTCGATCCTACACTATCTGTGGGAACTTTCACCTAAATCTAAAGTGTAGAGATGGAAGAAGTTGGATGATTTACTACTGTCACTTTATCTTAAGAAGATTTTGAGTTGCTGGTCATGGCCCCGACTCAAAAGATAATGCAATAGTAGCAAGAAGCTATCGCTGGCACATTGCCGCACAATCCGTTTGCCTCTAGGATGAGTCCTCATACTAAAAGGACTCAAGTCGAAGGCCAGGTTAGGTTTCACCCAGTTCCTCCACTAGCTGCGAGGTTTGTGCAACCACCCATCCGGCCATCTCGCCGGCCGACTTACCACTTGTGACACCATCCCTGATAGCACACCACCGGGCACTATGCTGCACTCCTATTGGGGAAATGGACCGGGAGAAAAAGCCCTAAGTGTCATCTACTGGGGATGCGCCTGTGCAGGATGTACATAAAGGAAAAGCCCCGAAAGTCAATGACTCTCCCGAATGGGCAAGTATGTCGTTCTCCCAGGAGATATTGGGAGACAAGCTGTCAAAACACTATCAACCCCTAACGATAGGGGAATATGGAAGGTCAACTGACCCTGAAAATCACTTCCTCAAGTTTGAGAACACTGCCCTCATTCACCAATACACGAACGGTGTAAAGTGTCTAGTGTTTCTCACTACATTCTCCAGCTTAGCACAGAGGTAGTTTAAGCGATTGCCAACCGAATCCATCTATTATTTTAAGGACTTGCACAAGGCTTTCCTTATCATTTCACCAGCAATCATCATTACCACAAGACCTCCCTGAGCCTCTTTTCACTCAAACAGGGACCCCCAAAAAATGCTTAGGGTATATATCAAGAAATTCAATCAGGTGGCTATGGATGTACCCTCGACCACCCTGGAGATCTTGGTGAGCACCTTTTCTCAAGGGCTCGCCGATAACGATTTATTTTGCTCCCCAATCAGGAGGCCTCCTGGAGTGTAAAATACCGAACCAAATAATAATTAAATAATAAGGTTTAATAGGCTAATAGCTTTAACGAAATTTTAAGAAAATTTTAGAAAATTTCTGGGATTTAATTAGAGCTCGTATGACGTACTTAGAGGGGATGCACTAATGGACCCGAAAAAAAAAAGTCTGTTTGGAATACCCGGAAGTGGGAGTTGATTGAGAAACAGATCTAGGGTTTAATCAAAATTTCCCTAAGTTATAAAAGAATCCCCCCGTGCCCTAAACCCCCACGCGGCCAACCCCCTTTCCCCGAGCCATCTCGCGACGCCGCCTCTCCCTTCTTCTCTCTCGGTTCCAGCCGAGCCACCGCCGCCTCCTTCCTCCTAACCTCCTCTCCCCAAGCCAAGCCGGCGATCTCTCCCTCACGTGGGCACCAGTCGCCGCATCTTCTTTCCCCGAGCCTCACCTCGCGACGTCGCCTCTGCTCCTTCACCGGGCCTCTTCTCCCCAAGCCGTCATCGGTTCTCTGCTGCGTCGAGCCATAGCCGCCAAGTTCTCGCACCTGAGCCGACCTTTCCTCCTTGCACGAGCACCCCACAGCCGACGATCTCTTTAACCTCGAGTCACCACGCCGACGATCTCTCCCTTGTAGGTATGGATTAGTGTTTATTTTGGTAAGCTAGCATAAGGATTCGGGTGTTGCTGGAGGAGTCTTGATCTGTTGAGCTTTTGGTTTCTTGTTGGATTTGCTGATGAGGAGGGTTACAAGTGATCTTATATTCGATTCTTTTTCATTGTGCTAAGTTCTGTGAGAGAGGGATATGAGTTGGATGCAAGGGGTGGTTGATGGATTTGGTTTTTAATGCTGGGTTCTTTTCTTGATCCGGTTCTTTCAGGTTTTCTGGGTTCGTGTTTGCCAAAAGGGAAGTGGGGTTTCCAATTAGATTGTTTCATGTTGTATCGGTGATGTTGAATCAATTTGGTTAGGGAATTGGCAATCGATTTATTTGCTACATTGAGAGGGATCAAATTGTAATATTGAATTAGGTGGATTAATCAAGGGATATGATTGATTTCAAGTTAATTAGTTGTAATCAATTTCATGGTTAGGTTGTGGTAGTCTAGCCAATTGTTCAGTTGGTTAGAGATAAATGTAGTATTTGATCGATTTTATGTGTGAGATTAGTTGGTGTTACATAATTAGATTGGGATTAGGTTTTTTTTCTATTTGATGTATGGTAGAACCTAGTTATGATATATATCCTATATTGTAGGGTTTGATTCTGATTTGAAGCGAACTCTAAGGTGTGAAGATATTCCGACACGATCTACGTATAAAGGCGGGTACTTCTTGCTTTGTTTTCTTTTAGTACTTTGACCTTAATGCATGAATTATTTTGGATAAGGACTGTTTACCTTGACTCTACTCTTATTCTTCCTGCGCTTGATACTTCCACGTGATCTTTGAGATATTCGTTTCCATATCTATACAGTCTCTTGTTGTTGTCCATGATCAGTAACAGATACTAGATACCATGTTTGTATGCTTTGACTGTTGCTTATTTATGTACGGTGTTGAGCATGCTGGCTTCATGTAGCATACCTGTTTCTACTTATATATATATGATGACTGTTGCATTATTTGTATCCTGTCATGGCATACATGTCAACGACCAATTCTCCCTTGCGGTCGAGAGAGTCGTTAAAAAGGGGCCGCATCCTCGGCCACTCGAGAGAGTGGTAGCTGGAGTCGATGCCGCTTGTCCTGTCGTGCCGCACTCGGCTACTCATGGAGAGTGGTAGCTGGAGTTACGAGCAGCAGGGACCCCGTCGCAGATGTAGCTAGTTAGCTACTATGCAACTGTCCCCTCGGCCACTCATGTGAGTGATAGCTGGAGTGGTGTACAGTCTGCCACTGACCCAGCCTCTCGACCATACAGGGGTCATGGTGCGGGAAGGTGGGCGGGAGTGACCATCCGTGCATACGCTGTTATTATATTTGCTTTGGTTGCTGTTGTCTATATATGCTGTTATTGCTTACTGTTGTTGTTCACATATGTTGATATGCTTACTTAGGTTGAGATATATTCTCATTGTAGATGTTTAGTCATTGGAAATTTGTATATACCTTGCTTATTACCTCTGTAGTATGAGCAGTACTGTAGCAGATTAGTACCAGTTCTGACCTACTATACCTAGCCTAGGATATGGTTTCAAGTATGAGCATTTATTTTGGTTCTATTATAGTATCTGCTATTCTTCTTATGAGGCTGTATACTATTGACATTCTCTACTTACATGTTATATTCATGCACTATCTCTTTCCTTACCCGCTGAGTTCCAATACTCACCATCCCACAAAATGGTTTTCTTTCGCCAGGTAACAGATAGATGAGTCATGGATGCTTGGAGAGATGTCAGCTGCCAGTCTTGGGTCCTACGTCACACTCGAGGGTAGTTTTCGTTTTGGTTTTGTTATCGTTTGGGGTGATATATTGATTTTGTGTATTTTGTTTTCCAATAAGTCGATGTGAATTTTGGGTCAAGTCTGTGATGACAGGTATTTTTGTTAGTACCATTGTTGATCTTATGTTCGTATTATTTTGTGTTTTCCGTTGTGTTTACGCTGTTGTGTGTTTACTTTTAGCCGTGTAGGCTTATTAAACTGCGTGATTGTGTTTATTTTGTTCCAGCCGAGTGGGCTGATGATATAAACTGCGTGGTTGTGTATATATTCCAGCCGAATGTGGCTGATGTATATTTTGTATGTAGAAATACTTCAGATTGTCACCCGTACAGGGGAGATGCTGCCGAAATTTCTTCTGGCATGGACTCCTTTGGGGGCATGACAATTTATTTCACTCCCCAATAAGGAGGCCTCCTAGAGATTTTGACCATTTACTCGGCCAAGTGGTCGAGTACATCAATGTCGAAGAGGTGTAGTCCGTCCGAAAGAAAGAGGTCACCACGCTCACTTTGGCCTCAACTCTCGAGCACCGAGCACTACCACCCCTTCCACATAAAGGACCTCGGGCAGGTTCTCAGCTTCATCATCAAGAACCGCGGACTTACACCATATAACACATGGAGGCCGAGCGAGCCAAATATCCCGAGCCCCCTAGATGGGCTCCGTGAAGGTTTTGCACATACCACCGGTTAGATACCCCTGATACATGGGATTGTTACAATATAGGGAATCACCAGGTAGCCAACCAAAGATTTTGTCGGCACTCATCGTCACCCAATCATCATCATTACCAGCAGCCAAATGGACCACCACGGAGATATTATCAGGGCATTGAATGACGTCAAAGAACGCCCCAACTGCAAGGAGACTAGGCCCAGGCTCTTGCCCGGATCCAACAGGAGCACCCTCGACATGGAAAGAGGAGAACCGCAATAATATCGCTCAGGGAGATATTGGTATGATCACCGAAGGCCCGACCGACAGAGACTCCAACAAAGCGAGGAAGTCACAAGCCTATCGACTAGATATCCACGTGGTCGGTTGTAGTCAGGAGAAGGCCTGAGGACCTGAAATAAGCTTCGGGCCCAAAGATTTGGAGGAGGTTGAAGTACCCCATGACGATGCTTTAATAATTAAAGTTGTTATAGCCAATTATAACATTTATCACACCTTTATCGATATAGGCAGCTCAGTAAACATCATCTTCAAACAAGCGTTCAAGCAGTTGCAGATCGACGAAGATGAGCTCCAGACCATGGTGACTCCGCTATATGGATTCATGAACAATGGAGTCTAGTCGCTCAACCAAATAAAGTTGATCATATCCTTAGGGAAGAAGCTCCTAATGAGGACAGGTTGATCAACCTTTATAATGGTGGGCTCACCCTCCACTTACAATATAATTCTGGGCCGATCAACCCTAAATGAATTCCAAGCAGTCATATCAATCTTCTGCCAGAAAGTAAAGTTCCCTGTGGATGACCAGGTCAAGGAAGCTAAAGGAGATCAATTGGTAGCGTGCAAGTGCTATGTTATCATTGTCAAGACAGAGGTCAATGTTGCTCGGAAGATTCAGCAGATGGAGGTAAACACCATTCGGGAAGCACCCCGACACTCATGTATGAAGAAAAGGAGGAAGTGTAAATTCATCTAGGCCACCTAGAGGCTACCACCCAGATAGCTGCCGACCTGGCTTCAGAACTCAAAGAAGAGCTTGTTGTGTGTCTAACACGTAATAATGACATCTTCATCTAGGAGCCGAAAGAAATCACAGGCATCTCACCTACAGTTATGGAGCATGTACACCATGTCTATCCAGATGCATGACTGGTCAAGCAAAGAAAACAAAATTTTAGAGCCGAGCAGAATAAAATAATCTGAGCAGAAGTGGACAAACTACTAGAGGTCAGCTATATTCGAGAGGTAAAGTTCTCAAGCTGGTTAGCAAATGTGGTCCTGATAGCTAAGCCAGGGAACAAATGTAAGGCCTGCATCGACTTCAAAGACCTCAACAAGGCATGCCCTAAGGACTTGTATCCCCTACCTCACATCGACCAAATAGTAGATTCTACCTCTGGATGTGAACTGATGTACATGTTGGAAGTGTATCAAAGATATCACCAAGACTCACTTGCCAAGGAGGATCAAGAAAAGGTTAGTTTCATAACCGCTGAAGGCACTTATTACTATAATGTTATGTCGTTAGGACTAAAGAATGCAGGCGTAACTTACCAACGACTCATGAACAAAGTATTTCGGAAACAGATTGGGCAGAATATGAAAGTTTATGTGGATATATCCTTATCAAATCTCTCCAAGAAATTGATCTTTGTGCTAATATTGAAGAAACCTATCAAACCCTAAGGTAGTACGGGTTGAAGCTCAATCCCAGCAAATGTTTGTTCAGAGCTAAGAATAGGTGCTTTCTCGGTGCCATTGTCACTAAGCGAGGAATAGAGGTCAACCCGAGTAAGGTGCAGGCTCTTTAAGATATGGCTCCCCCATGCAACTTGAAAGAAGCACAAAGGTTGACCGACCGAATCACGACTTTATCCCTCTTCACATCAAGATCAGCTGACTAGAGTTTGCCCTTCTTCAAGATTCTCCATCGAGTGACCAAATTTCAATGGGATGCTGATTGTGACAAGGTATTCAAGGAATTAAAAAGTTATTTGTCTGCCCTGCTTATAGTTGCTAAGCCAATAATAGGTGAACCTTTGTGGGTTTACATATATACAAATGAACATGTTGTCGAGTTAGTGTTGGTGAGATAAGAGAAAAAATAGCAACAATCTATATATTTTAAAATCATTTATTAAATGGGACCGAGTGTCGCTGCACCACACTCGAGAAATTGACGTACAAACTAGTCTTAGCCTCTCAGAAGTTACGTCCTTATTTTTTTATCTCACCTAATTATCATACTAACCAATAGCACTCGGGGTCGAGTGCTTGTCAAACCGGAGGCTTTAAGGAGGATGATCAAGTGGACCACAGAGTTCAGTGAGTATGATATACAATATCAACCTCGAGCATCCATCAAAGCTCAAGCCTTAGTAGATTTTATAACAAAAATACAAAATCCCGAGCTGAAAGAAACTTAGAAGATATATATAGATGGATCATCCACCTGACAGGGCAGTGGAATCAGAATTCTTATGATATTCCCGTGGAGGATAGAATGTAGTTGTTCATTCAGTTAAATTATCAGGCTACCGATAATGAAGCAGAGTATGAAGTATTGATAGTCGATCTATAGGCGGCAAAGAACGTGGGAGTTTTCCAGGTCTTAATTTACTCGAATTAATAATGAACGGCTAAATTCTATGTGGAGGCATTTGAAAAGTTGAAAGCCGAATTCTAGGAGATAACTATATAAAAGATTTCCCGAGCAGAAAATCAAATAACAGAAGATCTAGCCAAATTAGCCTCCTCCATAGTTCCATGGACCCTGAACAAGCCGTGGAATAAATGTTAATAGTAGCTTATATTGAAAGGCAAGCCGACTTGGAGATACAAAGTGATTGGCAAGAACTGCTGATAGCATTTCTTCAACAGGGAAATTTATCCGTTGACCGGGAACAAGCACGCATGCTCAAGAAGAGAGCTGGCTGGTTCACATTAATCAGGGATAATATTTACAAACAGATTGTTTCCCACCCTTTACTTAAATGTATCGGACCGAATGACATGTAGTATATTATACAAGAGATACATTAAGGTTCTTGTGAAAGCCATACAGGTAGTCGATCACTCGCTCGGAAGATATATTGGCCGGGTATTTTTAGCCCACTCTACAAGTTTATGTTGCTCGATTGGTAACAACTTACTTATTATGTCAAAAGTACTAGAATATCCTGCACCACCCCATGAAGTTGTTGAAACCTCGATTGTGTCTTGTTTGTTCGATCAGTGGGGAATGGACATCATAGAGCATTTTCCCATGGCACCCGCTTAGAAAAAGTTCTTGCAGTAGTAGTGGATTATTTTTTTAAGTTGGTGGAAGCTGAGCCACTGGCTAAAATAATCAAGCAGATAGTCATCAAATTTCTTTAGCAACACATTGTCTACTGATTCGGTCCATACAAGCTCATCTCAGATAATGAAAGACAATTCCAGAGCTGAAAAATTAAAGAATAGTGCTCAAGCTATGGTATCTTATAGGTCTTCACCTCTGTGGCTTATCCACAGAGCAATGGCAAGGTGAAGGTCACTAACAAAGAAATCATCAGAAGACTTAAAACTAAGTTGGACCATGTTGGAGGAGGTTGTTGGTCCCTTGTAGGCTGGCAAGAGGGGGGGGGGGGTGAATTGCATATGTGAAAAATCAAATAAGCCTTTCCCAATCTTTCAACTCGGATTAGTAGCAGTAGCATAATTATAATAAAAATAAATGAACACCTTTAAAAGAAAAGAGACAAAAGAGTAACTTGATTACAACTTAGGTGGTTGTTAATTCAAGGCAAATAAAAGCACTAAAAAAGTCTCCTTTGGTGAAGGCGGAGAAGCCTCTTACACTCGCTAAACACTAAGAAAGGTGCAGTGGATAAGCCGGCATGATATCCTACTCCATGTTCTATGCTACTAAATGGAAGTGACTCCTATAAAGTCTGTTAGCGGGGCAACCCTGTCACGACGCCCCTCGGTCATACATCATAGAAACATATTAACACACAATAACATAGAGATAAAAATAGTGATTATGTTTGATCCCCTACTTTCTTGTGGAGATTTGCTTCTCCTTTCAAGGTGATACCCTAGACGTCCATTAGCAGGGCATCCCTGTCACGACGCCCCTTGGTCATACGATCAAGCGTATCCCCCCTACGGGATTAATAATTCTATACAACCATTTGATATATATATATATATATATATATAAGTTTCACACACACACTTAGTCAAACATGAACAAAGCATTAACAAGTGATTGAATAGAAACATGGCAAATCCACATAGTTTTACATCTCCATCACATCACAAATACTTCCTACATCTTAGATCTGGAGATCTACTTCATTGCAAAGGAAGAACAACTCTAAAACATAAAATAAAGGATACTTACAACCCTAGATGTGAGAAGAAGGGGAAGAAGAGATGCTTGCCGATGTTTCCGATGTCTTGGGGATGCCTCCTTGCTCCGGAGATGGATGGATCGTTAAGGGATGGAGGTGAATGAAGCACTAGGGTTTCTCCCTAAGGGGAGAACCCTTTCCCAAGGAGAGGGATGAAGTCCCAAACCCAAGATGAGTCAAAGAATGAGGATCTTAACCCTTTTATACCTCCTCCAAACTGCCAAGGAAAACTAGGATTACAGGGGTCCGGTAAATCGAGTTTTTCACCCATTAAACCAGGTTTTCTTGTGATTCACCCTGAACCAAAGTTGTATCTCTTGAAATTATCTTCAATTTGATACTTGGATCGAGCCTTGGCTCAAATCGACCCGAAAGTTATGGTGGTTCAAAGTTTGGTCTGCAGTCTGGGCGGAGGTCCAGATGAACCCACGGTTGGGAAGCACGGCCATGCCATTTAGAATGGGTATACAGTGCTATCTTTTTGTTGGATCTGAAGAAAAGTTGTAGATCATGAAGTCAGCTACATTTCAGTATAAAGAATAGCCTGAAACTCCAATGGAACGCAAAGTTATGGTCATTTTATGATCGGTCTGCAATCTGCCAAGAATTCAACACAGCTCTATTTTAGCGTGGCACGTCTCCATGTTCTTCGTCGCACGGCCGTGTGGAATCCACACGGCCGTGTGGAATCCACACGGCCTCACCTGACTTCCTCACGGGTTGAGTCACATGGTCGTGTGGCTCACACGACCGTGGCCTTCTTCTTCTCTGCCAAAGTCACACGGTCGTGTGGATTCACACGACCATGACCTTCCTCGCCTTTGGAAAGTTGGCACGACCGTGTGGGTCACACGGTCATGGTCTTCTTTGTCTCTGGAACATTGACACGGCCGTGCCATTTGGCACGACCGTGTGCTGCCTGGCCACGGGGAAGTTGACACAACCGTATGGCTCACATAGCCGTGGCATGATTTGCCTCTGGTGGGGAAGCACGGCCGTGTGGGTCACACGACCTTGGCTTGATTTCTTCCAAAGTTGTTCTTGTGTGCGTTTTCGCTCCATTTTCACTCCAAAAAGCGTCCTTTCAATAAAAACAAGCAAAGAATAGATCTTCGAACAAAATATAATGGAAGTATGACATTATAAAAAAATAGAGTGCAATAAACATATATTATACTAATAAAATACAAGTAGATGTGCATGCAAGCATGCATAAAAGTGTATATAATCTACGCACATCACACCCCCAGACTTAAACCTTTTCTTGTCCTCATGGAAAAACTGCAATCTAGATTCTAGTGGCTAAATAGTACATCATAATATCAAGCAAGTCAATCTAATCCTATCAAATGATTTCATTGGTGAGCAAAATACAAAAGTTATTTGAGTACGACCTAAGTAGAAGTTCTCCGTGCTCAGTGCAATAGTTGTTGGTGCAATCTTAGGTCAAGGTTGACCTGGTTGACTTGACTCGAGTTGACCTGACTCGAGTTGTGTTTTGATGTTTGACGATGTTTGACGAGGAGAGAGTTGTATTCTTGATGTTTGACAAGAATAGGTGTTTGGGAGATTGTAGGTGCAACCTTAGGTCAAAGTTGACCTGGTTGACCGTGATTCGGGAAAAGTCCAAGCAGGGAGCTTGGCACGCGAAAAGTCCAAGTACGGAGACTTGGCACGGGGAAAAGTCCAAGCAGGTAGCTTGGCACGCGGAAAGTCCAAGCAGGGAGCTTGGCACGAGGGAAAGTCCTAACTGGGATGTTAGGCAGTGTGGAAAGTCCTGGTGAGTGAAGCCAGGCAGTGGGAAAGTCCTAACTGGGATGTTAGGCAGTGTGGAAAGTCCTGGTGAGTGAAGCCAGGCAGTGGGAAAGTCCTAACTGGGACGTTAGGCTGGTGAGTGAAGCCAGGCAGTGAGAAAGTCCTAACTGGGATGTTAGGCAGTGTGGAAATCCTGGTGAGTGAAGCCAGGTGAAAGTCCGGGTGAGTGAAGCCAGGCAAGGGAAAATCCAGATGGATCAGGGATGATCGGACATCTGGTGTTGAGGAAAGTCCAAGTAGGTCAAAGGGATTGACCGGACACTTGGCGGGGAATTCTAGCAGGTCAAGGGAGTGACCAGATGCTAGGAATGAAGTACCAACAAGTCAAGATTGACCGGATGTTGGTTTGGACTTGGTTTGGGCGAAAACCATGAACTAGATCGATCTGGTGATCGATCCAGTGATACCTCGAATATTCTGATCGGTCTGGTGACCGATCAGTAACACATCAGTAGCCTACTGTGTGATAACTGATCGGTCTGGTGACCGATCAGAAGCCGAACAGGAGCGAGGTGCAAGAGGGGCTGATCGGTCTGGGGACCGATCAGCACAAAGCCTGATCGGTCCCCAGACCGATCAGGAAGTTCCCTGATCGGTCCGTGGACCGATCAGGTCCTGATCGGTCCATGGACCGATCAGAGTGCATAGGCTTCTTCCCTGATCGGTCTGCAGACCGATCAGGATGTTGCCTGATCGGTCCACAGACCGATCAGGGTTCTAGCCGTTGTGACGCAACGGCTAGTTTCTTCGCTGTTTCTTCTTCACAGGTATAAGGAGACGAGGGCATCTTCTGTGAGAACTCTCTCTTTCTTTTTCCTTCTTAGAACTTCTGTTCTGCTACTGAAGCTTCTGCTTCAACTGAGCTTTGATTGAGCTCGCCTCCGAAGCTTCGCGTGAGCTTCCAGTCGTCGACCAGCTGCTGCGTTTGGGTTGTGAAGTTGCTGCTTCACCTCTAGTCGACAAGAAAGCAAGCAATTGGTAGAGTGCTATTGTATTCATATTGTATTGCTTTTCTTACTGTTCTTGTACTCTTTGTTTGCTGTTGTAAACGTTTGTGGCGAGGTTTCTCCACCCACAAGGAGTATATTGTATTAGCCGGTTCTCCGGGGGCTCATCCACCGACGGATTGACTGGACTCGTCCACCTTACGGACACGCCGAGGAGTAGGAGCCCTAATCTCCGAACCTCGTTACATCCTTGTGTTAAGGTTTGGTTTTCTTCTCTTTCGTTTCTTTGTATTTTCCGCTGCGCTAACACGTTTTGTAGAAAGAAACGACGATTTAGGGTCGGCTATTCACACCCCCCTCTCTAGCCTCCGTACGAAGAATCCTAACAAGTGGTATCAGAGCAAGGCCGCTCTTCATCGGATTCACACCCGTGGGAGCACAAGCTAGAGATGGATCAATTCGGAGAAGACATCACCATTCCACCCTTCTACAACGACAACTTCGCATATTGGAAGGTAAGGATGATGTATTTTCTTAGGACTAATATGTGGAACTGGTTTTGTGTACAAGAAGGGTTTACTCCTCCAATGGATAAAGAAGGAGAGCCTCTAGAGATGAACAAGTGGACGAAGGAACAAGTCCACCAATCCACGATCAACAATGAGGTAACTAAAACAATTAAATTTTCATTACCTACTAGTGTTTTGTGTAAGATAGGTAAATACAACAATGCCAAGGAGTTGTGGGATAACTTGGCCAAGTACCATGAGGAGAGCTCCACTTCAAGCCATGAAGAGGAGCCTTGTGAGCCAAGTAGCTCACATCATGGAGGGAGCGAATTGGGAGTTGAGGGCTACTTAACATCCAAGGAAGAAGAGGAGGAGAGTTCCTCTTGTTCAAGTTCGGAGCAAGAAGAGGCATCTACCTCCGGAAGGGATGAAGAAGAAAGCTCATCTACATCCACAACCCTAGGTAACTCAAACACTGTGATTTCAAGCAAATTACACATAATGTGTTTTGAGTGTAGGAAGTTTGGGCACTACAAGAATAAGTGTCCAAAGAGGGTTAGAAAGACTCCACCGGCGCCAAAGATCAAGGAAGTCGGAGTCCCAACACGCAAGGGCAAGGAGCACGTGGTGTGCTTCCAATGCAAGCGAAGGGGACATTATCGGAGTCAATGTCCGAGGGGGAGGCAATCTCACAAGGACAAGAGACCGAGCACGTCGATAGGGGGAGCTAAGGCAAACCCTAAGGTAACATTTAAGGCACACTCTTGCAATAATAATAAGACTCATGCTAGTAGTTTTATTGCAATTGTCAAGAATGATAAGCATGATAATTCTAGGAACCAATATATGTGCTTAGGTGCCAAAGATGTTAGTCTAGATAAGGATAACACTAGGAAAGCCAACCCTAGGATTAACTCATCTAAGGTTAAGGGAAACCTAGATAGAAATCCCAAATCATCTAGACATATGCCTAGGAATACCTCAAAGAAAAATGACAAATTAAAACTTGAGGTATTAGAGAAGGAGAATCAAGTCTTGAGGTCAAGACTTGATACTTTGGAAAAGGCTCTTAAGAACTTGGAGAAGTCATCTCTAGGGTTTAAGGGTCAAAAACCAATATCCAAGGACAAGAAAGGTTTGGGTCACAAACCTAAGTCCCAAGTGGTCAAGCCCACTTATCATAATGTTCCATTCGATTATGGAACAAAATCTAGGGCTAGGAAGACCATCACCAAGGTCACAAGGGGAGTCACCCCTAGAGTTGATCTTGATGAGTCCCAAATAACCAAGGCTTTAAAGCCTAGGAGGGTCATTAGGAGGGTTGCTAGGGAAGTCATCCCTAGTGAATATTTAGTGAACCCAATGAGCTCAAATAGGTATTGGGTTCCTAGGAGCGTGATTTCATCACGCTAGATGGATTAGAGTGTGCCAACCTTATTTGGATAGATAGTTAATCTATTCATAGCAAAAGGTGGCATTTGAGGAATTTTCAAGGTGTAATCAAGCCTTGAAAATGAAATGAAAAATTATTCCTAAGGTGATTAGGATGTGCCAATCTCAATTAAGGAGTTTTCTAGAGTCAATCTAATTGGCACATAGTGATCTAAAAATCTTTTGTATTTGATTTTAGGTCCATTACACTTAGGAATATAGAATTTATGGCAAAATGATCAAAATTATCAAAAATGGCAACTAAGACTAGAATTAGGTATTTTCTATACCTTTATATGCTATTTGCCATGTATTGTTTGCCATATGCCATGTCATGACATCATATTTATTTTATGATCATTTAAAATGTCATGATAATGCTTAGGTTAGTTATATGTCATGCCTTAGTTAAAGTTTCATACTTTATGCCATGACATCATGACATTGGCACATGTTATTATGTATGATATCATTTTATGCCATGTCATCATTTCTTGCATTTATAATCAATGAAATTGATCTAAGGATAAACAACACAATTTGATATGGAGATCAAGTTGTTGTTTTAGAAAAATACATGAGAACTTAGATTAAGCTAACCTAAACCCATATCTCACATCAAAATTGACTTGAATGTGTTTGATACACCTTAGATGTGTGTGAGATATTAGGATGATGAGTTAGGATCAAGGTGCATGGTTCTTGTACCTAGATGAGCCTAATTCTAAATGGGGGATCATAGGGAAAGCTTGTGTACAAGTCATGTACATTTAGCCCTAAGATTATGGTCCCAAATTAAAGGGTTTAATAGCATTTTAAAATTGATTTGAAAAACCTTGATGAAGCTTTCCTAGTGATAGCATTCATCATTGAACATTGTGATACAAAGTTGAGTTAAACTTGAACTATTTCAAAGTTTTTGAACTTTGTATCAAGATTGAAAAATGGAAACTATTTTCATAGAAAACTATTTTTCCTTGATAGTGTATGATATGAGGAATGTATACTCAAAGTTTCGTAATTTTTGAAATTTTCTGTAATTTTCTGTGAGTTTCTGAACTTCTCCCGGGGAGAAAATCAGAAATCTCTGATTTCAGAGGCTGGATCGGTCACCGGACCGATCCAGGGAAGGCCTGATCGGTCTGGTGACCGATCAGTGACGATCCAGTGCGATCAGTGAAGCGTGGATCGGTCTGGTGACCGATCAGTGACGATCCAGTGCGATCAGTGAAGCGTGGATCGGTCTGGGGACCGATCCATGGGGCTTCTGATCAGTCTGAGGACTGATCAGTGCGTGCCAGTTTCTGATTTTCAGCAGGTGTCTGAAATTTCAGTTTTTGGGAGTGAGTTTCGGGTGTCTAAAGGTTTGAAACTCTCCAAGACATTGTTGGTGCAATGGTCAAGGGGGAGTTGACCTTTAGGGGGAGTTTTTACTCCTTAAGACTTTCGAGGATTAGTGATATGGGATTATCACTAAATTGAGTGTTGAGTTTAGTTTCAAGGGGGAAATTAAGGGTTTCAATGAAAGGTATGGGACTTTCATTAGGAAGAAACTCTTGACCTTGATTCCCTCTTTTTGATGTGTGTCAAAAAGGGGGAGAGATGTCCCAAGGGGGAGAGTGTAGGTTTTGGAAGAATGTTCAAAGAAGAACATTGGAAAACCTAAGTTAGGTTATCGGGTTAACCTAACTTGATTTTGGATTTTGTCAAACATCTAAGATGTCCCAAGGGGGAGAGTGTAGGTTTTGGAAGAATGTTCAAGGAAGAACATTGGAAAACCTAAGTTAGGTTATCGGGTTAACCTAACTTGATTTTGGATTTTGTCAAACATCAAAAAGGGGGAGATTGTTGGTGCAATCTTAGGTCAAGGTTGACCTGGTTGACTTGACTCGAGTTGACCTGACTCGAGTTGTGTTTTGATGTTTGACGATGTTTGACGAGGAGAGAGTTGTATTCTTGATGTTTGACAAGAATAGGTGTTTGGGAGATTGTAGGTGCAACCTTAGGTCAAAGTTGACCTGGTTGACCGTGATTCGGGAAAAGTCCAAGCAGGGAGCTTGGCACGCGAAAAGTCCAAGTACGGAGACTTGGCACGGGGAAAAGTCCAAGCAGGTAGCTTGGCACGCGGAAAGTCCAAGCAGGGAGCTTGGCACGAGGGAAAGTCCTAACTGGGATGTTAGGCAGTGTGGAAAGTCCTGGTGAGTGAAGCCAGGCAGTGGGAAAGTCCTAACTGGGATGTTAGGCAGTGTGGAAAGTCCTGGTGAGTGAAGCCAGGCAGTGGGAAAGTCCTAACTGGGACGTTAGGCAGTTGGAAAGTCCTGGTGAGTGAAGCCAGGCAGTGGGAAAGTTCTAACTGGGATGTTAGGCAGTGTGAAAATCCTGGTGAGTGAAGCCAGGTGAAAGTCCGGGTGAGTGAAGCCAGGCAAGGGAAAATCCTGATGGATCAGGGATGATCGGACATCTGGTGTTGAGGAAAGTCCAAGTAGGTCAAAGGGATTGACCGGACACTTGGCGGAGAATTCTAGCAGGTCAAGGGAGTGACCAGATGCTAGGAATGAAGTACCAACAAGTCAAGATTGACCGGATGTTGGTTTGGACTTGATTTGGGCGAAAACCATGAACTAGATCGATCCGGTGATCGATCCGGATACTCGAATATTCGATCGGCGGTGACCGATCGAACATCGAGCTCATCAGTGATAACCGATCGGTCGGTGACCGATCGTGAGTCGATCGAAGCGAACAGAGCGAGGCGCAGAGGGCTGATCGGTCTGGGACCGATCAGCCTGATCGGTCTAGGGACCGATCGGCCTGATCGGTCCCCGCACCGATCAGAGCCTCGATCGATGCGTGGACCGATCAGAGATCTGATCGGTCCATGGACCGATCGGGGACGGAACAGAAGCGAAGGGACCGATCAGATGGATCGGTCCACGGCATCGATCAGGTTCTAGCCGCCAGACGCAACGGCTAGTTTCTTCATTGTCTTCTTCACGGTATAAGGAGACGAGGGCATCTTCGTGAGAACTCTTTCCTTCTTAGAACTTTTGTTCCGCCTGAAGCTTCGCTTCAACTGAGCTTTGATTGAGCTCGCCTCCGAAGCTTCGCGTGAGCTTCCATCGTCGACCAGCTGCTGCGTTTGGGTTGTGAAGTTGCTGCTTCACCTCTAGTCGACAAGAAAGCAAGCAATTGGTAGAGTGCTATTGTATTCATATTGTATTGCTTTTCTTACTGTTCTTGTACTCTTTGTTTGCTGTTGTAAACGTTTGTGGCGAGGTTTCTCCACCCACAAGGAGTATATTGTATTAGCCGGTTCTCCGGGGGCTCATCCACCGACGGATTGACTGGACTCGTCCACCTTACGGACACGCCGAGGAGTAGGAGCCCTAATCTCCGAACCTCGTTACATCCTTGTGTTAAGGTTTGGTTTTCTTCTCTTTCGTTTCTTTGTATTTTCCGCTGCGCTAACACGTTTTGTAGAAAGAAACGACGATTTGGGGTCGGCTATTCACACCCCCCTCTCTAGCCTCCGTACGAAGGATCCTAACAATAGTGACCTAAGTTTTGCAAGTTTCAATCCCTAAGTCTAGTCAAGTCATCATAAACTTGTGTTCCTTATGCTCATAGCGATTGGCACTTACCTGCCACACACTTGGTTCATATCTCTAAAACTACACAAGGTCTCAAAGGACTACTCAGAATCAAGAGAAACATAACATTTATTTTCCCAGTAACCTAACTCGGTCTCAAAGAGGTAAATTGTTAGTTTCCACTCACGACGACTATTTTTTATCCCTTATTCATATGATTTTTTTCCTTTTTTTTTCCTCTTTTTTTTGGTGCTTTATAAGGTGAAACACTAATCACATATGCAAATATAAATGCAAATGCAGGGATTTTGATTTTTCCAAGTGAGTTGCCATGATTCGAGGTCATCCAGTAACCAAAATGTAATTAAGAGATCACCTTAAAAATATAAGTACTAGTCCAATTCTATAAATCATGATTATTTCAGAGTTATCAATCATCAAAACTAGGCATAGTGTATAGAGATCCTAAAACAAGACCAATACTTAAACTCTTATAGTAAAACATTATTCACTTCATGCTATCATAGATAGAAAATGATAGATCATTAAACATACTAGCACCATAACCCATAAACTACATACAATCTAGAATAAATGTGCTAGTGTTTTACATTAAGGAACAAACAATGATGATGTGATGAATGATGCAACTAGCAAAAACAAAATTTTATTATGCAAAAAAAAAAAGAATATACCAAAAGCTAAACTAAACCTAATGCATCTAATGCATCCCTCCAGACTTAAACTTTTCATTGTCCCAATGAAACTAGAAATGATATATGGAGGATTTATGAAATTTAGAGAAGTTACCAAAAGATGCATGTCAAATGCCCATGCCATTAACTTCTCCATTATGTAGTTGCACTCCTCCTAATCTTTGAGTCCTATAAAAGAAGATTGACAATAAAAATTAAGTAGAGGATATATGTTTATTATAAAGAAAGAAATGAAACTAGATAGAACTAAAGACATAAAAGAAAACAAGGAAAATGAACTTGGGTTGCCTCCCAAGAAGCGCTTGTTTAAGGTCATTAGCTCGACCACCTCATTAGATTCATCTAAATCTCGCTCTTGGAGGGGTAAGATATTTTAGAACCCTCCTACCAGGGGCTCTTATTATGGAGAAAGCTTTCAACATTGGAGTTAAAAAGTGAAATATTGCTCTCTCCATCTTCGTCTTCTTTGAAGTTCTTTCAGGTGGTCGAAGATGGTTCAAATTGAGCTTCCAATTATAGGCCCCATGAAAATCTGCACATGCAAAGAAAAAGAACACCTCCCATACAAGAGAACACCTCTCATACAAGAGAAATATAAGAAAGAACTATAAAAATATTAAGTTTAACAGAGCATGTATCAAAAGATGAAACACATCCAATAGAATCAATGTTGGGTACCTCTATGAAGTTTTCCAAAGGATCACTAAGAATGCTAACCTTACTTTGCTGAGAGATACCTGAAAGTTCTAAACATGTGGATGTGATCTCTTCTGAATTCAATGATGGTTGTGGCTCTGGCTCAAGCGTTGGTGCTACAAAAGGTGGTGATTCTTGAGACTCTGCTATTTTGCATAAGTCCCTACACATTGGTCCACAACATATTCAATCCTTGCAACTCTCATAATCTCATAATGTTGTGTGGACAAAGGAGATGATTCTTGAGATGCTGCTTCCACACCACAAC
This sequence comes from Zingiber officinale, assembly GCF_018446385.1. Lineage (NCBI taxonomy): Eukaryota > Viridiplantae > Streptophyta > Magnoliopsida > Zingiberales > Zingiberaceae > Zingiber > Zingiber officinale. The sequence continues at coordinate 96,756,495 of NC_055987.1, read as the reverse complement.
TCTCTACACTTCCTTCCATATCAATATCATCATCACATTCATTGTTGAATAATGCACCGAGATCAATATCATCTGAAGGAGAATCAACAATATGAGGATCACCAACTTCATTTGCATTCTTAAGTTGATCTACCACATCACCTTCATCATTTGAAAATTCAATTTCACTATAACATCCTATAAAACCTGGAGGTAGATCTGAAAACTTGTTATCCACTGCATTATCATCACAATCCTCATCTGAAGAGTCTTCATCTTTATATACATCAAGAAATCTGCACTAAACCATATTTTGATCACAGAATTTGCCAGGATCTTTATCTTTATTGATCCTCACTAGCCTTTGTGGAAAAGGAACCCTTAGTGAAGGTCTTGGGAAAGGAACTTCCTTTTTCCCATATTCCCTTTGAGCTTGAGGAGGAGGTCCAACTTGCTTATCTAGTATTGATGTGATTAATCATTGAGGAAAGGGTACTTGTGACCTTTGTGAACTTCCTGGAGTAATGGAGCTGAGTTCTTGTGCTCTTCTATTATTCTTCTCCTCAATTCTAAACAAATCATTCTTCAGAAGTTCTTCATGATTCTTGCCACTTCTCAACTTAATATCATTATCATTTACACTAGATCTTGTCCGTGTAGGAGGGGGATTTTGTTTGAATCATTTTGAAATAATGCTATCAATCTTTGCCTCCAACTGTTTGAACTCCTCATTCTGTGACTTATGAATTTCAACATTCTTGGGTAGTTGAGCTACATTTTGTTTGACAAGCTCTCTTGCATTTATGACTTGCACTTCCTGAATATTTGAGGGAGATTCCATCCAATTTTTATCTTACCATTCTTGGAGATTCAATGTCACTTGATCAATTAATGTATATGCTTCGCCCACACTTTTATTCATAAAAGAACCTCTAACAAATAACATTTATCTGAGAAAGAAATTTTCCTATAGAAAATGTGCAAGGTGAGCCATTTTTCCAAACCATGATTAGGGGACTGTCTTTGTAGACTTTTAAATCTGTCTCATGCTTCAAATAATGATTCTCCATCTGTCTGAGCAAAATTTATGATGCAATTCCTCATATAAATTGTTCTACTTAGAGGGAAAAAATGATTCAGAAATTTCTTCTCCAATTGTTCCCAACTTGTGATGCTTTGAGGACAGAGAGAATATAACCAACTCCTTACTTTATCCTTGATACTGAAAGGAAATGCCATCAATCGAACTGCATCCGCTGACACTCCTTCACAGTTCACCATATCACAAAGCTCTAGAAATATCTCAAGGTGCAGATAAGAACTTTCTGATACTTATCCTCTAAATTTGTGACCTTGTATCATGAAAATTAACTCTGGGTCTAGTTGGAAACTTTTTTGCTTCAATATGAGGTTGCACAATGGGAGATAAAAATCTTGCAGAAATGGGTGCAGAAAAATCTCTTAAGGGTCTGCTTGACATGTTAGTGCTCATGGATATCTAAGAAAAAATTATGAGAAAAAAACAAAAATGAAGAATTAAAGATAAGAAATAAAAAACTATATGAAAAGCAAGAAAGAAAATGCAGAATTTAAATTGCAAGAAAGAAAGTATATAAGGAAGACAAGAAAGAAAAGACAAAAAGAAAAAGAAAAATATCTAGAATAACTCATATATTAATCAACTAATGTTAATTAAAAATAGTCCCCGACAACAGCACCAAAAACATGTTACGCAACTGTAAGTGCATGGTTTCGTCGTCAGTAATAAAAAGATATCGTATCCACAAGGACTGTTGATTAAGAACTAGTTAACTTCATATGGTGAATTATCTAGACAAACGTAAGATTGGTGAGAAAAGAGAGTAAGAGAAAGAGAAGAGGGAAGAGAGAGAATGGATCTTGAGAGGGGTTGAGCTAAAAGGATGGAGGATGATAGATTCTAGGATTTCAGTTTCCTTGTAATGCTAGACGATGTTACATAGATTTCTTAGTTCCTATCCTCTATGTTAATGCTCTTGTAGGAAGTTAGATGCATTATCGACTCTCCCCTGCAGTGGATAAGCCAACATGATCTCCTATTCCATGTCCTATGCTACTAAATGGAAATGACTCCTATGAAGTCCGTTAGCGAGGCAACCCTATCATGACACCCCTCGGTCATACAACATAGAAACATAATAACATAGAGATAGAAATAGTAATTATGTCTGATCCCCTACTTCCTTGTGAAGATTTGCTTATATATATATATATATATATATATATATATAAGCTTCACACACACACTTCATCAAACATGAACAAAGCATTAATAAGTCATTGAATAGAAACATGGCAAATCCACATAGTTTTACATCTCCATCACATCACAAATACTTCCTACATCTTAGATCTGGAGATCTACTCCATTGCAAAGGAAGAACAACCCTAAAACATAAAATAAAGGATACATACAACCCTAGATGTGAGAAGAAGGGGAAGAAGAGATGCTTGCTGATGTTTCCGATGTCTTGGGGATGCCTTCTTGCTCCGGAGATGGATGGATCGTCAAGGGATGGAGGTGAATGGACCTCTAGGGTTTCTCCCTAAGGGGAGAACCCTTCCCCAAGGAGAGGGACGAAGCCCCAAACCCAAGATGACTCAAAGAATGAGGATCTTGACTCTTTTATACCTCCTCCAAACTGCCCAGGAAAACTAGGATTACAGGGGTCCGGTAAATCGAGTTTTTCACCCATTAAACCTAGTTTTCTCGTGATTCACCCTGAACCAAAGTTATAACTCTTTAAATTATCTTCAATTTGATACTTGGATCGAGCCCTGGCTCAAACCAAACCGAACGTTATGGTGGTTCAAAGTTTGATCTGCAGTCTAGGCGGAGGTTCAGATGAACCCGCGGTTGGGAAGCACGGTCGTGCCATTTAGCACAGGTATACAGTGCTATATTTCTATTGGATCTAAAGCAAAGTTGTTGATAATGAAGTCAGATATGTTTTGGTATAAAGAACAGCTTGAAACTCCAACGGAGCACAAAGTTATGGCTGTTTGATGATCGGTCTACAATTTGCCCAGAATTCAGCACAGCTCTATTTTGGTGTGGCACGACTCTATGTTCTTCGTCACACAGCCGTGTGGAATCCACACGGCCTCACCCGACTTCCTCACGGGTTGAGTCACATGACCGTGTGGCTCACACAGCCATGGCCTTCTTCTTCTCTGCCAAAGTCACACGGTCGTGTGGATTCACATGGTCGTGACCTTCCTCGCCTTTGGAAAGTTGGCATGGTCGTGTGGGTCACACGGTCGTGGTCTTATTTGTCTCTGGAACATTGACACGACCATACCATTTGGCACGACCATGTGCTGCCTGGCCACGGGGAAGTTGACATGGTCATGTGGCTCACAGGGCCGTGGATGATTTGCCTCTGGTGGGGAAGCACGGCCGTGTGGGTCACACGACCTTGGATTGATTTCTTCCAAAGTTGTTCTTGTGTGCGTTTTCGCTCCATTTTCGCTCCAAATAGCGTTCTGTCAATAAAAACAAGCAATGAACTGATCTCCAAATAAAATATAATGGAAGTATGACATTATAAAGAAATATGGTGCAATAAACATAGATTATACTAATGAAATACAAGTAGATGTACATCCAAACATACATAAAAGTGTATATAATCTATACACATCATCATCCTTCTCGCTAGCTGCGTCTTCCGCTCGACTTCTAGTGTTCCTAAGCTCCTGCACACTTAGACACAAGGATCAAACACAACAAAATCTAACTGAACTTGGTTGACCACATCAAAACTACCCAGGGTTATTAACAATCTCTCCCTTTTTGATGTGCATCAACTCAAGTTCAAGTTAAGATTAAAAATGCAATGAAATAATATAGTAAAGCAATGAGTTAAACAAATTAATTGTAAAAATAAATACAAGGATAAAAATTATGGGAATTATCCTAACTCCCTCTTAATCCCCCTTAACTTTTACCTATTTCACCCCTTTTGATCACATCAAAAAAATCAAGAATTTTTTTTAAAGAAAATAAAGGAAACTGTTAGAAATTTTTTTAAAAAATTTTGAGGGGTACATTACGACGATTATCAGTGAGCTAATATATTCCATAAATATTTTTTAAAAAATATTTTAATTTTACTAATTAATCTCTTATTTTGACAAAAATAATGTTAAAAATTACTTATCAGTTTTGAAAAATCTTGAAAAGTTTTGTCAACCTCAACCAGACATTCTTAGATCACTATAAAAATTCACACGGAGAAATACTTTTTATTTGAAAAGAAATAAATTATTTCAATATATAAGCTAATTTTCAAAAATAAATCTTTAACAATATTTTTCAACTCTAAAAATTATATTATTTTTTCTAGATGTATACAATACATTGTTTAACGGCAAAAAGATAAACTTTTAAAAATTTGTATTTTTTTGAATTTTTAATATTAATAATTATCTTTTCAGAAAATAATTTGTAATAAATTAGACATTATTCGAAAAAATTTGAAAATATTTGTAAGGATAGAGAATATTATGTTTTATCACAAAAGAAAAATATTTTTGAAATTTAAGTATGTAAAATAAATTTAAATTTCAAACTACAATTTTTGTTAATAAAAAAATAACTCAACAGTAAATATAATATGAAAAAAAATTTGTTTGTAGATTAAATCATCAGAAAAAAATTTTCAACTCGAAATATAAACAGAAAAATATAAAATATTTTTCTAATTGAGATAATTTCTATCCTAATAATGAAAGAATTTTGAGTTTAATCTAAAAAATATTTTGGAACCTAATGTAGGTTCCTGCCTACTGGATTTACTAAAAATTTGGGAGGTACATAATTTTTAAGAATTTTCGTAATTTGTCCCTGGTGATTTTTATTGTACCAGTTGATTCTACCATAATTTCTAAACTTAATTTGGTTGAATGTAGTTAGAATATGTATGGTAATCTTTCAATTTCTCTATTTGTGTTTTCAATTTTTTGTTTTCTAATTTTAGATTATCAAACAATTCTAGTGGACATGCATTGGCTAATTGTCTTTTCAAATCAATATTTTCTTTTTCTAATTTACATATATTTTTAGAAAGAATTTTGATAAATTCAAAAGATTACATGGGAGATAGTGCACGTACCTTACTTACCTAATGTTCTGATGCTCCCATTTCGTCGTTGCTTTCCTATGATGATCCTCCTCCTTCGTCGATGCTCATCTCTGAGCTGCTTTTGTCTTCTTCTTGGTGGTATGTCATTAGAGTTAGTATGGCGTAAGCTTAGATCTTAGATTCGGAGGATGACGATTTATCTCATGTGGCCTTCAGATTCTTGTGCTTTGATTTTGTTGGTCTGTTGCCCTTGTCCTTCTTCTTCAGTTCAGGGCAGTCATCCTTGATGTGTCCTTCTTCTTGACAGTTGTAGCATTGGAGCTTCCTTTTGCTCCTTGGCAGTTGTAACCTTCTTCCATCTGGAAGTTCGTCAGGTGGTTCTGGAGCAGGTCCCATCTCGCTAGCTTTACTTCAGAGGTTCCTTCATGTAGCTTGTAACGACCACCCTTCTTACTACTACTATTCTCTAAGGATGACCGTTACTTAACTAGTAACTCTACTTAACCGGTGTGATTAAAAACCACATGAAAACCCTACCGAAAAATTTTGGCAGAGTCTCCCCTGTACCGGTGACCATATTCAACAATACATGCAGTATATATACTCATCCCACACTTCCTTTTTCTTTATTGTTGCTGAGTTAGATTTATTATACTGCGTGGTTGATTGTTATGTGTTCCAGCCGCTTGTGGCTGAGTATATATACTGCATGTATTGTTGAATATGGTCACCGGTACAGGGGAGACTCTGTCGAAATTTTTCGGTAGGGTTTTCATGTGGTTTTTAATCACACCGGTTAAGTAGAGTTAGTAGTTAAGTAACGGTCATCCTTAGAGAATAGTAGTAGTAAGAAGGGTGGTCGTTACATAGCTCTAGGAACTTCTCCCAAAGTTCTTTTACTGATTTATAATCTTCGATCCGATTAACTTCTTGGGGTGGAAGTACGTTGTGTAGGTGGAATTCGGCTCGTTCATTTGCTACAAAATCTGTTTACTCTTTCTTGGTCCATTGGTATTCTTCTTTTTCATTTCTTTGTTGGTCCTTGGGGGCTACAAAATCATATTTTATAATTAATAAAATCTTAAAATCTATTTTAAAGAATACTTCCATCCAGTGTTTCCATTGCACGAAGTCTCCTTCAAACTTTGGTGGATAGATTGTCGGTCTGGCCATCGTCTCGACGCTTCAGTCAGCGATTAGTCCTTCTGAGACGTTCTGACTCTGATATCACTTGTTGGTCCCTTAAATGCCAGTAAGAGGGGGAGGGGGTGAATTGCCTATGTGAAAATCAAACAAACCTTTCCCAATTTTTAAACTCGGATTAGTAGCAGTAGCACAATTATAATAAAAATAAATGAATAACTTTAAAAGAAAAGAGGCAAAATAGTTACTTGGTTACAACCTATGTGGTTATTAATCTAAGACAAATAAAAACACTAAAAAAGTCTCCTTCAGTGAAGGCCTCCTTCTTACACTCGTTGAACACTCAGAAAGTTGCTAGGAAATGAATACTAGAGTTGATGAATATTTCCTAGGTCCAGGGGTCTTTTTATAGCCCTTCGAAAAAGTTATCCGTAGCTTGAAGGCGCTTCCAAAGAAGTCCAAGGTGCCTTCCATCGAATAGAGGTTATCCGCCGAGGATAAAACTTTATCCTCAACTAACGGCTAGCGAAGGCACTTTCAAAGACTGGAAGGCATCTTCATTCTGTTCATCGAAGGTGCCTTCAAGCCATGGAATGTGCCTTCCACAGGGAAACTCTGCTCAAAGCTGATCTCTTAACATAGGTGATTCTCTAGCTAACTAAAGTTGAGCTCATCTGAACCCAACTTTGACCTTCTCCTCAAGTGGGCTTCCTTTTCGGCTTCTCATCCCTCGAACATCATTCCCATCTGCCGGTGTACTCTTCCACAGCATCTCATCTTTCGGATGCATCGAGCCTGTCGACTCCCTTCCTGTGCCATACTTCTTACTAGCTACATCTTTCACTCGACTTCTTGTGTTCCGAATCTCCTGCACACTTAGACACAAGGATCAAATACAATAGGACATAACTGAACTTTGTTGACCACATCGAAACTACACCAAGGTACTAATAGAAGTTGGGTTGAGGAGTTACACGGTGTATTGTGGGCCTATCGCATTATCCCAAGAGAAGCAATAGGTATAACCCCTTTCCATCTGATTTATGGTGGTGAAGTAGTTGTCCCGGTCGAAGTTGGTATTGAGTCCAATCGGAGGCAACTATAACTATACGACGAAGACAACATCGACCGGTGCCTTATGGAGCTCTATGTGATAGAAGAAATTGAAAACAAGGAAGCAACTCGGCTAATGGCGTACCGCCAGAGGATGAGATAAAATTATAATAGAATGATTATTCCAAGATTTTTTTAAGTGGGTGACTTGGTCTAGAAGAAGATCAAGTCGGTCAGGGATGTTAACAAGCTGGAGCCACAGTGGGATGGACCATACAAGGTGGTGCAAAAACTCACCTTAGGCTCCTATTATCTCTAGGATACGGATGGAAAAAAATTTGGAGCATCCTTGGAGTGTCAATCATCTGCAGCCCTATAGGACTTGAGAATACGTTTGTAATACATTGATGTAATATATTGAATATTTGCACTTAATGAAAATGCAGGTGATTGTCTCAAAAGCTCCATATCCCAAACTCCTGAGCCTCTGAGTGGGTTATAAGCAAACATGTTCATGCGTCAAGTCCTAGACTCCTGAGTTTTCGGGCGAGTTCTAAGCGAGCATACTCTCGTGCCAAGTTCCACACTCTTGAGCCTCTGGATAGGTTATAAGCGAGCATACTCTCGCGCCAAGTCTTAGACTCCTGAGCCTCCAAGCATGTTATAAGCGAGCATACTCTCGCGTCAAGTTCCAAACTCCCAAGCTTCCGGGCGGGTTATAAGCGAACGTGCTCTCGTGCCAATTTCCAGGCTCTCGAGCCTCCAAATGAGTTATAACCGAGCATGCTCTCACGCCGATTTCCTAACTCTCGAGCCTTTAAGCGGGTTATAAGCGAGCATTCTCTCCCTCCAATTGCCAGACTCCCAAGCCTCCGGGAGGGTGATAAGTGAGCATGCTCTCGCACCAAGTTTCAAACTCTTGAATCTCTGAGTGGGTTATAAGCGAGCATGCTCTTGCACCAATTTCTAGACTCCCGAGCCTCTGGGTAGATTATGAGCAAGCAGGCTCTCATGCCAATTTCCAGACTCCTGAGCCTTTGAGCGGGTTATAAGCGAGCATGCTCTCCCTCCAATTACTAGACTCCTCAGCCTCTAGACGGGTTATAATCAAGCGTATTCTCGCACCAAGTCTCAGACTCCCAAACCTTCGGGTGGGCTATAAGTGAGCGTGCTCTCGGGCCAATTTCAGACTCTCGAGCTTTCAGGCAGGTTATAAGCGAGTGGGCTCTCGCACCAATTTCCAAACTCCCGAGTCTCCGACAAGTAATAAGCGAGCATGCTCTTGCGCCAATTTCTAGACTCTCGAGTCTCTAGGCAAGTTATAAGAGAGCATACTCTTGTGCCAAGTCCCAGACTCCTGAACCTTCGGGCGGGTTATAAGCAAGCATGCTCTTGCACCAATTTTCAGACACCTAAGCCTCCAGGTAGGTTATAAGCGAGTGTGCTCTCAATCTAAATTCCAAACTCCCGATCCTCCGGGCAGATTATAAGTGAGTATGATCTCTCATATACATTATTCACATACCACTCTAACAAATTTCTCATGACTTTATTACGTTATCCAAGTCACAGGGGTCTCATTATTACTTCAGGCCTGATTATTCTGCTCGGCGTCATTATCCCGCCTAGTTTATTATTCAGCTTGGTCTAATTATAATAATCGATTATGAGGAAGTATTCATTCAGATTTAATTTTGCACAAGGGTCTTATTATTCCTTCCGGCCTGATTATTCTACTCGACGTCATTACCTCACCCAACCTATTATTCAGCTCGGTTTAATTATAATAATTGATTTTGAGAAAGTATTCATTTAGATTTCATTTTGAACAAAGGTCTCATTATTCCTTCCAGCCTGATTATTCTGCTCGACGTTATTATCCCACCTATCTTATTATTCAGCTCAGTTTAATTATGATAATCGATTATGAGGAAGTATTCATTGGGGTTTCATTTTGCACAAAGGTCTCATTATTCCTTCCGACCTGATTATTCCGCTCGGCATCATTATCCCGCCCAACATATTATTCATCTTGATTTAATTATGATTATCGCTTATGAGAAATGTTCATTCGGATTTCATCTTGTAAAGGAGGTATTCATGAAATTGTGAATATATACAAGATGACATGTATGATTTAATAATAATCAATACATGTTGAGCATTTAAGTTCCGCAATTACACGGTATAAAGAAAATTATGTCATACATTCAATCAAATTTACTCAAGAGGTCTTTTGGGAGTTCTTTGAGGAGTCATTGTTGATTTATGAATTGTTGGGGAGGTTTTGCCGATAAGTAGTTGCCCTCCCTCAATTGTTGAGCTGCTTCGGCTCCAAGGATGAGCATCCACGAAATACGCATAGTAAATTGTGTTGGATCGAGACGCGCTAGAGGGGGGGGTGAATAGCGCTCGTGGCTAAATTGTACGTATCGGAATCGAAAACAGCGTTAGAGTAATTAAAGTAGCGGAATTAAAAACAAACAAACACAAACAGAAGGACACAGAGATTTACTTCGTTCGGAGCCTGTGACGACTCCTACTCGAAGGCCCGCGATCCTTGATCGCTTCCGGTGGGCAACAACTATAAGCTCGTTAAAAGGTTACAATTATGAGTACAATTAAAAGCTATAAGTATTATACCGACAACAAGAAATGCTAAATCTGAAGCTTCGGGTCGTCGGGCACTTGTAGCAGCACTTCGGAGTGTCTTTTGGAGCAGCACGTTGATGAGAGATCACTTGATATTCGTTGTTTTGAAGTGCTGGTCGAAACCCCCTTATAAAGGGTGTTCAAGGCGCCTTGAAGGCTGTTCAAGGCGCTTCCATGCTGCCTGGTCTTCCGCGTGGATCAAATCTGATCTGGTCAAACTTCATCCATTCAAGGCGCCTTAAACCTCACTCAAGGCGCCTTCCAAGGTGCCTTCTGCCTTCTTCAAGGCGCCTCCAATGGTGCTTCGCAGCTAGCTCATCCTTTGCACCCGTGGCGCCTCCAAGCTCCATGGAGGCGCCTCGGACACTGTTCATCCGAGGGAAAACTACCTTATTTTGTACCTGCAAGACTTGTTAGTCCCAAACAATATCCTGCAACACAAAATTAGCACAAAATAATAGTATGAATAATAAAATAATGTTTATGACAGTCTCCAGACTGTCCGGGTCTGACTTCGGATTTCCAACGGGAAACCCTAGGTCGACCCAACACCTACTGTTCCCTCTATGGGGAACGCGTCCTCACCTACTCCCCTCAGGAGAGATTACCTGATGCCAGTCCGGTCCTCCAGACCGACTGGACTTTCCGCCTAGGGTTACCACCCCCTAGGACCTAGGGTTACCGCCCCCTAGGGTTTTTCTCCACCTAGGGTTACCACCCCCTAGGACCTAAGGTTGCCGCCCCTTAGGGTTTTCCTCCACCTAGGGTTACCGCCCCCTAGGACCTAAGGTTGCCCCCCCCTTAGGATTTTCCTTCTGTTGGGTTTTTCGGGCCGCGAAAACCGCTTTTCGCGTCGCGGAAACCCCGAATCGCCCAAGCCACGGATCTCGTGCAAGGTAAAACTTTCGAAAAATGCGAGTACGATTTTAAAACACGATCGACTCTTAGATCTACGAGGGAAAAACATTTACCCTTGATGCGTGCCCTTCGCAATCCCGCAACGTCCAAAGGTAGCCGGATCTCGAGACCGTCAAGCGAACGGTCCTCTAGCGGTATCCACACGAACAAGAAGTGGTCTTTTACCACTCAAAGATGGAGAGGAGAACCCACAAGTGTGCTAGCACTTTCTAGGGCTCTCGGATTGGATCTAAAAGGTGAGAAAGGAGAGAATATAGAAGAGGAAACACATGTACACCTCTTGGTTCCCTCCTTTGTGACCTTCACCTTCCCTTAGGCTTTGGATTTAACTCACACTCCTCTTTTTCTCCATGAAACCCACGACCATCAGCAAGGTTGAGAGAGGAAGAAGCACCCAAGGAAGAAGAAGCATTTACCACCATTCAATTGCCACCAAATGAAACCCTCTCCTCACTTAGTGTGGCCGGCCACCACATGTGTAACCCCCACATTAATGTGGCCGGCCACATTAAGAGGATTAATGGTGTGTAACCTCCATGAGGTGGCACACCATTATATAAGGGGATGATGTGGCATGCCATGTAGGATGAGTCATCCTCATGATGTGTCAATTCATCAAGTCAAAACTTGATGTGTCAACCTCTATTTGGTCAAGTCAAACTTGACCAATGCTCTTCCTAGTTGAGTTAAATCCAAGCTTTGATTCAAGTCAATTTTAATTTAATGAATCTCAATTCATTAATATAAATTGACTCATGAATCAAATTTAAATTAGACTCATTCAACAATTGAATCTAATTGAGTCTAACTCAATAAGTCTAATTTGAATCCAATCTTTGATTCATCATATGAATCTAATCCTATTGGTTCATCATATGAACCTAATCTCCATGCACATGTTCTTTGTGTGTGACCCAATAGGTTCTTGTAACGTTGGCAATGTTATAAACTCCTTTAAAAACATAAGCAATGAGCGGCATCTAGCAATACATCATTGCTACCCAAGTTACAAGAAATGTTGAGATCCAACATCACCTTGTGACTACTAATTGTGACTCCTCACAATATGTGACAAGTGTCCTTCTATCCTAGACATCTAGATTGATCAATGTGAGGCATAGACCGTGTCATCCTCTGACCAATCTAAATCTTGAACTCCGAGTAGACTCACTCAATCAAATGAGCTCAATATCTCATATTGACTCATTTGGGTATGACCATACACTTCGTGGTCTCACTCTATCAAGAATATCGATGTCTCTCCCGTCATATAGGAGGGATAGATCCCATCTACATCACTCACATCCCTCTGCATAATTTGTTATATACCCAGTAATCGCCTTTATAGTCCACCCAGTTACGGGTGACGTTTGACGAAACTAAAGTACATAACTCCTTATGTAGGGATCCATGGTGACTTCAGGTCTAAGGACTAATAGTCATACTAATAGCCACATGAGAAAGTATATGACACTCATATAACGATCCATGATACTTTCTCATGGCGGGTCATTCAGTATACATTCTCTAATGCATACCCATGTGTCAGCTTGATATCTCTATATCCATAACTTGTGAGATCAAGTCATCGAGCTGACCTACATGCTAGTCTTATTGTATTAACATTGTCCCTGAATGTTAATACTCGACTAGGAATGATTTAGAGTAGTGTTCCCTATATCATCTCACTATCGATTCAACTAATCGATTGATATAGGTATGAACGTTTTACTCAAGGACGTTACTATACTTATTTTATCTGACACTAATACAAATAAGCATAATAACCAAAAACCAATGCCTTTATTAATATACAAGAATATGATACAATGAGTCCATACAATCATCAAATGATTGGCTCTAGGGCTCTAACTAACACCTTCACCTAGGGTTACCGCCCCCTAGGACCTAAGGTTACCCCCCCCCCCCCTTCCCTTAGGATTTTCCTTCCCCTAGGGTTACCCCCCCCCAGGACCTAAGGTTACCCCCCCCCCCCCCCCTCCCTTAGGATTTTCCCTTGCCTAACCGCAGTTAGGACTTTCCTGAAACCTTATTTAACCACGTTAGATAACAAGGAATCTTAACTTTGAATCCCTTTGCCATTATCAAAACTGAGGTTCGATCATCGGATGCTTACTGCACCAACAATCTCCCCCTTTTTGATTATGGCAACCGAAATTCAAAGTTAAGTAAAAATGCAATAAAGATACACATAAATAAGCACAGACATAAATAAAGCATAGGCACATTCACAACAAAATCAACAAAATTTTCGTTAATTTATAATATTCTTTGAATTTCTTCCTACTCTCCTCCTTTGCCATATATCAAAATACCCAAGAGAGTAAAGAAAATCTGTGCCTTAGCTTAACTTTCAAAGATAATTTCCAATCTTATCTTCCAATCTTTTAATTTACTTTTGATAAACACTTAATTTTTCTTGTAAGACTTTTAGATAGGTGAAATCATAATTTTGAATGCAAAATTCTTCTTTTAGTTTGAGAGATACTTTTAGCTGAGATAAAGTTATTTTGTCTTTAAACAGTAACTTAGCATTTGAAAACAATTGCTTTGAGAGATACTTAGCTAAATTTCTTCTTTTTTTGTTTTAAACACTTTAAAAAGTACTTAGCTAAATGTTTTTGAAAAAAAATATTTAGCTATATTTGAAAATACTTAGCTATGTTTTCAGCGTAAAATGATTGCGTTGAGAAAATCTCTTGCCAAGTTGCTAAGTTTAGAAAATAATTTAACTAAGTTTAATTAAGTACTCAGCTTTGAAAACATTTAGCTTATAGAGGAGTTATAATTTAAAAGTCAGGTCATAAATAATTTTAATTTTAAAGTTAAGTTAAAAATAGCTTGAATTTTCGAAGATATGCCAAAAATAGTTTTTAATTTTAAGATCAAGTTAAAAATTTTAAAGAAAAAATAATTTTAAAATCGACTCAAAATCACTCCCCCTTAATTAATGTCTTAATAAATTTTTGAGTTCAGGAGTTCAAGCATGAGAGGTTAAAAAAAATTTTCCTATCTTTCCATCTCACTCATTCTAGATAAACAAGCATATGAGTGACCGTGAGATGGAGTTTACTTTAATTTACAACATTGAAAATATCAGTTAGAATTCCAAATAAGTGACCATTATTTTGAAGATTTAAAAATTAATAAAGTTTATAATTTCAAAGAATTTAATAACTTCTGAAAAGGGTTTTGAAATTAATTTTTCAGAGGATATTACAAATGATTTTTCAAATAATTTTTTAAGTAATTTTGAAATAATTTTGAAATTAAGTTTTCAAGGGATTTTTCAAATGATTTTGAAATGATCATTTTTCAAATGATTTTACAAATAATTTTTAAGTTTTAAAAGATTTTTAAAATGATTTTTAAAAGATTTTTCAAATAATTTTGAAAATGATTTTGAAATTAAATTTTGAAAAGATTTTTAAACTGATTTTTAAAATATTTTTGAAATAATTTAGAAAATGATTTTGAAATTAAGTTTTGAAAATATTTTAAAGTGATTTTGAAAGTAAAAAAGATTTTTAAATAAAAAGAATTTTGAAATTAAGTTTTGAAAAGATTTTGAAAATATTTTTCAAATAAATTTTAAAAGAATTTGAAATTACGTTTTAAAGATTTTGAAATTAAGTTTTAAAAAGATTTTGAAATTAAGTTTTTAAAAAGTTTAAAAAGATTTTGAAATTAAGTTTTAAAAAGATTTTGAAATTAAGTTTTTAAAAAGTTTAAAAAGATTTTGAAATTAAGTTTTAAAAAGATTTTGAAATTAAGTTTTAAAAAGATTTTGAAATTAAGTTTTTAAAAATTTTGAAATTAAGTTTTAAAAATTTTGAAATTAAGTTTTAAAAATATTTTGAAATTTAGTTTTAAAAAGATTTTGAAATTAAGTTTTTAAAAATATTTTGAAATTAAGTTTTTAAAAATTTTGAAATTAAGTTTTAAAAAGATTTTGAAATTAAGTTTTAAAAATTTGAAATTAAGTTTTAAAAAGATTTTGAAATTAAGTTTTAAAAATTAAGTTTTAAAAAGATTTTGAAATTAAGTTTTAAAAAGATTTTGAAATTAATTTTTTAAAAATTTTGAAATTAAGTTTTAAAAAGATTTTGAAATTAAGTTTTAAAAAATTTTGAAATTAAGTTTTAAAAAGATTTTGAAATTAAGTTTCAAAAATTTTGAAATTAAGTTTTAAAAAGATTTTGAAATTAAGTTTTAAAAAGATTTTGAAATTAAGTTTTTAAAAATTTTGAAATTACGTTTTAAAAAGATTTTGAAATTAAGTTTTAAAAATTTTGAAATTAAGATTTAAAAAGATTTTGAAATTAAGTTTTAAAATTTTTGAAATGATTTTGAAAATATTTTGAAATAATTTTGAAATGAAGTTTTAAAAGATTTTGAAATGATTTTGAAAAGATTTTGAAATATTTTTGAAATGAAGTTTTAAAAGATTTTGAAAAGATTTTGAAAAATTTTTCAAATAAATTTTAAAAGAATTTTGAAATTAAGTTTAAAAGATTTTGAAATGATTTTGAAAATATTTTTCAAATAATTTTGAAATTGATTTTGAAAAGAATTTTAAATAATTTTGAAAAGATTTTTAAATAATATTGAAATTGATTTTGAAACGTTTTTTAAAGATTTTTGAAGTAATTTTGAAAATAATTTTAAAGTTAATTAAATTTGCAAGATAATTTTTGAAAGATAATTTTAAAGTTAATTAATCAAAAAAAATAATGTTAAAGTTAATTAATCTTTGAAAAATAATTTTAGCCAATTTAGAATGATTTAGAAACTGAGTTTTAAAATAATTTAGATTTGAAAATATTTCAAGTTAAAATAATTTAATTGTTAATTAACTTGGTTTAAGTTAAGTCAATTTTAATAATTTAATTTCCTAGTCATCTCACCCGATCTAAATTTTCAATCAGGGAATCTTATAATTTTTGTGAGATGAATTGAGGTTTAATTTAAGGGTTTGGTTTAACTTTGTGTTAGATTCAGGTTTAGCTTTGGGTTCAACAAGTAAGCATTCTTGGATAAACTTCTGGGCTATGGTGAGTCACAAAGTACTCATTAAAGTAACCATGCCTTCGAGGTTTCCCAAATAGTCCTACCCATTGAGCTTAATACTAAACCTTGGTCTAACTAGTTAGGATCCATTTAAGGGTAACTTCGGTCAGTTCCACTTGGCCAAATGCACCAGGTCGAAGCCATATCTTCCTAGACATGCGATGCCCAAGTTTTTCTAACGTACTATCATCCAAAAATTTCACCAGTACTGTGGTTCAAGTTAAACTTAGCTCATTTTTTAAACTGGCCTTAATTACCCTGCCGGGTAATCTACTCTTGTTTTACCCATTTCGGATAGATTAAGTTCAGTTACCCTGTCGGGTAGTTCAGTGGGGGGTGTCAGCTATTCTAGATCCTCCATCTATGATTTAATTTCAAATTTTTAATTTGATTTTGATTTTTGATTTTTGAATTTATAATTTAATTTCAAATTTTTAATTTGATTTTGAATTTCAAATTTTGAATTTTGAATTTAATTTAGAATTTTTAATTAATTTTTTAAAATTTTAAGATTGTTTTTCTTTTTGCTCCCCCTGGATCATAGCCTCGATATGGTCTATCGAGGTAGTGTATTTGATCCTTCGGGACCCAATATTGACCAAGTCCAACTTGATTGACCAAGTTGGACTTAGGTACCCATGCTTGGACTACCTTTATATTATTTCTATTAACTAATGATAAATACGATTTGTATTTCGTTTTGGTCTTAAATCCAAGTCCGGCTTTGTTGTAAACGGCTCGCTGTTTTCCAAGAATCAGATCCAGATTCTTGGAACCCAAGGTGAACCGTTCCAATGTGTTCTTGAGTTCTTTAATTTGAGATTTCAGATTGGAATTTTCTTCCTCAAGTTGTTGGACTTGAGTTGAACTTCCAATTTGAACTGACTCAGTTAAAGAACTCGAGTCAGTCGCTTCCTTAAGGGTTGTTACCTCCTTTTGGAGCAACTTAACCCGGACGTTGGATTTAGCCAATTTTTTAAGCAAGTATGGAATTAAATTTTGCGAGTCATTTAAGTTAATACTAGACATTAAAGCACTTACTATGGGTTTTGGTCCTTCGGAAACGGATGCGGATCCGTGGCTTCGCTCGGACTCGGTGTCTGATTCGCTCTCGGTCTCTGAATCGGACTCTAACTCGGACTCGGTGTCGATAATGTTCGCTAGTACTGGTAGAGCGAGAAGGCTCAGTTGCTCTTCAACGGATCCGGATTCATCTGATGACTCAGACCAGGTTGCTTTCAACATATGTTTCTGTGTCTTACTTGTACCTACAACCATCGTAATACCTTCCTCGGCCGAAGTAGTATCATTCTGCTCATCCAATTCAAATAAATCATTTAAATCATGCTTACTTGTGTTTGACATACCTTCGTGAAGCTCAATCAGATTCTCCCACAGCTCCTTGGCGCTTGAGAATGGGCCGGCACGATTCAGCTCCTTATTCGTTAACCGCACTGAAGTGTATACGTTGCTTTTGCGTTTGCTTCTACCTTTTTGATAAGGTTTGCGTCCCAGTTCTCATACGGTAGTGGCTTGCCGACACCGTCAGTTGGTAGGTGAAGCCCGGTTTTGACGATCATCCAGACTTCAAAGTGAGTCTGGAGATACGCCTCCATCCGACCCTTCCAGTCTCCGAAATCATCTCCGGAGAAGAGCGGTGGGCGAGCAGTGTTGTAGCCTTCTTGATGGGCCATTTTAGAAACACAATCTCGCAAAATAAACACAATAAAGCTTGTTCCAAGACTTAGTCTTGGATTAGTAGTGCGGGAGAGAAATAAAGATAGTAATTCAGGAATTTCGAGAAAAAAATAATAAAATATTATTAAAATAATATTACCACAAATTTTTTAAAATGCAATGTTTCGTTAATTCCAACCAATGGTGGAAAAATGAAAATTAATTTTTCAAAAACAGTTTTGGAGGGAAAAAACGAAAGGCGCCAGTACAAACGACAAAGCCACGAAAAAAATGCTTGAATGGTGGTTGCACCAGTTCAAAGCGACCCCGCTCTGATACCAATTGTTGGATCGAGACGCGCTAGAAGGGGGGGTGAATAGCGCTCGTGGCTAAATTGTACGTATCGGAATTGAAAACAGTGTTAGAGTCATTAAAGCAGCGGAATAAAAAACAAACAAACACAAACAGAAGCACACAGAGATTTACTTCGTTCGGAGCCTGTGACGACTCCTACTCGAAGGCCCGCGATCCTTGATCGCTTCCGGTGGGAAACAACTATAAGCTCGTTAAAAGGTTATAATTATGAGTACAATTAAAAGCTATAAGTATTATATCGACAACAAGAAATGCTAAATCTGAATCTTCGGGTCGTCGGGCACTTGTAGCAGCACTTCGGAGTGTCTTTTGGAGCAGCACATTGATGAGAGATCACTTGATATTCGTTGTTTTGAAGTGCTGGTCGAAACCCCCTTATAAAGGGTGTTCAAGGCGCCTTGAAGGCTGTTCAAGGAGCCTCCATGCTGCCTGGTCTTCCGCGTGGATCAAATCTGATCTGGTCAAACTTCATCCATTCAAGGCGCCTTAAACCTCACTCAAGGCGCCTTCCAAGGCGCCTTCTGCCTTCTTCAAGGCACCTCCAATGGTGCTTCTCAGCCAGCTCATCCTTTGCACCCGAGGCGCCTCCAAGCTCCATGGAGGCACCTCGGACACTGTTCATCTGAGGGAAAACTACCTTATTTTGTACCTGCAAGACTTGTTAGTCCCAAACAATATCCTGCAACACAAAATTAGCACAAAATAACAGTATGAATAATAAAAGAATGTTTATGACAGTCTCCAGACTGTCTGGGTCTGACTTCAGATTTCCAACCGGAAACTCTAGGTCGATCCGACGCCTACTGTTCCCTCTATGGGGAACGCGTCCTCACCTACTCCCCTCAGGAGAGATTACCTGATGTCAGTCCGGTCCTCCAGACCGACTGGACTTTCCGCCTAGGGTTACCACCCCCTAGGACCTAGGGTTACCGCCCCTAGGGTTTTTCTCCACCTAGGGTTACCACCCCCTAGGACCTAAGGTTGCCGCCCCTTAGGGTTTTCCTCCACCTAGGGTTACCGCCCCCTAGGACCTAAGGTTGTCATCCCTTAGGGTTTTCCTCCACCTAGGGTTACCGCCCCCTAGGACCTAAGGTTGTCCCCCCTTAGGATTTTCCTTCACAAGGTTACCCCCCCTTAGGATTTTCCTTCACCTAGGGTTACCACCCCCTAGGACCTAAGGTTACCCCCCCCCTCCCCCTTAGGATTTTCCCTTGCCTAACCGCAGTTAGGACTTTCTTGAAACCTTATTTAACCACGTTAGATAACAAGGAATCTTAACCTTGATTCCCTTTGCCATTATCAAAACTGAGGTTCGATCATCGGATGCTTACTGCACCAACAAATTGTTGGCTAAATTTGCAGGATTCTAGATAGGTTTTCATCCTAATCTTGAAACGCTCATCCTCCCCATCCTTATAAGTTGTCAGCTCGGACTTAGCAGACTCTAATTCAGCCTACATTGATTCCAGTCGGACTTCCTGTGTATCCAAGTTGTGTTGTTGTTCTAATATTAGCAGGTCCTTGGATGACAGTTCTTTAGCTTGTTCAGTGGATTCTAAGGCTTGAGTAAACTTCAGCTCCTCCATCAGGGTGGAATTTTGTGCCAGGTTGGAGACTACCCTGGCTCTCATTGTGTATTCCACTTGGAGCTTGGTTTCGTTGGTTTGTAACAGGATTTCTAATTTTCTTTTTTCTGCTTGTTGAGATTCCATCAACTGTTGGGAATCCTTCATTGTCTTCTCCATGTCTAATAGAAACCTAGCTTGATAGCTTACTTCTTTCTACAATTTAGCCACTTCCGTGCTTAGATTGGACATGGAAGCTTCTAGTTCCTCTACACGCTCTCGTAGAATTTTATTATCACACTCCAAGTCCACTGCTAAGTGGCTTAAATTCAAGCTGGTTGCATACAACTAAAAGGAACAACAATGGGGTGGGGGTTCTATTTAATAAAATAAATTAAAATTAAATGCTTACCGCAGTTACATTCTAAGCTTACATATTCATCTGCTCGCTCAAAAGTTGAGGAATCCTTCAACCGCTTTCTTGTAGTTGTCTAAGTTTTAGCCAAAGAGCTTTTCAATTTTACCACCCTGTATGAGGGTTGAGTGGTAAACATCCCCTATTGGGATGGCAAACCATAGGTGAGGTGAAACTGGCGATTCGAGTCAGGGGAAGAGCTTGTTTTGGAAGAAAGGATGCCCGGAGCCCTGCTTGTTGGTGGTACAAAATGACCGGATGATGAAGGTTTTTGTATTAGCTAGACTGGCTTGGATCCCCATGTGAACTTCAGAAGGCATAGAAGTGGGACCAGACTACCTTACAATAAGGGACTTAGTCGAAGGATGCCTCGCTTTTCTTGGAGTAGAAGGAACCTGGGTGGTATCAACGATAGTCCACTCATCCATTGGTCGTTTGGATAAAATTAGAGCACTCGATCAGCTCCTCTTACGCTTAAAAGAGAGTGGTGTATCTAGGTCCATAGACTGGAAGGAAGCCACTAGTAATAGGGGGAGGCTGGAAGATGAAGATGCTTGCTCGGCTTCACACTTCTTCAAAAGTGCTTGACCTAGTTGGTTTAGCATGTCTTCCCTTATCAATGTACTCTTGAAAAGAAAAGTTTTGGAAATGGTTTCCATTGTAAAAATAAGGTTAAATACCATGAGGTAAAGGAGTTTTTATTCATAAAAACGAAGGAAGGGGGGAAGTATTTCTTACCAAAGGAGGAGTCCAACTTAATTTTGGTAGGACTCAGCCCAAAGATGTATAATGACCCCTCCTGAAGCAACCCAAACATGTCAAACTTCAAACCTCTCAATTTCTCTATGGCTTTGCACAAAGACAATTCTGTGCTGAGATTGCCTAAGATTGAGGCAGGAGGAAGACGTTGTTGCCAAGTTGTAGGCCAAGATAGGGGAGTGGGTCCAAGATAAGAGAGTGTAGAATTTGATAAAGAAATACTTGTACCTCCACTCGCTCTGAGAAAGGATTTTATCGAATAAGGTCATCTTGGGGCGAGCATGAAAGTGCAATACACCCTCAGTTACTTGTTGAGAGTAGAAAAAGTAGTGAAATAAGCAAGGAGACAAAGAAAACCTGAACAAATGAACAATGATAACAACCCCACATAGGAGAAGGATGGAATTGGGGACTAGATGATATAGGGGAATATGGAAGTATTAACTCACTTCAACAAAGAAAGGGGGAATGGGGAAACGCAGTCGTACCAAGATTTGCTCTCTAAAGATAGGTACATAATCTTTGGGAAGAAGATGGTGTAGGACCGTTGGGCCGGCTGGAAGGGAGGTTATTGGATATCCTGCAAAATCAAAACAAATGAACAACCCTTCCTCGAACTCTTTAAGCTAACACTTGTAAAATAAACAAAGCAGATAAATAAAACATTAAAAAGACGAGGCACAAGATTTACTTGGTTACAACCAATGTGGTTGTTAATCCAAGGAAGGTTAAGCACACTAGAATACTCCTTCAGGCGGAGAAGCCTCTTACAACGTTGAAGCACAAAAAGAAAGAAGCTAATCTAAATAGTGGAAAGCGCACAAGCGTTGTTACAATTTCTGAACTGATGAAGAACTTCTAGATCAAGGCTATATTTATAGCCTTGGTCGGGGTGCCTGGAAGGGGTTTCGGGCGCCCTGGGGGGGGGATAAAACTTTATCCCCCAACGTTCAGATCGCGTTTGACGCGATCTAGTCAACAAATCAGGTCCGGGCGCCCCGGGCTGCTCCGAGCGCCCCGGGCTGCTCCGGGCGCCCCAGAGCCAAAAGTCAACAGTGGTTTGACTTTTTCATCTGAGACCTTTGCTCTGGTTCGGTTCGGCTCGGTCCGGGTCTTCTACTCCGGATCCGTTCGCTTGGGTGATCTCTGCCATCCGGAAAATGGCTCACCCAAACCCAACTTCCGGTCTTCTCGAGCGGGCTTCCTTCCGGCTTCTCGTCCCTCGGAATCGTCGTGTGTTTCCTTCTCGTCCGCCGGCGTATTCATCCGCAGTCTTTGTCCCTCGAACGCACCGCGTGCCGTCCTTCGCGCTAACTGCGTCTCTTGCTCCCCGAGCAATCTTCCGCTCCGACTTTCGTCCCTCGGAACCACCGCACGCTTCCTTCTCTTCCGTCGGTGTACTCTTCCGCAGCACCTCGTCCCTCGGACTACCGTCCTTCTCGCTAGCTACGTCTTTCGCTCGACTATCTATGCTCCTAAGCTCCTGTACACTTAGACACAAGGTTAGAAACACACAGGACCTAATTTAACTTGTTGATCACACCAAAACAACCTTGGGGTTCCAACAATCTCCCCCTTTTTGGTGTGACAACCCAAGTTAAGCTAGGGTTAAAAAAGATATGAAAATGAAATAATTTATATTGCAATAACATGCAACATGATAGAAAAAAAATAAATTTAAAAAATTCTAATTTTCAATTTCTACCTCCCCCTAGACTTATACTATTTCTTCTCCCTTTTTGATCACATAAAAAATTGACGTTGCAAGAAAAATCTAAGTGTTGATTATAAAAATCTATTTCAACGATTTTCTGGAAAATATTTTCAAGTTAAGGAGAAATTTCTAACTCAAAAATAACTTTTGAAAAATTTCTAAGTTTTCGCCAAAAAACTCTTTCTAAGCCCAAAACTTTATGCAAGAAAATTTAAGACAATTGATAACATTAAAAAAAATTCTATGCATTTATTTATTTATTTATTCTAATGCTTTTATCAGAAGGTTTTAAATTTCTATTTTAATTTATCATAATTTCTTAAATTTGAAGCAAGAAAATTCGAATATGTAAAAATTTGTACACATTGTAACATGTCATTTTCTATTGTTTTTTGAATTCCTAATTCACAAAAATATTTTGATAGTATAAATTCTAATTTAATAGAATTTTTTGACAATATAATTTGTAAAAACTCTTTCTACAATGTCTTTACTTTGCAAAATTCTTTCAGAAGAATATTTTGTAATTTGTAAAAGTATTTTGTCATAAATTCTAATTTGCAAAAATCTGTCGACAAACTATTTTGTAATTCACAAGAATTTTTCGTTAAAACACAATTCAAAAAATTCTTTCGATAATATTTTTAATTTGCAAGAAGTGTTTGGCAGTTGATTTTTTAATCCGAAAAACTCTTCGATGATTCAATTTTTAATTCGTAAAAATCTTCAGGTAATTTTTTGATTAATTGAACCAGTTGTTCAGAAGGTGGAGGTCATACCTTACTTACTTCGTCGGCCGTTGGTTCTTCCCCTGTTAAATTACTTTCTTCCGAAGACTCTCCCCCTTCATCGATACTTGTCTTGGTTGAGCTTTCTTCATCTTTAGGTGGGTCTTCTACTATGATTGCTGTTTCGGCAATTTCTTTAGTCTCGGATTCGGCTTCTTCTGATTCTTCATGAATCTTCAAGAACTTTTTCCAAAGTTCTTTTGTGCTTTTGTATTCGCCAACTCTATCGAGATCTTCATTTGGTATTGTGCTTAAGGGGTGAAATTTAGCTTGCCCGTTTGCCATAAACTCCTCACATTGCTTGTGGGTCCAGAGACGTTTATCGATTTCTTGTTAGGATCGATGATCGCGGCTAGAGAGGGGGGTGTGAATAGCCGACCCCAAATCTTCCGTTTCTTTCTACGATTAGGATTAGCGCAGCGGAAATAAAATGAATAGAAACGAAAGCGGAGAATAGCAAACCTCAAACTCGTCGATGTAACGAGGTTCGGAGATAAAACTCCTACTCCTCGGCGTGTCCGTAGGGTGGACGAATCCAATCAATCCGTCGGTGGATGAGACCCCGGAGAACCGGCTAATGTAACACTCCTTCTGGGTGGAGAAACCTCGCCACAATATTTTGCAAAAGCAATACAGGAGTAGAAAGCAGCAAGAAGCAAAATACAATACAAATGTATGAAACACCTTCGCTTACTTGCCTTCTCTTCGACTGGATGAAGCAGCAGCTTCTCGGATCCAACCACAACAGCAATAGCAACTGATCAGTTGGTCCCAGCCGAGTGGAAGCTCACAAAAAGCTTCAGGAACGAAGAGCAAGAAGAAGAGAATGGAGAAGAAGCAGAAGCAGAGGAAGCGGAAGAAGCCATGGCCGCGAGCAAATCCAGGAAGGCGCCGACTATGAAGCCGTGCGTCTTCCTGCCGTTCACGCTCAGGTACCAGGCCAGCAGCTCCTCCAGCCTCTCCCAGTCACCGGCGCCGAGCCCCTGCGCCGCCACCACTTCCTCCATCGACCGCCGGAAGTCGCCGTACGGGTTCCGCGACTCCACCGCTACTGCCACGCTGTCCTCGAAAGGCGACTCCTTTTCTTCTTCGATCGGTCTCCAGACCGATCCAGGTCTTGGTTTTTGCCCAAACCAAGTCCAAACCAATATCCGGTCAACCTTGACCTCTTGGTACATCATGCTTAGCATCCGGTCACTCCCTTGACCTGCTAAGACTCCCCACCAAGTGTCCGGTCAATCCCTTTGACCCACTTGGACTTTTCTCTTCGTGTCAAGTATCCGGTCACTCCCTTGACCTACTTGACCTTCTCAACACCAGATGTCCGATCACCATCTGGATTTTCCCTTGCCCGGCTTCATTCACCAGGACTTTCACCTAGCTTCACTCACTAGGGTTTTCACCTGGCTTCACTCACCAGGATTTCTAATCTGCCCGGCTTCACTCACCAGGACTTTCCAACTGCCTGGCTTCACTCACTAGGACTTTCCCACTATCTGGCTTCACTCACCAGGACTTTCCCACTGCCTGGCTTCACTCACCAGGACTTTCCAACTGCCTGGCTTCACTCACCAGGACTTTCACTTTCACCTAGCTTCACTCACTAGGATTTTCACCTGGCTTCACTCACCAGGATTTCCTGACTTCCTGGCTTCACTCACCAGGACTTTCCGAACTGCCAGGCTTCACTCACCAGGACTTTCGCTGCCTAATATCCCAGTTAGGACTCCCCAGTCAAGTATCCGGTCAATCTTGACCTACTTGATTCTTCTTCATCCAACCTGATCAGACCCTGATCAGTATCTCTCCGCATGGACAACTGCACCTGCATTGTCCATGTCTACATGTCTTTCTGTATTGTCAAACATCGAAACCATGACCAAGGTTTACGCTTGGTCAACTAGGTCAACCTTGACCTACTGGAAATTGCACCAACAATCTCTCCTTTTTTGATGTTTGACAATACCTTTAAGTTAGGCTAATCCAATAGCCTCAACTTTCTTCATGCCACTAGGTAATGAAACATAAGTTACAACCTTACATTCTCCTTCTAAGAAGACAACCTCCTTCTTAGATAATGAAGGCCTAACTTAAACCCTTCATTCTCCCCCTATTGGCACACATCAACAAACTCTCCCCCTGAAGAGTAAGTTATCGTTGTTCACAACTTCACTCGTTGTGATCAACAAACTCTCCCACTAACTCCAATGTTCTTCCTTGAACATTCTCTAGACATTCTCCATTCTCCCCCTTTTTGACACACATCAAAAAGAGTGAATCAAGGTCAAGAGTTTCTTCCTAATGAAAGTTCCATACCTTTCATTGAAACCCTTAATATCCCCCTTGATACTAATGCCAATAGTCAATTTAGTGATAATCTCATATCACTCATGACAACTCCCCCTAAAGGTCAACTCCCCTTGACCAATAGGTAAAACTCCCCCTAAAAGTCAACTCCCCCTTGACCATTGCATCAACAATGTCTTGGAGAGTTTCAAACCTTTAGAACTCTAAAACACCAATTCCCGAGCTGAAATTTCAGACAACCAGTCGAATTTCAGCAACTTGGCACGCCCTGATCGGTCACCAGACCGATCAGGCTCCCTTTGGATCGGTCCAGTGACTGATCCACACAGACCTGGACCGATCAGGGAACCTCCTGATCGGTCCACGACCTCTGATTTCTGATTTCTGATTTCTGAATTTTTCTTCTCTCGAAATTCAGAAACCTCTAGAAAATCACAGAAAATTTCAAAAATTGTAAAATTTTGAGGATACATTCCTCATAACATATACTATCATGGAAAAATAGTTTTCTATGAAAATAACTTCCATTTTCAAATCTTGATACAAAGTTCAAAAGTCTTTGAAATAGCTCAAAGTTAATCACTCTTTGTATCACTTTGCTCAATGATGAATGCTATCACTAGAAAAGCTTCATCAAAGTTTTTCAAATCAATTTTAAAATGATTTTAAACCCTTTAATTTGGGACCACAATCTTAGGGCTAAATGTACATGACTTGTACACAAGCTTTCCCTATGATCCCTAATTAGAATTAGGCTTATCTAGGTACAAGAACTATGCACCTTGATCCTAACTCACAATCCTAATATCTCACACACATCTAAGGTGTATCAAACACATTCAAATCAATTTTGATGTGAGATATGGGTTTAGGTCGTCTTAAGCTAAGTTCTCATGCATTTTCTAAACAACAATTTGATTTCCATATCAAATTATGTTTTTGTCCTTAAATCAAATTAATTGATTATAAATGCAAAAGATGATGACATGGCATAAAATAGTATCATAAATGAAAACATGTGCCAATGTCATGATGTCATGGCATAAAGTGTGAAACTTAACTAGAGCATGACATATAAATAACTTAAGCATTATCATGACATTTCAAATGATGATAAATTAAGTATGATGTCATGACATGGCATATGGCAAGCAATATATGGCAAATAACACGTAAAGGTATAGAAAATACCTAACTCTAGCCTTAGTTGCCATTTTTGATCATTTTGCCATAAAATCCATATTCCTAAGTGTATTAGACCTAAAATCATATACTAAGGATTTTTAGATCACTATGTGCCAATTAGATTGACCCTAGAAAACTCTTCAATTGTGATTGGCACATCCTAAACACCTTAGGAATAATTTTCCATTTCATTTCCAAGGCTTGATTACATCTTGAAAATTCCTAAAGTGCCACCTTTTGCCATGATTAGGTTAACTACCTATTCAAGTAAGGTTGGCACACCCTAACTCATCTAGCGTAATGAAATCACGCTCCTAGGAACCCAATACCTATTTGAGCTCATCGGGTTCACTAAATATTCACTAGGGATGACTTCCCTAGCAGCCCTTCTAATGACCCTCCTAGGCTTTGAAGCCTTGGTAATTTGGGACTCATCAAGATCAACTCTAGAGGTGACTCCCCTTGTGACCTTGGTGATGGTCTTCCTAGTCCTAGGTCTTGTTCCATAATCGAATGGAACATTGTGATAAGTGGGTTTGACCACTTGGGACTTAGGTTTGTGACCCAAACTTTTCTTATCCTTGGACATTGGTTTTTGACCCTTAAACCCTAGAGATGACTTCTCCAAGTTCTTAAGAGCCTTTTTCAAAGTATCAAGTCTTGACCTCAAGACTTGATTCTCCTTCTCTAATACCTCAATTTTTTATTTTTCATTTTTCTTTGAGGTATTCCTAGGCATGTGTCTAGTTGATTTGGGATTTCTACCTAGGTTCTCCCTAACCTTAGATGAGTTAATACTAGGGTTGGCTTTCCTAGTGTTATCCTTATCTAGGCTGACATGTTTGTCACCTAAGCATGTGTATAGATTTCTAATGTTATCATGCTTACCATTATTAACAATAGCAATAAGGCTACTAGCATGTGTCTTATTATTATTGCAATAATGTGCCTTAGAGATTACCTTAGGATTTGCCTTAGCTCCCCCTATCGATGTGCTCGTCTTCTTGTCCTTGTGAGGTTGCCTCCCCCTCGGACATTTGCTCCGATAATGTCCCCTTCGCTTGCATTGGAAGCACACCACGTGCTCCTTGCTCTTGCGTATTGGGACTCCGGCTTCCTTGATCTTTGGCGCCGGTGGAGTCTTCCTAACCCTCTTTGGACATTTACTCTTGTAATGTCCAAGTTCCCTACACTCAAAGCATAATATATGCAATTTACTAGAACTTAAATTGCTTGAGTTACCTAGGGTTGAGGTGGAATGTAAGCTCTCTCTTTCATCCCTTCCGGAGGTAGAAGCTTCTTCTCCTTGCTCCGAACTTGAAGAGGAACTCTCCTCCTCTTCTTCTTTAGATGTTGAGTAGCCCTCAACTTCTAATTCCTCTCCTCCATGATGTGAGCTACTTGGCTCACTTGACTCCTCTTCATGACTTGAAATGGAGCTTCCCTCATGGAGCTTGGCCAAGTTGTTCCACAACTCCTTGGCATTGTTATATCCACCTACCTTACACAAAATGTCATTAGGTAATGAAAATTCAAGAGTTTTCGTTACCTCATCGTTGATTGTGGATTGGTGGATTTTCTCCTTCGTCCACTTTTTCTTCTCTAGGGTTTTTCCGTCTTTATCCACCGGATGGGTAAACCCTACTTGCACACAACTCCAATGAACTAGGTTAGCCATAAGAAAGTACTTCATCCTTACCTTCCAAAACGCGAAGTCGTCGCGATCGTAGAAAGGTGGAATTGTGATGTCTTCTCCAAATAACTCCATTCTCTAGCTTGTGCTCCCTTGGGTGTTAATCCGTCGAAGAGCAACCTTGCTCTGATACCACTTGTTAGGATCGATGATCGCGGCTAGAGAGGGGGGTGTGAATAGCCGACCTCAAATCTTCCGTTTCTTTCTATGATTAGGGTTAGCGCAGCGGAAATAAAATGAATAGAAACGAAAGCGGAGAATAGCAAACCTCAAACTCGTTGATGTAACAAGGTTCGGAGATGAAACTCCTACTCCTCGGCGTGTCCGTAAGGTGGATGAATCCAATCAATCTGTCGGTGGATGAGACCCCGGAGAACCGGCTAATGTAACACTCCTTCTGGGTGGAGAAACCTCGCCACAATATTTTGTAAAAGCAATACAGGAGTAGAAAGCAGCAAGAAGCAAAATACAATACAAATGTATGAAACACCTTCGCTTACTTGCCTTCTCTTTGACTGGATGAAGCAGCAGCTTCTCAGATCCAACCACAACAGCAACAGCAACTGATCAGTTGGTCCCAGCCGAGTGGAAGCTCACAAAAAGCTTCAGGAACGAAGAGCTCAGCAAAGCTCGCAGAAGAACTTGCAGCAGCAAGAAGAAACAGAGAGGAAGCAGAAGAGTCAGAGAGAGAGTCCACTGTAGAAGCCCTCAGCACTTTTATAGTCTGCATCCACCTGCGAGAAGAACAGTGGCCAAAGACAGCAGAAGAATCTAGCCGTTGTCTCTCAACGGCTAGGGCCAGACCGATCAGGCATCACCCTGATCGGTCTGGGGCTGATCTGATCGGTCGTGGGGACCGATCAGGCTCTATGCTGATCGGTCCCCAGACCGATCAGACTGCTGTCACAGAGAGTTGCCCAACTCTCTGTGCGTACCCTGATCGGTCCCGGGGACCGATCAGGCTTCCTGCTGATCGGTCCCCAGACCGATCAGTAAGCT
Organism: Zingiber officinale; assembly: GCF_018446385.1. Lineage (NCBI taxonomy): Eukaryota > Viridiplantae > Streptophyta > Magnoliopsida > Zingiberales > Zingiberaceae > Zingiber > Zingiber officinale. The sequence goes on along the minus strand of NC_055987.1, from coordinate 96,727,056 downwards.
CACAGAGGCACACTGATCGCTTTCTGATCGGTCTCCAGAGCTATCCAGGTCTTGGTTTTTGCCCAAACCAAGTCCAAACTAATATCCGGTCAACCTTGACCTCTTGGTACATCATGCTTAGCATCTGGTCACTCCCTTGACCTGCTAAGACTCCCCACCAAGTGTCCGGTCAATCCCTTTGACCCACTTGGACTTTTCTCTTCGTGTCAAGTATCCGGTCACTCCCTTGACCTACTTGACCTTCTCAACACCAGATGTCCGATCACCATCTGGATTTTCCCTTGCCCGGCTTCATTCACCAGGACTTTCACCTAGCTTCACTCACTAGGGTTTTCACCTGGCTTCACTCACCAGGATTTCTAATCTGCCCGGCTTCACTCACCAGGACTTTCCAACTGCCTGGCTTCACTCACCAGGACTTTCCCACTGTCTGGCTTCACTCACCAGGACTTTCCCACTGTCTGGCTTCACTCACCAGGACTTTCCCACTGCCTGGCTTCACTCACCAGGACTTTCCAACTGCCTGGCTTCACTCACCAGGACTTTCACTTTCACCTAGCTTCACTCACTAGGATTTTCACCTGGCTTCACTCACCAGGATTTCCTGACTGCCTGGCTTCACTCACCAGGACTTTCCGAACTGCCTGGCTTCACTCACCAGGACTTTTCGCTGCCTAACATCCCAGTTAGGACTCCCCAGTCAAGTATCCGGTCAATCTTGACCTACTTGATTCTTCTTCATCCAACCTGATCAGACCCTGATCAGTATCTCTCCGCATGGACAGCTGCACATGCATTGTCCATGTCTACATGTCTTTCTGTATTGTCAAACATCAAAACCATGACCAAGGTTTACGCTTGGTCAACTAGGTCAACCTTGACCTACTGGAAATTGCACCAACACTTCTCCGTACGCGTTCTTCGATTCTTCATAACCAAATTTCATTATTGAAATAATACCAGAATCAGAGTTTAGATATACCTCCATTTTTTATTTCCAAACAGCAAATTCTCCCTCAAATGCTGGTGGGTAGTTGTTAGCTCCGACCATCGTTTTGTTGCTTCAGACGGCGGTTAGTCCTTATGAGGTGTACTCGGCTCTGATACCACTTGTAGGACCGTTACGATCGGCTAGAAGGGGGGTTGAATAGCCCTGTAAAAATAAACAAAGACCCTTCCCAACTTTTCAAAATAACACTTGGAAAATAATTAAAGCAATAAATTAAAAATAGAAAAGAAAGAGGCACAATTGTTTACTTGGTTACAACCGGGGAGGTTGTTAATCCAAAAAAAGGATGAAGCGCACTATCAATCTCCTTCAGGCGGAGAAGCCTCTTACATCGTTGAAGCACAAAAAGAAAAAAAACTAATCTAAACAGTGGAAAGCACACAAGCGTTGTTACAATTTCTGAACTGATGAAGAGCTTCTGGACCAAGGCTATATTTATAGCCTTGGTCGGGGTGTCTGGAAGGGGTTCTGGGCGCCCTGGGGGGATAAAACTTTATCCCCAACGTTCAGATCGCGTTTGACGGGATCTGGTCAACAAATCAAGTCCGGGCGCCTGGAAGGGTTCCGGGCGCCCCAGGCTGCTCCGGGCGCCCCGGACTGCTCTGGGCGCCCCGGAGCCAAAAGTCAATAGTGGTTTGACTTTTTCGTCCATGACCTTTGCTCCAGTTCGGTTCGGCTTGGTCCGGGTCTTCTACTCTGGATCCGTTCGCTTGGGTGATTTCTGTCATCCGGAAAATAGCTCACCCGAACCCAACTTCCGGTCTTCTCGAGCGGGCTTTCCTCTGGCTTCTCGTCCCTCGGAATCACCGCGTGTTTCCTTCTTGTCCGCCGGCGTACTCATCCGCAGTCTTCATCCCTCGGACGCACCGCGTGTAGTCCTTCGCGCTAGCTGCATCTCTTGCTCCCCGAGCAATCTTCCGCTCCGGCTTTCGTCCCTCGGAACCACCGCACGCTTCCTTCTCGTTCGCCGGTGTACTCTTCCGTAGCACCTCATCCCTCGGACTGTCGTCCTTCTCGCTAGCTACGTCTTCCGCTTGACTACCTGTCCTCCTAAGCTCCTGCACACTTATACACAAGGTTAGAAACACACAGGACCTAACTTAACTTGTTGATCACACCAAAGCAACCTTGGGGTTCCAACAGATGGGGGCGGTCCTGCTCAGTTAGTATGATCATATGCATGTGAGCAGGAATATCGTAGGTGAAATGTAGATCAATGTCCATCTCATCGAAGTTTGAGATGAGAAGCGTATACCAGGCGCTAGGAGCATCCATGGTAAAAAGCAAAGAGTAAGGTCAAAGGAGAGTAAGTGAAGGAGAAATGAGTTCATCGGAGTTTGTAGAAGTAGAGGGTTCATTCACACTAAGGACAAAGGCATTAGGGTTTTTAAGGGTTCTTGAGGAAACCCTTCAAATTTCCTTTTAAGCGGGATCATTTGATTGTGGTAATAAAAAGACGGGATCATTCCCAAGACCGTTAGATGAGAAGGTGAAGTGATAGGGTGTATGGAAAATTATTTCTTGATTGTTATATCAAAAGAATGAGGTGTGCACACACGTGTCACTAATGGTAGGCGGACATTTATAACAAATGTGATAGGTAAATCATTACTTCGAAGTGCCGGTGCGAGCATCAAGGTAAATTTTTCTTCGTTATTAATGCTTAGTGTGTAAGTCATTTAAGGTCCAAACGACTCCAATTCCACCTAGGGGTTTTACGGCTTTGTATCTCCCGTCACTTGTAATTTTTTCCAAACATCCAATTGGCTCAAAAGTCAGTTGAACCTTAAAGTCTAGTTAGTTTTAATCTTGGGCAGATTTAAATCCGGGTAGTTCATAAAGACTAAGTCCTTAAGCAATCTACACTATATACCCGACCAACCCAATATCCAATCAGACCTTTAAAGTTTTGTTGTTTTATGATTAAATGATAAGATTTCTAAATCACTCAGTATATGAAGTGTAACCGGGACTTCCACTTAAATAGAGGAGGTGCTCTCAAATTCATAGGAAAATAATAGTAAATAAGACATATAAATCAGAAGTAGATTAAAATAAACCAAACCTTAGTTACAAGAAGGAGAAACCTCATTATACAAGAATTATTGGGCCACAAGTAAAAGATAAATTATTTTTGTTGGGGGGATAAGCTCGACGGGCACTTTTTCAGTAGCCTTTGGTGGTTTAGGAAACGAACTGGAGGTTCAGACACCAAGTAGCCCGCTCCTTGAGTTGTTTAACTATACCATCAGCTTCAAGGAGAAGAGCTTTGTTGATAGAGTCAATGATCGGTAAGTTAAAGTCCCTTGATTGGAGGAGGGTTGTTTTCCTTGTTTCAAACCATTCGTCCTCCCCCACTTGATAAGTTGTTAGTTCCACCCAGGAGGTTGTTAGTTTGGCCAAAAGTCTAGCTAGCTCAGCTTTATGGGCATCCAAACTTTGTTGTTGCTCGGACACTAGCTGAACTTTGGCAATTAGCTTGAACTCCTTAGTAGTCATCTCCACGATATGAGTAAGCTTTGATTCTTCTAGTTGAGTGGAGATACGCTAGACTTCTGCGATCTGCTCGTCCAGCTCGGCCATTATTTTCGTTCGACGGGTTATTTCCAATCGAAGCCTATCTTCAAAAGTTTTCAGGGAGGCCTCTAATTTGTTCTCCCTCTCGGTCTCAGTTCTCGTAGACTCTTGAGCTTCGAGGAGTTGTCTTTCAAGCTCGCTCAGTCAATCAAGTTGCGCTTGTATCTCTTATGACTGAATGGAGGTATACATGGAGACAACCTCTGATAAAAGTTTCTTCAGGGCCTTATTTTATGGGTTAGATGAGTTATGTTTTACACCAAGTTCATCCCGATCACCCATTACTAGAAAACAAACATTATCAGAGGTGTTTAGAGTAAAAAATAGTCAGAAAGTTAAAGCATACCATGGTTATATCATATGAATATTCATCCACCATTCTCGCTAGTGCAAGTTCATCCAACCGGCTCATAGCCCACTCCCAGGCTTCGATTAACTGGCCTCTCAATAGTATCCGACCACTAATAGGTTGGGAGGCTAAAGGAGAGGCTATAGCTTATGTGGACGGTAGATTGTAGGAGACAAAAAATTGATAGAATTTTTTTGGCTCAATGCCAGAAGCTATATTTGGTGGAGCTTTGTTGAGAGGAGCAGTGGGAAGAGCAGGGGATACATGCACAGAGGCTATAGGAGAGCCACCCGATTGTGAGGTGACCTCCTTGATTGGACTGATAGAGGAGAGAGTGGACAAAGTCCACTCAGATGATTACGTTGGGGTTTCCTCCCAGATGAGTGCAAGGTGGGGTGGAGACACTCTAAGGGGAGACGCTTGCCCCTCCGAAGCTTGTGTCTGAAGAACAAATCGGTGTCTCTTACGCCTCCTCTTTAGGGGCTCCTCGGATCCAAAAGATGGAGAGCCTTCGAAGGACAAGAGGGGTCCAAAGGCACCTCTTCTGGGATAGGCGTCATGCTGGATTCAACCACCCGACTCTCGGATGCTTCACTAGAGGAGTCGATCGGCTATTAAGCTCATTCGGCTAATAGTGTCTACTCCCGCTGAATCATCTCATTCTCCTCCTTTTGAATTCGTTCGGCAAGAAAAGCTTTATAGAAAGTATCCACTACACAAAACAAGAAATACCTTAGTTAGTGATTGTAGGACCGTTGGACGGCTAGAAGAGGAGGTTGAATATCCCTACACAAAATCAAAACAAACGAACCCTTCTCGAACTTATAACTTAATTAAACACTTGCATGAACATAGAACAAATAATGAACTAAAAAGAAAGAGGCTCCGAAATTTACTTGGTTATAACCGGGAAGGTTGTTAATCCAAGGAAGTGAAACACACTAAATTCCCCTTCAGGCGGAGAAGCCTCTTTATAGCAATTTACGCACAAAAAGATGAAGCTAAACTAGAAAGGAACGCACACAAGTGTTGTTTCAGTAATTGCTTGTTCTATTTAGCTTCTTGGACCAAGGTTGTATTTATAACCTTGGTCGGGGCGCCTGAAAGGGTTCTAGGTGCCTGGAGTAGATAGAATGCTATCTCTGACACAACGGTCAACATCCACGTCGAAGTGGATAAAAATGAGGTTCCGAGCGCCTGAACCCTAAAAGTCAACAGGGTTGACTTTTTTCAATCTGGGTCCTCTACTTCGGTTCTACTCGCCTTGATCTGTGTCTGCTCGCCTTAGTCCAGGTCTTCCGCTCCGGCTCCGCTCGATTGGGTGATTTCGGCCAACCGAAATAGGGCTCACCTGAACCCAACTTCCGACCATTTCCTCGAGCAAGCTTCTGCTCCAGCTTCTCGTACCTCGGAATCGTCGCATGCTTCCTTCTCGTCCGCCAGTGTACTCTTCCGCAGCTTCGTCCCTCGGACGCATTGAGCCAGTCAACTCTCTCCCGTGCCGACCTTCTCGCTAGCTGCATCTTTTGCTCCCCGAGCAATCTTCCGCTCCAGCTTCTCGTCTCTTGGAAACATCGCGCGTTCCCTTTTCATTTGTCGGTGTACTTTTCCACAACACCTCATCCCTCAGATGCACCGAGTCTGTCGGCTCTCTCCCGTGTCATCCTTCTCGCTAGTTACGTCTTTTGTTCGACTTCCTGTGCTCCAAGGTTCTTGCACACTTAGACACAAGGTTAGACACAGGGTTAAACACAACAGGACATAACATAACTTAGTTGATCACATCAAAACCACCTTGGAGTTCCAACAATGATAATATAATGGCTAAGTTGTTAAGGCTTACCAAGGGAGCAAGGAAGCTTCGCCCAAACAGGTCTTAATCTGAACAGATAAAGTAGGTTCTCTCGCAAGAACTTGGGGGCTTTGAATTGCACGCCACCCAGCTTCTTCGAGTGTGCAATGAAGGTCGAATCCAGTTTAAGATTCCCCAAGTCGGGGAGAGGGGGAAGGAGGACCGCCATTTGGCCGACCAAGAAGCAAACTCGGGCAGTTCAATAAAAAAAGAAACGGGATTTCATCCCTTATTTGAAGAAGCCAACTCTTTAAAAAACATTGTCTTAGCGCAAGATTGTAACAAAAATACCCCCTGGCTCTAATTATTTGGGGTAAGAAAACAAATAAAAGTAACGAGGAGTGGAGGGAATGTCGTATAGGTGAAATAAAATAAACATCCCGCACATAATGTAGAAGGCATTCGAAGCGAATTGTTGAAGAGGAATGTCGAAGTACTGGCTTATCTCACATAAGAAGCGGGGGATGGGAAACGCAAACCCCCCTACAGTTGGCCATTAAAGAATGTAATGTAGCAAGGAGGAAGATGATGGGGGTGATCTTGGGAGGAAGGAAGGACGATACGGTGGTTTCGGGGGATTTCATATTGCATACGGATTAAGTTTTGACCAGCATTATCAAAATCTGATCGAGTAAAAGTATATCAAGGAGCAAACGACTCTTGAGCCATAGAGAAAGACAAGGAATACAAAGAAGAACCAGAAAGAGGACTTACTGATTTAGATTGTGCGAGAGGAAAACCTGTCAAGGAAAATCACTGGAGAGTAGGTAGGAGAAGATGAAGTGCAAGTGATTTGTTTCTACATCTTTAGGGTTTTTAAATATAAGTCACAAGATATGGTTTAACTACAATCGTTGGATCAATAGGGTATATTCACAAGGGACCATTGATTTGCAAAGGGAGAAGAGTCGTTGGTCCGTATGGAGAGGCGTGCATCAGTTGTCGCTTCAAAGAATGTGTTAGTTGGACACGTGGAATTTACCCATAAATAGGCATTTATGATGGATGCGATAACAGAATCATTATGCTGAAAAACACCTTCCCACGTATTAGTGGTGCAATACTAGATGTGTCTAGCAGGGAGGATGCATTTTTCCAAGAAATATAGTTAAATGTAGCATTAACGGGTGAGCAAAAACACATTATGCTAATTGTACTAGCAAATTGGGTGATCAGACGAAAATCATACCTGGGTCCAACTAGTCGGCTACAAGCGTCATTCGACTAGACTTGAAGGGAAGCCTAGTGATATGAGATGTTACGGGTGGACTCGGGTATGATATGGCAATCAAAGTCAAGATGACGTGACAGTCAAAGTCAAGGAGAGGTGATAGCCAACGTGTCACCCTCAGTAGGACTTTGCTTTTTTCGTTCAACTCTAAGACCTTCATAATGAGGATGATCGGGCCATAAGATGATTGGACCTAAGGGACCTAGTGCCCCATTCATGTATTAGGACATCTATCATATATCCGAGCAATCGATAGCCTACCGAGTTTAAGGGAAGCCTGACCTAACATAGACCCGACCGGTCATAAGTCTGGCTAGAATAAAGGGACCCAACGACCCACTCAATACAAGTCTTTTAGCATATAACTGGTCAATTTCACTACTGGTAGACCATGAGTTTTCTTACATATCAGTTCTCCTTCAAATAGTCGGCCAGTAAAAACTCCAGTCAGATTTACATATTTTAACATGCCCATCTCTCACATGTACAGAAGATAAGTGTAAAGCAACTCTCATTATAAGCTCGGTCGGACTTCCAAATCTCAGGTTTTCACTTCAAAGGAAAATCTTCTCTCATATGGATGATCGGCTTTGAGTACTAATCGAATCTCCAAGAACTCAATTCTCCATTCCTTAGAGGCAAGTATCCCGATATATGGCTGGTCATCTAAAGAACTAATCGGACCTAGGGGACTTAGCTTCATATTACTTCCAAAATAGATCTTCAGCACCACCTAATACATAACCGAACATCTTAAAGGAAGGATGGAAATACAATCGGCCAATTTATAGACTCGGTCGAGATACACTCAGCAAACAACATGGTCAGAGAATCACAATAACCTATCAGAATAATAACTATTTATTAGAGAATATTCTGTTGGATCGTAGAGTTTCGCTAGGGGGGGTGAATAGCGAATTGAAAATTCTCGTAGAGTAGGCGCTGCGGAAAAGTAGATGCAGAAAGAAAATGGCAATGCTAACACAAGAACCTTTTACTTGGTTTGGAGTCTGTGTCAACTCCTACTCCAAGGTCCGCACACGAGGGTGCTTTCGATGGGCAATTCACTAGCAATTCGAAGAATATTACAAATTACAATTACTTTTTAAAATAAAAGTATACCGACGAAAATACGGAATGAAAAAGAAGATAGTGTAGTCGGAGAAGCGTCGCATGAGCACAGGAGAGCAGTTCTTAAGTTGTGATTCTGACTCCAGCCTTGACCCTCCTTATATATGAGGTTCGGGGTGCCTGGAACCTTTAGGGCACCCTGGTTGTGACGTAGCCGAGCCAATCAGTGAACTTCACGCGGTGAAATGACGTTGGGGATAAGTTTTTACCTCAGGGCGCCTGGAACCATCCCGGGTGCCCGGACCCTAGTTTTCCAGCATCTTCCTTCCTACAAGAAAACGTTAGTCCGGAGGCAAATATATAATATATATGTCTTGCAAAACAAAGTGTTAGCATAGTTTAAGTTCAACAAGTAGAGTATGACTTAGATTCCGTCTTTCCAAGACCGGAATCTAGTCAAGATCTCGACTTAGAGTTCTGAAATGGTTTTAAGTCGGATCGGCGCCTAAGTTCCCTTCCCAGGAATGTGTCCTCACAGTCACTCCCCTCTAGTGACTTACCTTTACTTACCTGCCAGACGTCCGGTCAGTCCTTCGACCCGTCTGAACTTTGCGCCAACTATCCGATCAGCCCGTCGACCTAGCTGAACTTCGTGCCAAACGTCCGGTCATCCCGTTGATCCGTTTGGACTTCGTGCCAGCTATCCGGTCGGTCCGTCGACCTAGCTGGGCTTCGTGCCAGACATCAGGTCAGCCCGTCGGCCTGTTTGGACTTCTCCTGCACACTCGGTCAGAGTGTTAGAAAATAATAAAACTAACTTAACCTATTTTGTCATTCATCAAAACTTGAGTTAGACCGTTAGTGCTAACCGCACCAACAATCTCCTCCTTTTTGATGCAATGACAACCTGGTTAAGTTAGTGATAAATATGCACGTAAGAAACAAGCATATGGTTGTTAAGTTAGCTTTTAAGTTTTGATCTGTTTGTGTTTGTTTAACTAACTTAACCACCTAACCCTCCCCTTTGGCATTTATAAAAAAAAATAACATAGAACAGCAAGGTAATTTAAAGAGTGCAAGGTAAACGAATTTTAAGAATGTAGGTCAAATCTTTTTGGGGAGGTTTCTTAAAAAAAAAAAAGACAATTTTCCATTTAAAAATAGTTGATTTAGCAAAACAACTTAGTAATAAGTTTACAAATTAATTTTCAAAAGATAATTTTTACAACCATACATTTTCAAGTATAAGTTTATTAAAGTTAACTTTATAAAAGTCAAGTTCAGAAATTCTAATTTTCAAACATAAGTGCAAATTAATTTAATTTTCAAAATAAGTTTGAAACAAAAAAAAAAACAATTTTCAAAACTAAGTAAGATCAAATTTTCAAGACTAAGTAAGATCGAATTTTCAAAATCAAATTTCAAAACTAAGTAAGATCGAATGTTTTAAAATCAATTTTCAAAACTGAGTTTGGAAAATTTAGACCAGAAACCAAGTTTAGAAGGTGTCATTTTCACGATTAAATTTGAAAAAGTTTAAAATTTGAACAATAAAGCACATATTTTTTAAAAAATTATTTTTAACTTTCAAAACTAATTTTGAAAGCTAATTTTAAAATTTTTAAACACTTAGTTTTGACTTGTTTTAAAAAGAGGTATTTTGTAAAAAGTAATTTAAAATAAGTAGAAGAATAATTAACCTCCCCCTGAACCTGACATTACAAAATCTGTCTAACCAATTAGCTACTTACTAACTATTCAAATGATAATAGCTTTCACTTAGTTAGTCAAGTTAAGTCTAAGCATCAGTTAGTGTTTGACTACACTGAATGACTTAATTTGATTAATATATATTTGGTATTTAACGCACAGACTTATATCGATGCACTGACATAAGCATCTTAAGTCCAGGCAATTTGCCTATGCATCTCACCCCTTTCTATGTTTGGAAATCACAAACAAGGGAATCCTAGGATGTTGGTGAGATGCTCAAGTACTAACCCTAGGGGAACATGCTTTTTAAGGGATTATTCTAGTCTAAGGCTAAAACTGATTTTGAAATTCTAAAAATAGGAAATTTTGAAAACATAAAAACATTTTACTTTAGAATTTGAAAATAACTATTTTTGCAAACAGTTTTAAAATTCCTAATCTATTAAACAAATCAGAATCAATCATTTTCAAAGTTGAGATATATCTAAGTAGGTGTAGTAGAGAATATCATAATTCAATGTCAAAGTCAAGGTACAATGATCATGATAAAATATACATAGTGGTCGGAATGTCTATCAAGATGAGGAGGAGGGGGTGGTCTGGATCCCAAGGAACGGAACATCTCGATCAGCTTAGTGTGACGGGTTTGGGCATCCTCTCATGAACTGGATAGATCGCGTCGAAGGTCCGAGATATCCTGTCTCACGTCTCGTCTCAAGTCGAAGACCTCCTGCCGAAGGCTCGTCATGGACAGCTCGAGTCCGGCAACTCGATCGCCTAGAGTGCGAGGAGCAAGATGAGTGCTCGGCCTGGAGGTGGAGGTGGTACATGGGTCGGAGCATCCTCGCCGAATAACGCGACCATAAACTCATCATGCTCTGCCACCTCCTGGGCATCTGGGTCTGGCTGGTGATGTGCCCCCCTCCGCCAAGACATGACACCATCATCATCTATATGGACACCTGCTAACGAGAAGCTCCTAGGTCCTATGACGTTGAACTCAGTCATGGCCCGAACGTTACCTCGGGTGACGTCAATATGTAGGTGGGTAAAATATGCCGTCAAAATATGGCAATATGGCATATGAACTCAAGCGCTGGTGATGTATCCAGCTGCATAGATAATGGTCTGAAATATATGTAGACTAATATCTATGTCTAATCTATGGCAAAGTGCGCACAAGAGAAAGGAATGAAATGGACGCATCATCGCTATATCGCGAGTGGATAGTGGTAAGATGCAGAAAACTAAAACCCTATAGAGTGCATAATCATGAGCTCGAAGGCCAACTGACCTAAACATAGTCACCGTGGGTACACACTCCCCTCCGAAAAGATACGAGTAAATCGTATCCAGAGTAATGTGTGAGTAGGGATCACCAAATGGTAGATCCCTAGGAGGGTAACACTGAAAATGACTCATAGATGGTCGTAACTCTAAGAAGTCCTAAATAGTGGTAGGAGATAATGTAATATCCGTACCAGCTACCCTAGTAACATAAGTGAGATCATCTACCCTAACCAAGTTATTATAAAATTGAGCACATAAATCTATGTTTACTGAACTGGTACTGTAAACAAGGTTCCGCAAGTTATAGTAGCTAATAACCTCTACAACTGGAACACATGAACGTAAGAAAAACTCTCTATCTAGGCACTTAGTCCTAATAGGCATATAAATGGTCAACTCAAACTTAATCCTAAGTTCGTCAGTAGGAAACCTAGGGTCAGTACTAGTTGTTAAGGGCCCAGCACCAGATCTAGAGCGTTTTCTACATTATTTTAAGAAAAACTATAATAAGCAAGTAATCAGTGAAATATTTAAAGAAACTTAGGAGGAAAAGAAATTTACCGAGACATCGTGACTAAAGTTTTAGAGATGACGACCTCGGTTGATTCGCAACAGCGTAATAACCGCAGAATTGAATAAAATTTTAATTTAGATCACTCTCGCAGTAAAGCTCGAAAAAAGCATTAATAAGAGTGAAGGGGATGTGGCGCAAAGGGAGAGGGCGCCCCTGCCCCCTATTTATAGAGGGTTGCGGGCGCCCGGACGGTTCCTAGGCGCCCGGGACCAGGCGGGGCGGGGCGCCCGGAGTCCCTTCCGAGCGCCCCTGGTTTTTTACTTCGGTTTTTAATTATTATTATTATTTTTTAATTTTAGAATTCTTAAAAGAATGAATTTTTAAAATAATTTTTTAAAATAATTTTTTAAAATAATTTTTTTTAAAAGTTTTTTAAAAATAACTTTTAAAATAATTTTTAAAGTTTTTAAAGGAATTTTTAAAATAATTTTTAAAGTTTTTAAAATAATTTTTAAAGGAATTTTTAAAAGTTTTTAAAAGAATTTTTTTAAATTTTTTTTAAAGTTTTTAAAGGAATTTTTTAAAAGAATTTTTAAAGTTTTAAAAAGATTTTTTTTAAAAAGAAAAATTAAAGTTTTTTAAAAAAATTTTAAAAAGATTTTTAAAGTTTTTAAAAGAGTTTTAAAAATAATTTTTAAAAATATTTTTAAAGTTTTTTTTAAAAAGAGTTTTTAAAATATTTTTTTAAAAAAAAAAGATTTTTAAAGTGTTTTTAAAGTAATTTTTAAAGTTAATTTAATTTAATTTAATTTAATTTAATTTATTTTATTTTATTTAATTTATTTTAATTTAATTTAATTTCATTTATTTATTTTATTTATAATTGAGTCCTTAGTCATCTCACCCGATCTACGTTTTCAATCAAGGAATCCTATAATTTTGTGAGATGAATTAGGTTCAATTTTAGGGTTTGGTTTAACTTTGTGTTAGATTCAGGTTTAGCTTTGGGTACAACAAATAGACATTCTCTGGATAAACTTCTGGGCTATGGTGAGTCACTTGGATATCATTAGAGTAACCATGCCTTCGAGGTTTTCCAAATAGTCCTATCCATTGGATTTAGTACAAAACCTTGGTCTAACTGGTTAGGATCCATAAAGGATAGCTTCGGTAAGTTCCACTTTGCCAAATGCACCAAGTCGAAGTCATATCTTCCTAGACATGCATAGACTGAGCTTCCCTAACGTACTTCACCAGTACCATATGTCAAGTTAAACTTGGTCCCTTTCTAATTAGTCCTTATTACCCTGCGGGGTAGGTTAGTTTGGGTTACCCTGCCGGGTAGGTTAATTTTGGAGGTGCCAGCTATTCTGGAGCCTCCTCCTAAATTATTGGCTTTTAATTTTTTGTTCTTGGTTTATGTTTATTCTTTTTGTAGTTATAATTTACTTGATGATATTCTAAGTCTTGGTGTGACTTAAAATATTTAGATTTTGAATTTGTTTGTCTAAATTTGTATTTTAATTTCTGATTTGATTTATTTGGTTTTATATAATGTATTTTTTCTTTGGGTATATAGTATTGATTAAGTCCTACTTGCATGGTTAGGCACTCTTTCGGAACCCAAGCTTTGCTTGATTGTGTGTGTTGGGTTATTAACGATTTAAATGTTTTATTCGAACTTGACTTATAGCCATGTCTGGTTTTATTGTAGGTTGCTCTTTGATTATTTAAAATGAGATCTAAATTCTTAGATCTAGTTGTAAATTTTTCTAATATTTCTTTTAATTTGTTAATTTCTAGTTTTAGTAATAAATTTTCCTCCTCAAGTGTTGTGTCTTGAGTTGGATTTGGATTTTTAATTTGTTCCTTGATATTTTGATTTTCCTCAAGGAGCAATTTATTTTCTTTTTCTAGTTTAAATAATTTACTATTCAAGCATGAAATAATTTTTTAAAAAATTATTTAAAATAAAATTTACCTCGTCGGGACCTTTGGAAACGAGTACGGACTCGTGGCTCGATTCGGGTTCGGAGCCGTCTTCCGATTCTTCGTCCGATCCTTCTTCGAGGGCCATCAGCGCGAGGTGGCTCTGGTGCTTCTGATCTTCGACCTCTGATTCGTCCAAGGAGGAGTCGTCCCAAGTTGCTTTGAGAGCCTTCTTCTTCGATACTTTTGTTTTGTCACTCTTCAGTTTTGGGCACTCGTTCTTGTAGTGGCCCTTTTTGTTGCATCCGAAGCATGTTACGTTCTTTGGTTTGGGGGAGTTGATCTTCTGCAAATCCTTCTTGTTGAAGTTGTTCTTTCTCCTAGTGAACATCTTTCTTACCAGGTTCACCAGGTACTCTTTATCTTCAGTCTCCTGATCAGACTTTTCTTCGGGTTCAGGCTTATTTTTAGATCTCTCCTTTAAAGAACCTGCAAACAGAGCTACACCTTTCTCAGTCCTGGCGTTAGTTTGCTCGTGCAATTTTAATTCACAAAAATGCTTATCTAGTTTTAATTTTGATAAATTTTTAGATATTTTGTAGGCATCCACAATAGATGCCCACAAATTATTGTGTGGAAAAGCTTTCAAGGCATACCTTATTAAGTCTTTGTTCTCCATTTGATGTCCTATTGCGTGGAGACCGTTGAGGATGTCCTTGATCCTTGCGTGGAGCTGACTTGTCGTGCGGGATAAGAATAGACTGATTTATCCCCATTGAACAGGGGAGGATGTACTGTGCTGAAGCCTTCAAATTAAGGCATCCTGCACACAAGTAAAGAGAAAGACAAACAGAGTCCCAAGACTAGGTCTTGGATTAGTAGTGCGGGATAAGAATAGAAATAAACTAAAAAACTAATTTGGTGTTGCACCAAATCAGATTAGTAGCAACGAAAAGAATTCCCAAAAAGGTAATAATACCAGTTTGAGATAAATACGAAAACCAGAAAAGAAAGGAAAGAAAATTACACCCCCTATCTGATTGGTGGTTGCACCAAATCAGAGCGGTACCTGCTCTGATACCACTTGTTGGATCGTAGAGTTTTGCTATAGGAGGGGGGAGGGTAATAGCAAATCGAAAATTCTCGTAGAGTAGGCGCAGCGGAAAAGTAGATGCAGAAAGAAAATGACAATCCTAACACAAGAACCTTTTACTTGGTTTGGAGCCTGTGTCGACTCCTACTCCAAGGCCCGCACATGAGGGTGCTTTCGATGGGAAATTCACTGGCAATTCGAAGAATATTACAAATTACAATTGCTTTTTAAAATAAAAGTATACCAATGAAAATATGGAATGAAAAAGAAGAGCGTGTCGTCGGAGAAGCATTGCAACGTCACAGGAGCACAGGAGAGCAGTTCTTGAGTTGTGTTTCTGACTCCAGCCTTGACCCTCCTTATATATGAGGTTCGGGGCGCTTGGAACCTTCAGGGCGCACTGGTTGTGGCGTAGCCGAGCCAATCAGTGAACTCCATGTGACGAAATGACGTTGGGGATAAGTTTTTGCCTCAGGGCGCCCGGGTACCTCTCGGGCGCCCGGACCCTAGTTTTCCAGCATCTTCCTTCCTGCAAGAAAACGTTAGGCTAGAGGTAAATATATAATACATATGTCCTGCAAAATAAAGTGTTAGCACAGTAAGTTCAACAAGTAGAGTATGACTTAGATTCCATCTTTTCGAGATCGGAATCTAGTCAAGATCTCGACTTAGAGTTCCGAAACGATTCTAAGTTGGATCGGCGCCTAAGTTCCCTTCCTGGGAATGCGTCCTCACAGTCACTCCCCTCTAGTGACTTATATTTACTTACC
The DNA here is from genome assembly GCF_018446385.1 of Zingiber officinale. Taxonomy (NCBI): domain Eukaryota; kingdom Viridiplantae; phylum Streptophyta; class Magnoliopsida; order Zingiberales; family Zingiberaceae; genus Zingiber; species Zingiber officinale. The sequence goes on along the minus strand of NC_055987.1, from coordinate 96,711,658 downwards.
TGCCAGACGTCCGGTCAGCCCTTCGACCCGTCTGGACTTCGCGCCAACTATCCGGTTATCCAGTCGACCTAGCTGGACTTCATGCCAAACGTCCGGTCATCTCGTCGACCCGTTTGGACTTCATGCCAGCTATCCGGTTGGCCCGTCGACCTAGCTAGGCTTTGTGCCAGACATCAGGTCAACCCGTCGACTTGTCTGGACTTCTCCTGTACACTCAGTCGGAGTGTTAGAAAACAACAAAACTAACTTAACCTATTTTGTCATTTATCAAAACTTGAGTTAGATCGTTAGTGCTAACCGCACCAACATATTCCTCTATTATAATATGAGCATCCGTTTGAACCTTCTGTTCAAAGTAATCTTGAGGGTTTGGTGTGATCATGAATTTTGATATTGGGGCAGAGGGTTTAAGTTAGGTTACCCTTGTATTTGATATGTGTATTTAAGTTGTGTAGGTTTGTAAGATACATATATGACTTAGCTTGATGGCTTTGGGTCTGGTGAAGGATGAAGCATCTGAGGAACCGTAGATAAGGTAACAAGGGCAAACCGAGGGAAATGCACTTCGAGACATACACGAAGGATGACATTGAGACAAGTCGTGGGCTTGAATGCATTCGAGGGATGAGAGCCAAAGGAAGAAGGCATAAAGACAAGAGGTCAAGACTGTGAGGAAAAGTCAAGTGAGTTGTGAGGGTTCGAGTGCGAGAGAAATATACTCGGGAAGGGAAACTCTAGGTTTAGGATTTTACCAGTCGACTGGTAACTGGACCAGGTGACTGGGGCAAGGCACAAAATGTTTCTATGCCTAACGATTGGTAAAACCAGTAGACTGGTACTGTAACCAATCGACTGGTACACTATAGCAGTTGATTGATAAAAAGTCGTTGGCGGAATGAATTCTATTGAGTGGTGTTGGGTATGTCCAATGGTAACACTAGTCGACTGATGGAGACATTAGTCGACTGGTAATGGGAAAATCAACCTATGTGTTTTCCCTAAGCTCTATATAATGGAAATTGGGGTGGCTAGTCTTGGTGACGAAATTAAACTTTGTTAAAGCCTAATTAGAGTCTCCAAGTTCCCATGTGATCCAAGTGTCTTAATCAAAATGTGGTGAGGTTTCTCCACCGACAAGGAGACTTGAGCTAACTGGAGGTTCTAAGGACTAATCCACCAACAGATAAGGATCGTGCACCTTACGAATAGTCATAGAGTAGGAGTTTTATCTTTGAACCACGTAAATCAGCATCTCATTGTGGTTTGCTTGTTTTCTTTCTTGCCTTTAACTTTTATATTCGTATTAGTTTGTATTTTTGCTATGTACTAATGAATATATAAGAAAGTGAAAATTTTGGAGCGGTCGTCTATTCAATCCCCCTTCTTGTTCGTCCAAAGATCCTCAACAAGTGTATTAGAGTAAGGATTCTCTCCGTTGGACTAACCGCTTAGGAAGCTAAGGATAACCAGCTTGATGGTTTCTCTAAAGTATGAAAGGGGAAGTCTATAGGATATCACCTTTTGGATGGTGAAAATGAAACTTTCTTCGAGATGGATTGGGGCACCATGATGGTTATCAAGGAGTCATTTGAAGTTTCAAGATACAAGAAAGGGAAGAGACTCCAACCACATTATTTAACCAAGGAACACACCTCATAATAAAAGGCAAATGAAAAGGTAATATCAATTTTAATCAATATTTTACCTAATAATGTGATGAGTGATGTAAGTGACTACAAGAATGGCCATGAGTTGTAAAGCAAGGTAAAGATAGTTACAAGCGAAGAACCTAAGCCTACACATGAAGAAGAAAAGGCCAAGGAAAGGGATGTAGTGGCTTAAGTGGAGGAGGAGCAATCGGAAGGTGACATGTGTTCAACTTTTGAGGAGAAGGAAGATGAGGAAGTGTCGTCCACATCCTCAAGGGTTGAAAAAGAATCCAAGACAAGTGAAGAGAAAGTCTTGGAAGTCAACCTTGCAAGCATCTCCACTGAAGTCAAGTCAAAGGACCATATCATTTGTTTCAGTTGCAATAAGAATGGAGACTACAAAAGTAGGTGTCCAATGGGTAAGAAGAAGGTAAGAGAATGTGCATTGTGTGCTTCACGTGTGGGGAGAAAAGACACTACCACACCAAGTGCCCTGAGAAGAGGGAAATCAAGAAGCTAACGCATTTGAAGAAATGACAGAAGAAGAAAAACTCAAGTCAAGAAGGAGTTTCAAGGGTAAGGGAGGTATGCCCTAATTTGAATTGTAATTCAAATTATTATTTTTCCATGCATGCTAGGATTGATAATAATTATCATCATGTAGCAATGGATTATTTTGGCTTTAGGTACCACGATAGAATTAGGGTAAAATTTGAAATTAATCCTAAGGTACCTATGCATGATAAACCTAAGACAAGTTAGATTTTCATTATCTAAGTAGAAAAATCTAATGGAGAACCTAGGTAAAAATCCCAAGAAGGGGAGACATATGCCTAGAAAGGTGGATAAGTCTAGGAATATCTAAGATGGACAACAAGAATATATAATTAATTGGGAGTCTAGAAAAGGAAAATCAAGTTTTGAAGGCAAAACTTGATAATTTGGAGAAAACCCTAGAGATATTCAATGTTGGATATAAGAGATTAGGTATGGTGTTGGGTGGCCAAAGACCCAACAATGATAGATCGGGTTTGGGATATTGATCTAGTCATTCTAAGGCCAAAAAGAGATCATATGTTATGGTAGCACATGATAATGGCAAGGGAGGAGCAACCAAGGGTAAGGGAGAGTCATTTAAGGCCAATAATAAGATATATGCAAGGGTTGCATATAATTATAGTAAGGATGAGGTGTCCAAAGTGCACCATTGTGGTTTAGCCATAGTGGAGAAAGAATCTAAGAATATAGCTATGGTTAAGATCTCTAGGGGAATCTCAAGGAGTAAATTTGGGACCCATGGCTAATAGATCTCAAGTTGGCATTGCTTGAGATTCTAGATGAGTCATGAAATGTGTTAAAGTGGTTTGGAGACGGACTTGAGTCTCAAATATAGGGAATTGGCACATATGAGATGTGTTTCATACATGAAAATATGAAATGGGTTTATATTGCATGAAAATTGATCTTAGATGTATAGATTTCATATAAAATAATGTTAGGAATGCATTATGATTTACTATGGGTAAATACATCAAGAGAAGGAACCCAAAACTAGGACTTTAGGTTAAAGTTTAATTGAATCATTTGGATAGTTTTGGGTTTTGTGTCAATCTTGGGATCCATGATAGATATATTTTTGAATATATTTTTCCCAAGTAGATACAGGTAAAACAGACCTCTGCATAAAATTTTAGAATTTTTGGATGTCTGTAAAATTTTAGTGCATTTCTGAAGTTGGGTTAGAAATATTATTTTGGGATGAAAATAGGTGTTAGTCAACTGGTAACAATGTTCATCAAGTACAAAATGATTTTGTGAGGTTATTTTGATAAGAGAAGTCGACTGGGGTCTTGGGAAGTCGATTGGTACAAGTTTGAAACTATTTTTCAGCATTGGGTTTGATCGGGACAACTCGTATAGGTGTATAGATCCTTGGGGGATAAATACAAGAGTTTAGGGTCAATTTAGATGATAAGTTTCGATAATTGGGATATTGTTGAAAGCTTTTTAATATTAGACAAAGGGGGAGAAGTAAGGTTTAAGTGGAAAGCCTTAAATACCTTTGCGGTGAGAAATTGCTAACTTAATGGGGAACTTGGGTGTAGAGGGAGCCTTGTAATAGGTTCCAATACATGTTGTATATTTCATTAGCATGGTTGATTGCTATTATGTTTTTCCTAACTTAAACATATTGTTAAACATCAAAATGGGGGAGATTGTTGGAAGCAATCTTAAGGGTCCAGTGTAAGCATGAGTTTTGATGTTTGGACAAAGAGTGTAAGTTTGGTTTATCCTTGTATTTGATATGTGTATTTGAGTTGTGGAAGTTTGCAGGATACACATATGACTTAACTTGATGGCTTCAGACCCGATGAAGGATGGAGCATCCGAGGGACCGTAGACAAGACAGTAAGAACAAACCAAGGGAAGCACACTTCGAGGCATACGCGAAGGATGATATTGAGACAAGCCGCGAGCTTGAATGCATCCGAGGGACGAGAGCCAAAAGAATGAGGCTTGAAGGCAAAAGGTCAAGACTATGAGGAAAAGTCAAGTCATGAGGGTCCGAGTGCGAGAGAAATGTACTCAGGAAGGGAAATCCTAGATTTAGGATTTTATCAGTCGACTGGTAACTAGACCAATCGACTGGGTTAGGGAATAGAATATTTCTATGCCCGACGACTATGAAAAACAGTCGACTAGTACTGTAGCCAGTTGACTGATACACTGTAGCCAGTCGACTGGTATACTGTAGCACTCGACTGATAAAGAACCGTTAGTAGAATCGCGAATTCTGTGAAGTACCGTTAGGTTTGTCCAACGGTAATATCAGTTGACTGATGGAGACACCAGTTGACTGGTAACGAAAAAATCAGTCTATGTGTTTTCTCCAAGCTCTATATAATGGAGTTTAGGGTGGTTGGCTTTGGTGACGAAATTAAACTTCGTTAAAGCCTAATTAGAGTCTCTAAGTTCCCATGTGATCCAAGCATCTTGATCGAGTTGTAGTGAGGTTTCTCCACTAACAAGGAGGTTTGAACTAATCGGAGGTTCCAGGGACTAATCCATCGACGGATAGAAATCGTCCACCTTACGGATAGCCGTGGAGTAGAAGCTTTATCTTCGAACCACGTAAATCGGCGTGTCATTGTGATTTGTTTGTTTTCTTTCTTGTCTTTAACTTTTGTATTTGTATTAGTTTATATTTCTACTGTGCATTAACGAATAAGTAGGAAAACGAAAGATTTGGTGTGATCGTCTATTCAACCCCCCTCCTAGCAAGTTCAAAGTTCCTCAACTCCTTCTCTGAAGGTGATTACACTTCCCATCAGTTAACAACTTATGACATCATATTCCTTCAACCATCTCATTAATGATGTAAGCTATAAAAGATAAAAGAGGTGCACATATGGATGACGGAAGATTCCCATGATAGTTATTATGCATCACCCTAGGTTGTATGTCTTCCCTTACTTGACAATCTTTGATATTTTTTGTCTTCTCATGATTACGGAGGTTATGAGAGATGGTATATAAAGAATGTCAACTCCGTTGGCAACAGTCTCATTTGTGCACATTGTTCTTCTTCTTCTGCTTGGACATCGCACTGACTTGAGCATTGGAGGGCATTCAGTAGGGACCCCTTCCCTGATTTTTGGGCCTTAACGTTTTGTTGGCTCTTTTGAGTGTATGCAAAAAAGAGAAAGACACTCGGAGTACATTGCCCCAAGTTGTATGTCTTCCCTTACTCGATAATCTCTCACATTCTCTGTCACTTAATGATTACGAAGGTTATGAGAGGCGGTATATAAAGGAGAGTCCTCTCTGTTGGCAAGGTACATGATGCATGCTTTTACAACAGTCTCATTTGCACACACTATTCTTCTTCTTCCGCTTGGACATCGCATTGACTTGAGCGTCGGAGGGCCTTCGCCAGGGACCCCTTCCTTTATTTTTGGGCACTGACGTTCTGTTGGCTCGTTTGAATGTGTGTAGAGAAGAGAAAGTCACTCGAAGCTCTTTTCCTGTTCCAGTTTGTCATCTTCTTCTCCTTCGCGAAGTCTTTCGCAAGTCAATCACATTGCCACCTACCCAAAGCGTCATATCTCTAATTTTCAGACAGGATCAACCGACAAATTCAATATATTCAATAGTTTTTTTATTAGATATTGTCTATGGTTGACATTAATCTTCTATGAGCATCCACAATTGGAAGCTCTCATTCAGCTCCCTCTTGTATAGGAGGGAGCTCCCTTATTTTTTTAGGAGTCGGTTTTTTCTTCCTTATTTTTATTTTTAAATTAAAATTAAAAAAAAATTATTTAGATCTTGATTTAATGTAATTTATTTTTTAATAATTACTATTATTTAGTGGTAATTTATGGATTTAAATTTTATTTATATATGAGATAAAATATAATAAAAAATATAGGATCATAAAGAAGTTAGAGTATTCACATTAGCTACCCTATTCAAAGATTTTATCTTAAATTTTGAATAGGGTAACTAAAAAATCTTTGTATCAGTTATTATATTCATTCTCTAAATTTAAATTTGATGAATAGTAATTATCTAAATGTAGGGAATGAAATCTTTACCCTAAAAATAAAATAATATTTCTTTTTAATCTCTCTCTTTCCACTCATTCTTTTCAATTTCTCTCCTTTTACTAATTGCATAAATATAATAATAAAAAAAATCATAGAAAGAGAATAAAATAATAAAAAATTAAGGATGATAGAAATTTTAGAATAGTTGATATAGTATGTAGTGAAAAGTGATTGTCTAAATTTAATAAAGTGAGTTATTTATCCTAAATTTTAAATATAGTGATAGGAAAATTGATGTGATGCTCCATCAGCTGCCCTATTCAAAAAATTTACTTTAAATTTTAGATAGGGTAGCTAAAAAATTTTTACATCAACTATCATATTTATTCCCTAAATTTAGATTTGATGAATAATGATTTCCTAAATTTAGGAAATAAAACCTCTACCCTTAAAGTAAAATAATATTTCTTTTCATTCTCTCTTTTTCCACTCATTCTTTTCAATCTTTCTCCTTCCACTCATTTTATAAATATAATTATAAAAAATAGAAGAAAGAGAATAAAATAATAAAAAATTTAAGATAATAGAAATTTTAGTATAGTTGATGTAGTAAAAATGATTTTTTAAAAAATTTAATAAAATAAATTATTTATTTTAAATTTTAGATGTAACGAGGATGCTCATATTTATAGCCCATGACTGTAGAGGCCCGGAGAGGATTAATACTGCGTTTGGTTGGGGAAATGGAACAAACAAAGATGAAGTAGTTATTCTGAGGAATAGAATAGCTTAAAAATAAAATAAATATGCATGAATATGATTTATATTTAATTCATGTAAATATAATAAGGGATAGCTAAAGAATAATATTCATAACACATAATTTGCCTATTTCGATGTGAGTGATTTATCATTTGCTTTGTTTGCTTGACTAAATTAGGTGCAAATAAATCGAATTAAATAGTATAAAAATATTAACATTTAAGTTTGAGTTTAAAAAATATTTGAGATATTTGAATTTACTAAAGTTTGAAAATATAAATAAATTTTGGCTGGTGTTTGATTCGAAATAAAATATAAGCTCGAATTAGATTTGAATTTTAGAACTGGAAATTATAGTTCAAAATAATTTAAATTTGAGTTCGATTTAAGTTATTTAAATATTAATTTAAATATGTTTAAATTAAAATTATGTAAATATAATTAGAGTTTGGTTTGAATTCAAATCTTAAGTTGTTTGTAAACAATCAAATAGATATTATCGATTTGAATTTAGCTCTAATTTGATAATTTTAAATATAAATTAAAATTTTTTTTTCTATCAACTCAAGAAACTCACGAATAAGCCCGAATCATTTGCGGCACTAGACTAGATGAGCCAATTGCTGCACTTAAGTTATATCCTCATGTGGCAAAAGGTGATTCGTTCGCCCCCAGTATCCCCGTCAACCCGTCCCTAGGGTAACACGGAAGAGGTAAATCACGGGTGGCTACTAGCCATTAGTGCAAATGATCAAGACATGGGAGAGGTTATGCTCGATCACGTCGAGTTTCGACCCCAAGACTTCATATAATAACACCCCATATGTTAACCATCGTACCGTCCCAAGAGAACTACTTAAGTTATACCCTCCTACTTTGGTTGAATGATCCAATTGGCACTTAATATATACCCTCCTACTTTGACTGATCATTCAATCGTATACACTAATTTAATTCACATTAATTTGACTATATTAAATGCAATAATTAGTTTGACTTAATGAGTCAAGGCTGGTATATGAACCCAGTAAGTTTTTTTAATAAAACTAATCATCGCGACACGCGTTGAATATAATACATAAATATATAAAAATTATATAAAATAAATACTTATTCTCAAATAATTAAACAATATGATTAATGATTTATTCTAAAAAATCTTAATCCGATAATCCTATCTAAAAGCGGAGAAAATTGCAAGCTAAGAATATGACTTGAAGGTTGACAAAATAAAGATTCCATGTAGTCCTACAACACAAAAGTATCAATGCCAGGTCGGGAAGGGGTTCCCGGTATTGCCCCTCTGACGCTCAAATCAGTCTCCGACGATGTAAAGAGCAATAGAAATGTTGTATCTAAGAGCGTGTAGTTTGATGAAGTTATGCATATCTCTTCCTGTAGATGGAAACCTCCCCCTTTTTATATCGCCACTGTAGTATCTGTGCACGCATCTCAAAATGTGCGCATATTTTTCCAAGTGTCCTATGAAAAGACAAGTCAAAAAAATGTTTTGACATCTTTTCTTAAACAAGCATGCATATCTCTAATATGACAAACTGAAAGCCTTCAAAATACCATTTGCCTATGGAACATGCTCCTTTGTAAGTGGCGCAAACCCCCAAAAGGATACAACAAGATACATAGGTGGTCCTGCTTTAGTGTTCGATCAGCGACCACTCGCCCTTGGATCAGCTAGTTCGCCTCCTTATTTCCCGATTGTCATGTGTTACCTTCGTCCGACCAGTCGTGTCGCCCGATTGGCAAGACAAGCTCATTGCGGGTTGCCGTTTACCTCTTGACTCCATTTGTCGGCATTGGGGGAGTCGTTCGGCACCTCTACCCGCCCGATTGGACTTTCCATTCATCCGGTCATCCATCCTGATCGGCTGGCCTACCAAGGCCCTTAAATAGGGATGAATATTCGGTTAATTCAGTCCATAAATTAATCGAAAACCGATTTAATGTTGGCTAACCGAATCGAATCAAAGTTTTACTAAAACTGAATTAACCGAATCGGTTACTTCGGTTAACACCGAATTAACCAAATTTTTTTAAAAATAATAAAAAAAAGTATACAAAATTAATATCAAATTAACCGAATTAACTAAATGCTCATCCAGAGCCGGTCCTTATTGTTTAAAGGCCCTGGGCGAAACTAAAATTATGCCCTAATTTTATCTTCCAAGCACTGTTTCTTAATTTCAAAAAGAAACTTTTATATCATCCATCATAAAATATATACAAAATTTAATATTACATCCTACTTCACCAAACGAATCAAAATTTAATATTACAAAGGAAATCTATAATAAATGTTAGATATGCTAATGTCCATACCTTACATTAAAGCCCTCTTACCCTTCATCCTTAACCTTTTACCTTAGAGTGTCCCCAACACCAAGAGTAAATACTTCAAGAAGCAAATCTTCCTCTCTAAAACAAATCTAATATCCTACATCCTCCGAAGCACCTCAACGTGTTCTCTAAGCTCAAGTGAATAGAAAGTCTAAACCATATTAAAATTGAAAAATAAGGTTTATTTATGGCCTTAAATCACACTTGAGTTTATTAGGTCTAGGCACACAATTAATAGGCACATTAGAATTGTTAGGCTAGGCAGTTAACTGTTGGATAAAATAATCTGTTGTCGGAGATTTTGAGAATTAACTGAATTTAAATGCACCAAATTAAATTCAATTTATCTGTTGAGATGACCCGAGCAGATAATCTCAGTCTGCCAGCAGAGGCTGGTTTCTGCCAAGTGCTGGATGCAGACGAGTGACCGGCTAGGTGAGCGAGCGAACATCCAAGCAGACCGAGTGAGCGATCGGGCAAGTGATTGGCCGAGCGAGTGAGCGGTCGAGCGAACAAAGAGGCCAAGTGAGTGAGCAGTCGAACGGTAGAGTCGCGACCAAGTGACCGAGCGAGCAGCTGAGTGAATTAGGCGAGCGACCAAGCAAACTGAGCGAGTGGACAAGTGAACTGAGTGAGCGAGCTGAGGCTGAACGGGCATACAACCTAGCGAAGAAGAGGCCGAGGTAGTTGCGGCCGATGGGTGTGTGACCGAACGAACATAGAGGCCGAGCGAGCTGTAGCTGGACGGGCGTGCAGCTGAGAAAAGAAGATATTAGATTTTGAGGGATGTCCTAAGGCAATCGCCTTACGATTTTTACTAAATATAGATTCACTATTTGAGTACATATTACATGTTTGATTGTCTTAAACTCATTTATTGAATGTCTACAATACAATTCATAGTATGAGAGAAATTGTGATTGGATCACAACTAGTGATTATTTCTACTTGTGTAATTATGAACGTATTGAAATTTTCCTAGTTGTCAATTTGATGCATTCAGACATCATTAATTCTATAAGACTAGCACGAATTATACTCCTTGGTTTGTCAAGTAGCTATTTTCTCACTAGCTAGAGACATTGGGATGTCAAGAGTTAAATGTAGATGCTAGTTATGATAACTAGTTCATTGAAGTGACTTGCTGTAAGACTTCATATGGATATATCTGAGAAACTCTTACTGCAGCTCGAATACAAGTTTCATTCGACTTGAGATATATAAGTCATCTTGGTCATGGAGACTTATACTTTGACATTTTAAGCAAATACCTCATTGAGGTATGGACCTGGGATGATTGGGTATAAGTCAAAATGCTCGAAGATATTTGGATAACCCACAGAGGATTTATCACTCCTTGCGAGAAGACATATACCCTATGACCACTTGTTAGAATTATTATTTAAAGTTTTTGGCCAAAGCATCATATGTTAAGAGTGCGAGACTCTTACACATATGTACGAGTAATTTGAATCTGTAGAATAAGAAAATATTACTTGGGTTGGGTGTGATGTAGTCAATCTAGTGGGGATAGATACATAGATCATGTCCTAACCAAGTGGGTATAAGATGAGTGAAAGGAATAAGGCACGACTCACTGTAACTGCTGAAGGATTTAGAATTAGTTCTAAGATCAATTATGATTTTTCAGCTGATTAGGGATCAAGATGTACTACTAGGTGACACTCATGATCGTTCTATAATTAAGTAGTTAATTATGGATGGCGAAAATAAACCGGGAACCTATTGGATCACACACACTAATGAGCCTCTAAAAGACATAAAACAAGTTAAAAATAAGATTCTTAAATCAAGAGATAAATGTTTGGTTAAACCATACATAAGATAAATATGATAATATTTATCATAATATAAGCGCAGATGGGTTACCTCTCTTATGGTAAAGTTGGATCATATTTGGTTTAATCATGAATTAGTTATGAACCAATTTGGTTTAGTTGTGAACCAAATCAAGGGGTTAATGGGCTAATTTTTTGTTAAAGAATAATGGGTTGGATCTGGACTTTCTAATCTAACTCATTAAAGAAGATTATATATAGATGTAATTGGGAGAAAATTAGATACAAGTTTCATTATTTGGTTGATTAAGTTTTGGGAAACCAAATCTACCTCTCCTCTCTTTCTCGCCGCCAACAACAAGGAGCTCTCCCTCTTGTTATTGTGACTGCCACAAGGGAGAAAAAGTCTCCCTTGTGTGTTTCTCTTCTTCTTCCTCTTGATCTCTCTTTTTCGCTCGTGGCTAGTAACTTCCGAAGGAGAGGCTTGTACTCAAGGAGTTGTCTTGAGAAGCTCTGCGTGGATTCGAATAGAGGCGAAATTCGACAACGTCGCTACGGTTGATGCCCTTCTCGTTACAGGTCATCCATAAGGTATAACTAGCGTAAATTTACTTCCAGTAAAATTTTAATTACGCGTTCATATTTGACATGTTGTTTCCTTGTATGCGTGTGGTGTGTGTGGTGTAATAATTAGGAATTATTATTGTTTTATTTTCTGCCATGCTTGTTTACGAAACATCTTCTAGCATGCACCTGCATCAGGCATATCCCAACAGAAGAGGCCAAGCAAGCTGCGGTCGAACGGACGTGTGACCGAACGAATGTAGAGGTTGAGCGAGCTGCGGCTGAATGAATGCAGAATTCGAGCGGGCAGATGGACCGAGGCCTGTGAAGGTTGTAGTTTCTTTGAAACATATTCATCTTACCTCCGGCTGTGCTTCGAGATTTTCTCGGGTCGTCTGTTTCCTAGGATACAATAGAGAACTGTGATTTCCACCAAGCATTAATGATCACGGTGAACTGAGAGATACCCGACTGCTATCATGACTACCGCACTCCGATGAGAAAGAGATGCATGACAGAAGAGAAGGGAATATAGGTGGAGAGCTTCAACTTTTTGAGCGTGTAACATTTTGCATGTGGTCGCAACCTCCTTATATAGGAGCTAAGACTAATGGGCAGCGTTAATGATTGTTTAATGATCATTAATGCAGTGATAAAGGAGGACCACTAAGTGTGGATCAAAGGAGGAAGATAACAGTCCACGTGGAGATCAAAGTAAAAGAGGTCAACGCTAGAGGACCGACGGGCCAACCATGTTGGGATCTAGCGCGCTAAATACGCGGAAGCGCAGCGAAAAAATTACTAGATCCTCTTATCTAGCAGATCCATGCGAAGGGAAGAAACAGTTTCTCTTCCTAATCTATACTAAGCTACATGATAAGATTATACCTTTGATGCGTGCCCTTCGCAATCCCGACAGCAACCTCTTCTTGTTTAGATGCAGATTTTAGCACGTTCAAGTGTCCGCGCCTCTACAGTATCCACACGAACAAGGCTTGTCTTTGATTGTCTCACAAACAAAGCAAGATGGAGAGGGAAAACACACAAGGTTGTGCTAGCAACCTATATGTGTGTCTCGGCCAAGAAAAGGGAAGGAGGAAGAAGAAGATCAAGGGGACTTTTCACCTTCTCAAGCAAAGAAAAGCTTATAAAAAATATCATTCAAATGATATTTATAACCATCTCATGGTATACCAAGAGTCTCCACCCTTTCATCTTCTAATCACCCTTTTATCTTCTAATCTAATGGCTCAAAATTAACCATTCAATCCAATGGTTCAATTTTGACCATTCAACTTCTTTTGTGAACTCAAGTTCACCCAATGAGTCTAACCCATTGATTCCCATGCAATTAAACTCAATCCAACAATTAGATCCCTTTGAGTCTAACTCAATGAGTCAAATTTGGATTACACTTAATCCATTAATTCATCACATGAACTCATCTCCATATCAACTTGTTCTGTAACCCTATAGACTCTCGTAACGTTGGCAATGTACCCAAATCAACATTTGTGATACATAAACAATGAGTGGCATCTATCAAGGCATCATTGCTACCCAAGTGACGAGAAAGTCGAGATCCGACCTAACCTATCCGTGGCTATTATCATGTATGACTTGATCCCTCTATCCTTGATATCTAGATTGATCAATGAGACATAGATCGTGTCATCCTCTTATCAATCTTTGTGTTTCTTGATCTCCAAATAGACACACTTATCAAATAGGCTCAATATCTCATATTAACTCATTTACGCATGGTCATGCTTTCTTGTGTCCTACTAATCAAGGGGTCCACAGATATCGCTTCCGTTATAGAGAAGGGATAGATCTCATCTACATCACTCACATCCCTCCTCATAATTCATTTCATACCCAGTGATTGACTTTATAGTCCACCTTGTTACGGGTGACGTTTGACAATACCAAAGTATACAACTCCTTATGTAGGGAACCGTAGTGACTTCAGGTCTAAGGACTATTCATACCAATAGTCACATGAGAATGTTTATGATACTCATATGATGATCCATGAAACATTCTCATGGTGGGTCATTCAGCATATATTCTTTAATATATACCCATGTGTCAACCTGATATCTCATATCCATGACTTGTGAGATCAAGTCATCCGTTGACCTACATGCTAGTCTCAACGCATTAATATTGTCCTTGTATATTAATGCTCAACTAGGAATAGTTAAGAGTAGTGTTTTCTATAATATCTCACTATCAATTCAACCAATTGATATACTGTAGATAAGAACATATTACTCAAGGACATTATTATACTTATTCAAATGGCACTGAACTGAAATAAATATAATAACCAAAAACTTTTCCTTTTATTAATAGTGATATATGATACAAAATGTACCCTTTACAATCATCTCATAATTGGTACTAGGGCTAATACTAAAACACCAAAGGGTGGTCGAACAGAGCCCCACATCAGGTGTCGACCGGGCATATGTTGCCCAACCGACAAAGAGGTGGGCCAAGCGAAGCGCTCATGTAGCCAAGATCACCAGAAGTTCGTCACGAAGCAAAGGAGCCTGGAGATGACTGAAACATTATTCCGATCGGGTAAGAATGTACTATCGAAACTTGTCACCGTATAGAAGAGCAACCGAGTCATCCCGAGTGGAGGAGTACTTGGCCGATCAGAGGAGTACTTGGCCAAGCGACTATCCCGCTTGGCCGATCAGCGGGAATGCTGACGAGTCTTTGGATATACTTTTAAGAGATGGGGTCACCGACACGGGGCATGATCAACAAGTGGATAGTACGATAGACAAATCGGAGGACGTGCCCACGACCAATTGGAGAATGTGTAACGCCCGTCCCTCAGCTGCTTACAAAGGACGGGGTTACTTGAAACATACATACATGCGTACATGGCAGCGGAAGTAAATACATAAAAACTAATAATCATTTTATCATATTTCATGTTATCATAGAAGCATGTCCATTATCATAAAGCATACTAACATGGAACATGGAAACAAAAGTTCATAATGAGTATGCACCATAAAAAAGCATCATGTAGCAAAATAGGATTCACATGTAAAGTTTTAAAACATATAAGCTTAAAGCATATCTATTCCACCATGCCACTGCCACACACATCCTTGCCTTTTCTGCTACTCCCCTTTTAGTTTAACCATTTTTTTCCTTTCTCTGCAGTACAAGGGAAATTAAACTGTAAGCACATAGGCTTAGTAAGATTCTTTCCTACTCACAAAACATGAATCATGCATTTAACATAAAGTAGTATTCCTTTAACCATCATCTAGGTATAAAATTCGCATGCTAGCATAAAGCAATATCATACTCATTTAAGCAAATCATAACATACCATATGAGAGCACATACATAAAGTAATAGCATGATCATCTAGGCATCATAGACATGTTTTCAAAAACATCTAGTAGAATTTTGGCTTTTTACTTCGTATATTCACCGAAGTCATAGATAGATAATTACCGAAGTAGACGCACGTGAAGTAATAGGGTACTATTTTACTTCATCCTATTACCAAAGTCGTATCCAGGAAAAAAGCGAAGTCTTTGACCGGTTCAAGGAGGCAAAACCGGTTCAAAGTTGGACCGATGCTGAAGTAAAAAAACATCTTTTACTTCGTTTGTTTTGTAAAGTGCCGAAGTAAAAAATGATATATAACTGCATGATTTAAATGGATTGCCGAAGTAAAATAATATCTATTACTTCATTAGTTGTGTAATGTGCTAAAGTAATAGATGATATATAACGTCACAATTTATATTGATTGGCGAAGTAAATATAATCTATAACCTCACCATATTTTTTATTAATCGAAGTAGTTGGTATTATGTTACTTCATAGTTTATATTTATTAACAAAGTAATTGATTGCCAAGACTTCATTGTTTTGTATTATACTGAAGTAATTGATAAGATACGACTTCGCAATAATTAAACTGTGGTGAAGTAAATGTTACCTTTGACTTCGACACAATTTTAATGTGACGAAGTAAAAATATATTTTTCACTTCATCAAAATTAAACAATATATATATATATATATATATATATATATATATATATATAACAAAATGACAAATACCATAACAATCCAGAAATTTATCCATCAATCCACAAGTATATATATATCCATAACTCCACAAGCATAACTAAAAAATACATCCACAAACCAAAAGTGTATCCACAGGTATGTATGTCCAAATATCCATAATGCAAAATAAAATATTTATCCTAACCTACACGACCCATTTAGGCATCTAGATATGAGTAGATAAATTCGCTCCATTCACTTCTGACTTCATCATATTGAGATTGGTTGTAATATTGATTCTTGATTGTTCCTACAAACTATTATGTAAATATGTAAAAAAAAATACAAAAATGCATTAGATTTATAAAATCTACAAAAATGCATTAGATTTATAAAATCATTACATTCATTATATATCATAAAGAAGAAACTCACCATCTTCTCCAACTGTGGATTTTCACATTCAAATATCTCTTTCATGTACCTCATCACACAATATCCACATTCAACAGAACCACTTTGTTTTAGATTACCCTATAACGTAATCAAAAAAGTAATGCAACAATTACAATCCAAATAATAAGAACTATCCATTCATGTGTTAATATATATATACAATACATACCGTCAATTGCTTAAAACCTGATGCTTTAGTATTGTACAGTTTCACAAGTAGATCTGAAAATAGAGCATCACTCATCCCATGCCTTGCTTTCGTATTGTACAGTTTCACAAGTGCACTCAACTTTGTGTAACGTTTACATCCATTATACAACGGTTTCTTTGCTTCCTCCAAAAATTCCATAAATGCTTCTGGATTTTCTGTATAGTTATCATATGCTGCCTCACACATATTAGCGGTTTCAAAGTCGTTGAAATAATTATCAATTGGCTCTTGGTTGGTACTCAAATTTACTCCATCTTTTTCAATAGACTCACCATGCCAAATCCAATTCACATAATTCTGACTAAAACCATGGAAATAAAGATGCTCTTGAATGGACTTAACCAATCCTTTTTTAAGATTTATACATTTACAACAAGGACAATGAATTAAATTGGGATCAATCTGAGGATTTTGTAAACAATAGCTAATGAATTGTTCAACACCCTCTTCATATTGTTTGGACCTTCTATCCGATTGAATCCAAGATTTATCCATTTCAATACAAGCAAAATCCCAAAAATTTGTAACAAAGATCTTCTTCAAACTACTTCAAGGACTTTATCTTTCTTCAATGTGAATTTGAACAAAACCTAAACAAATATTATAGTAAAAAAGCAATAGTTTTTTAGTGTTTTATACTAAAAAAAATACTGCATAAAACTATAGAATCCAACACTTAGGAGATCATAAAACATAATCAATTCAATGATATGCTTAAATCATGTATTTATCTGATGGTAGAACAATATTATTTATTTTTGCAAAAAAATAAAGGTAAAAGATCATCCAATTCCCTTTTACCAATCAAATCAAATCAAAAGTATTATTCATAAGAATGCATATGATGTTACTTTACTATACAACTTACTAACTCTTTCAAAGAAGATGAAATTATAAAATTATAAAATTTTAATGAACTACATTATCAGAGAAAACAAAAAATGAAGCCCAATTCAAACTGAGAACATGCATGTGTTAATTCCCATACACAATAATGAATGAAAATTTACAGACATATATATAAATAGGAAAAGCCATGCATATTGAAGGTAGATATTTAGTGGAAGAAATCCATGAATCATGTGACAGAACCTAGCAGCAACCGCAGTAAAACCAACAATATCCTATACAAGCTAATAATAAACTTATGAGAAGACATAGAAGTGGATTGCCATGATATGAAATTAAGATATTAGGAACTTCAACAAGCATATCTCTTTGCCGTTGACTACCTATTATTTGGAACCATGACCTTAATAAAGAATAACTTGTAAGCAAACAAATTAATATTGCAGGTGTTAGCATATTTGGAGGTGTAAGCATATGTCGTGTAATAAAAATGTTCAAGCATCTGAGCAACAGTCATAAACCATCTGAAGAACCAATTCAAATCTAATAAACAAAAGCATAAGATGGATGTTGACAATTAAATTCATAGGTGGCAGCAAAGTATAAAAACTTAATATCTTATTCTTACCAACCATAATTACAAATAATGAATTGTAGCTAATATGAGTGCTCAAGAGAAATGATTCAATACACAGAATTCATAAAACAATCACATTTATATATAAATAGGAAAAGCCATGCATATTGAAGGTAGATATTTAGTGGAAGAAATCCATGAATCATGTGACAGAACCTAGCAGCAACCGCAGTAAAACCAACAATATCCTATACAAGCTAATAATAAACTTATGAGAAGACATAGAAGTGGATTGCCATGATATGAAATTAAGATATTAGGAACTTCAACAAGCATATCTCTTTGCCGTTGACTACCTATTATTTGGAACCATGACCTTAAAGAATAACTTGTAAGCAAACAAATTAATATTGCAGGTGTTAGCATATTTGGAGGTGTAAGCATATGCCGTGTAATAAAAATGTTCAAGCATCTGAGCAACAGTCATAAACCATCAGAAGAACCAATTCAAATCTAATAAACAAAAGCATAAGATGGATGTTGACAATTAAATTCATAGGTTGCAACAAAGTATAAAAACTTAATATCTTATTCTTACCAACCATAATTACAAATAATGAATTGTAGCTAATATGAGTGCTCAAGAGAAATGATTCAATACAGAATTCATAAAACAATCACATCTATATGCTAATTGCATTGTTCATTTGGCATTCTTTCTAATAACTTCTGGTTAATGAACCCATAGCATTCAATGGGGATGTAATGTCATTCTTTCTAATGTTCATTCTGGTTAATGAACCCATAAAATCTAAGAATGAAATACACAGCAACATGAACAAGGAACATACAAATGGAGAGGAAATAGGCCTAATTTATGTTTTCCCAAAAAAATGGGTTTTTATAATCAAGATTCCAACTCTTACGTTAATAGAAAGTGAGAAATAGGCCAGTGACAAAGACTTGCCTGCTCAAATTCATTCATTCTAAGGTTAATCGAGACCAAGAGCATAATGACAAGGTTGAAGAAGATAGGAGTTGCAATTGGGTGAATCATTATTTTTTTAATGACCAAACAAAATAAAAAGAAGAGATATCTATAGGAAGAACATTAATGACACAACGTAGGAAAGAAGGGGTGGAGAAGGAAGAAACCTAGTGTCGGGTGATGCACGGCTGGACGACGCACAGCTGGGGACGGAGACGCAGGCTGGAGACGCGGAGAACGGAGATGCAAGTCTTGAGACGCGGAGGACGGAGATGCAAGAAAAAATAGAGACGCGGTTGGAGACGCGGAGGTCGGAGGCGCAAGCTCGATGGAGATGAAAAAAACGGCGATGTGCGGTGAAGTCGTGAAGGTGGAGCCGTGGAGACGCACGCTAGGGCTTGGAATAGTTTGTAAGTGGTTTCGTTATTTATTTTATAGCAAAGTTAATTATAATGTTAATTAAGAAGTGAGATGGGAAGATAATTTTTAAGGTTACGTGATTTATTTTAGAAGGTTAATAATTATATAATGTTAATTAAGAAGTGAGATGGGAAGATAATTTTTAAGGTTACGTGATTTATTTTAGTAAGGTTAATAATTATAATGTTAATTAAGAAGTGAGATGGGAAATTATTTTTTAAGCGGTTAGGTGATTTATTTGAGCAAGGTTAATTATAATGTTAATTATGAGATGGAAAATTAGAAGTCTAATTAATTCCATCCGGTTCATCTTTTTACTTCACACAAAAAATATATATATATATATTTTAAACTTTTTTTACTTTATCAAAATTAATGTACCGAAGTAAAATATTATTAAAATTAATAGTGAAACTCTTGTTTTTTAAATTCTGAAGTAAAAAATAATATTTTACTTCGCTAGTATTATTAATGAAGTTAATTGTTATATATTACTTCGTTTTTAGCAATCGCCGAAGTAAAGAGTGGCGAAGTAAAAGGCTAAAATTCGACTAGCTAATTCCACTAAAGCATAAAGGAAACCATTTAGCATGAATAAGTATATGCAAGATGTCCTTTTAAAAACATGTATCATGAAATGAGTATATGCAAGATGTCCTTTTGAAAACATATATCATATAAGTACTTAAACATAATCTCAACATGAGGGTCTGGCTTTGTACCACATACATGAATTTGCGCGCATCCTAAATAGATCCGAGGTAGCTAATCTCGAACCTATTAGGAACTAGGCCCGTTTCCTTGACCATCGACCTAGGGGCACTTAGAAGCTCATCCCTTACTAGGCCCGTTTCCTTGACCATCGACCTAGGGGCAACTTAAGAGTTCATCCCCGGTACAAGCCATACAAAGTAAAATAGCATATCATGTTTCTTATCATATCATGGCATATCATGTTCTTGTCATATCATAGCATATCATGTTCTTGTCATATCATGAAGAGTGCTCTTAATCTCAACTTAAGGGAAGCATCTCTTAGGCTTTTCATCGTACATAAGCCTTGCATAAACATGGTAACATAAAGGGCACATAACATATAGCATATCGTAGAGAAAACATAACATGATGGCATAAGTGCACATAACATATAGCATATCATGAAGAAAACATAACATGATGGCATACGTGCACATAACATATAACACATCATAAAAAAAACATAACATGATGGCATAAGTGCACATAACATATAATATATCATAAAGAAAACATAACATGATGGCATAAGTGCACATAACATATAACATGGTGACATAAAATCCATATCACATCATAAGGAGTCATTATCATGCATGATTGGGGTTTTGATCTTCCTACAAACCCTAACTCATGATTTGGCCGAAACATATAAGCATGAATCATAGATTTTCAAGCAACATAAAACATGAAATCAATAGCCTAAGTCATCATAACACTTAACATAACATGTGTGACTTATTAAGAACCCTAGGTAGCTCCTTAACCTAAATCCCTTGTCTTGGCCGAAACATGTGAGCATGATTCTAGTTTTCTTCTAACAACTTAAAGCATGAATTTTTTTTTTTACACCATGCATAGTATAGCAAAATGAGACTCTTAGTAGGCATAATTGAGGTTTTAATCCTAATGTCCATTCTTGGCTGAAACCTCTAGAAATATAATTCTAAATTTTTTTTATGCAACATAAGGCATGGAAACTTAAACTAACACTATCTAGAAGATCATACATCATGAGGAACATAAGCAAACATAATCTAGGTCTAAAGACTTTCTATAACCTTTTTTCATTTCTTTGGTCGAAACCTAAAGGTAAGGTTTTAGGTTTTTAAAGCAATATAAGGCATGGAAACTTAACCTAACAATATATAGAAGATCATATATCATGGGAAAGCATAAGCAACATAATTTAGGTCTAAAAACCTTCTCTAACCCTTTTCATTCCTTTTGGCTGAAACCTAAAGATAAGGTTCTAGGTTTTTCAAGTAATATAAAGCATGAAAACTAAAACTCACATCATATAGGAGATCATACATCAATAGAAATCATGAACAAGCATAGTTAGGTTTCAAAACGTTTCTCTAAACCCTTTATCTATTCTTGGCCGAAACCCAAAGGTAAGGTTCTAGGTTTTTCAAGCAATATAAATCATGAAAACTTAAACTAACATCATATAGGAGATCATACATCAATAGAAATCATGAACAAGCATAGTTAGGTTTCAAAACTTTTCTCTAAACCTTTTATCTATTCTTGGCCGAAACCTAAAGGTAAGGTTCTAGGTTTTTCAAGCAATATAAATCATGAAAACTTAAACTAACATCATATAGGAGATTATACATCAATAGAAATCATGAGCAAGCATAGTTAGGTTTCAAAACTTTTCTCTAAACCTTTTCTCTATTCTTGGCCGAAACCTAAAGGTAAGATTCTAGGTTTTTAAAGCAATATAAATCATGAAATCTTAAACTAACATCATATAGGAGATCATACATCAATAGAGATCATGAACAAACATAGTTAGGTTTCAAAACTTTTCTCTAAACCTTTTCTTTATTCTTGGCCGAAACCTAAAGGAGATGGTTTCTAAACTTTTTAAGCAACAAGTAGCATGAAACTTTTAACAACCATAGGTAACCTCAAATCCTTATCTTGGCCGAAACTTGCAAGGCAAGATCCTAGGTTTTTTAAGTAACCTTTAAGCATAAAGCATACGAAAGCTACTTATACTGTAGGTGAGAGAATACTTACATCCTTTCGCTAAAGAATAATACCCTTGTTGAGAAGTTTGCCTAGGAAGAAGACCCCCCCCCCCTTTAGCTTGGTTTCGGCAAATGAAGAAATGGCTTGGGAATTTCGGTGGGAGAAGGAAGGAGAAGGAAGAAAGGAGAAAAAAATGAAGTTTTCCTTTCCTTTCTCTTCAACAACAACAGCAACCAAGCCTTTTCCCACTAGGTGGGGTCGGCTGTATGAATCCTTTTACGCCATTGAGCTCTATCTCCTATTATATCAGCATCTATATTTAAATAAATTTTATCTTGTTTTATTGTTGCTAACCAAGTCTTTTTTGGTCTTCCTCTTCCTCGTTTTATATGCATGTTTATCATAGTTTCACATCGCCTAACTGGAGCATTTATTGGTCGTCTAAGTACATGTCCATACCATCTTAAACGTGTCTCTCTGAGTTTTTCCTCAATAGATGCAACTCCTACTTTCTCTCTAATGGTCTCATTTCTTATTTTGTCCATCCTCGTATGTCCACACATCCACCTTAACATCCTCATCTCTGCAACTCTCATCTTCTGCTCATGTGCTTGAGTCATAGCCCAACATTCAGCTCCATATAACATAGCAGGTCTAATTGCGGTTTTATAGAACTTACCTTTAAGTTTAAGAGGTACTTTACGATCACATAAAACACTCGATGCTCCCCTCCATTTCACTCATCCTGCTTGTATTCTATGTAAGACATCTCTCTCTATCCCTCCATCATTTTGTAAAAATGATCCTAAATATTTAAA
The DNA here is from genome assembly GCF_018446385.1 of Zingiber officinale. Lineage (NCBI taxonomy): Eukaryota > Viridiplantae > Streptophyta > Magnoliopsida > Zingiberales > Zingiberaceae > Zingiber > Zingiber officinale. The sequence goes on along the minus strand of NC_055987.1, from coordinate 96,688,865 downwards.
TCTCTCGGTTCCAAGCAACTCGTCCTCTCCTATCTTAACAATTGTTTCATTACTTCTAATATTGCTAAACTTAAATTCCATATATTTCGTCTTTAATCTACTAAGCTTAAAACATTTCCCTTCTAGTGTTTCCCTCCAAGATTCTAGCTTACCATTTACTCCTTCACGTGTCTCATCTACCAAAATAATATCATCTGCAAACAACATGCACCACGGTACTGTGTCTTGAATGTGTGCAGTGAGTTCATCCATAATTAATGTAAAAAGATAGGGACTTAGAGCTGATCCTTGATGTAACCCTATCTTTATTGGAAATGCTTCAGTTACTCCACCTGAAGTCTTTACTCTGGTCGTTACATCCTCATACATATCCTTAATTAGTTCAATATATGTTACGCTAACACCTCTCTTTTCTAAAATTCTCCATATAATTTCTCTTGGGACTCTATTATATGCCTTTTCTAAGTCAATGAATACCATGTGTAGATCTTGTTTTTGCTCCCGATATTTTTCAATTAATTGTCTAAGAAGATGTATAGCTTCTATTGTCGACCTTCCAAGCATGAACCCAAATTGATTTTCTATCACTATGGTCTCCTTCCTTAATCTTTTTTCTATTACTTTTTCCCAAAGTTTCATAGTATGACTCATTAGTTTAATACCCCTATAGTTTGCACAATTTTGTACGTATCCCTTATTCTTATATAAGGGAACTAGAGTACTTATCCTCCATTGATCAGGCATTTTTTTCGTTTTCAATATCATGTTAAATAATTTTGTAAGTCATTCAATACCTTGTTTCCCTAAGCACTTCCATACCTCTATCGGAATATCATCTGGTCCAACGGCTTTTCCATTGTGCATCTCATTTAAAGCCTTTCCTTTCTCTTATTTATGTAAAAATGAAGGAAGAAGACAAAACCATCTTCTCATTGAGAAGGAAGAAGGAAACTCAAACTTTTCCTTCTAAGTGAAGGGCCTTCACTTTCACCACCCTTAACTACAATTTTCCTTCTCTTCTTAATAGCACACCCCTGCTGGGGCCACTTGTTATCACTTGCACCCACTTAACAAGAGGTTCAAGGTTCAAACCTTGGTTATGCCTCTTTTTGGTTCTATTTTCTTTTATTTTTGAAAAATCTACATAAAGCCTATTCTAATCATGGGAAAAAAATTCATATAAAATTGTTAGGAATCCTATGGGTGTTACAGAATGTGTCGTTCAGTTCTATTTTCTTTTATTTTTGAAAAATCTACATAAAGCCTATTCTAATCATAGGAAAAAAAATTCATATAAAATTGTTAGGAATCCTATGGGTGTTACAGAATGTGTCCATAACCACGTGTTCAGGATCAATTAGGGAATGTGTCCGCAACTAATGGGTGAACATGCCCATGCCTTAAAAAGCGTGCATGTCACCCACCAGGACATTATATAAAGGGAGGTACGCATTATTCACTATTTACACTTTGTGCTACTATTGCTCTTTCTTCTTCTTCGTGTCCATGACTGACTTGAGCGTCGAAGGGCTAACACTGGGACCCCTTCCTTGTCTCGGCACTGACATTTCTTGTGCTTGTAGATCAGAGCGTGATCTACATCCAGTTAACGCAGCAGCCACATCTCTAGCTTTCTGTCTCCATGATTTTCGAACAGAATCATATTGGCATCGTCTATGGGAACATAGCCTGAATCTGAAATGCGAAGATGGAGGATGTTGGATGACTCACCACGGTTACTTTAACAAAGGAGGAGTTGGATGCGCTGATACAATCTCGATCGACAAAAATAATGGCGTAACAACAACAACAACAGGCGCTACCCGATCACTAGTTATAGGAGCTCACGGCCTCAGCAGTGGGTCATTCAACCGGATATGAATATCGAGCGGATCGTGTATTTGTTCGGGGACAGAGTAAGAAGTCGGTCGACACATACAGAGATGTGCCCCATGCATCAATCCTCTTCCATTGAGCACTGTTCCACACTCCGACAGAGGAGCAAGGCCGAGCGGATAAGGAACGAGGATCCTCCTCGGGTGACGCGCCCATTCGGGACACACATAAAGGGAAAGTACCAGGGAATAATGATTTGCCCGAGCGGATTAATCAACAGTTTTCTCAGGGAATCTTGGACGCCCCTCTGCCAAAGCACCACGCCCCTATTGACGATCGCTGAGTATAACGGAATGACCGATCCAGGCGACGACCTGGCCTAGTTTGATAATGCGGCCACAGTTCATCAGTACACCGACAAGATGAAGTGTCAAGTATTCCTCACTACACTTTCCGGGTCAGCGCAGCGCTGGTTCAAACGAATGTCGATCGGCTCAATTCATGGCTTCAAAGACTTCCGAGCGGCATTCTTACACCACTTTGCCAGCAGCCGCTACTACTAGAAGACGAGTGTCAACCTATTTTCCTTGAAGCAATGGCCCAAGGAGACACTGAAGACCTACATCAAGTGCTTCAACCAGGTGGCTATGGTTATTCCATCAGTATCCTTGGAAATATTGGTGAACGCCTTCGCCGAGAAGCTCACCGAAGAAGAGTTCTTCCACTCACTCATCCGGAGGCTGCCAAAGGACTTTGACAAACTGCTCAGGAAGGCCACGAAGTACATAAATGTGGAAGAGCCTCAAGCATCAAGAAGAAAGGAGGTGATGGCCGAGCCTACAGGGGCACCTGAATGGTGACCACCTAGTAGCCATCAGCTACCCAAGGGTCCCCGAGCAGGAGGTGCACAGTAATACCAGGAGCCCAGAACGCAGGTCGTACAGCATGTGGTAGCCATTCGCCCAAAGACGGCGAAGGGAAAGGTATGGACGCCAATGTTTTGCTCACTCCATCAGTCGGTAACGCACCCGATTGCAACGATCTGACGCCAATTGTGAGCTGACCGGCTCCTCGAGGATATCACCGTCGATCACCATCACATGATCGACATAAGAGTCGTCGACCAATAAAGCGGTAAGATGGCGATCGAGTGGCATTTGAGCGGCGTCATCATCAGGCTCAAAGGAGAAATAACACAAGTCCTGCCCGAGCTTCTGCTAAGCGGACTAGGACCTCGTCTCAAGAGGAGAATCGAAACAACATTGCTCGAGGAGAGATTGGAATGATTGCAAGTCGGCTGACTAGCGGTGGCTCAAATCGAGCGAGGAAGTCGCATGCCTGGCGCCTAGAGATACATGCTATCGGATGCAGCAAGAAAAAAGTCGAGGGGCCTGAGATCAGTTTTATCCCCCGAGACCTAGAGGGAGTGGAGATCCCTCATGATGTTGCCCTGATCATCTGAGCGATAATATCTGATTATAATATTCACCGGACCTTTGTTGATACAGGAAGCTTGCTGAATATTATATTCAAGAAAGCATAAGACCAGCTGCAAATTGACCAGAGCGAGTTGTAGCCAATGACGCCCCCACTCTACGGGTTCACAGGCAATGAAGTATTGTCGATCGACTATATTCGACTGGCCATATCACTTGGAGAGGAGCCACTCAAGAGGACAAGGACCAAAAGTTTCATTGTGGTAGACGTGTCATCCGCCTACAATGTTATATTTAGCCAACCGACCCTTAACGAGTTCCGAGTGGTGGTGTCCACTTTCTGCCAGAAGATCTAGTTTCTAGTGGACAACAAGGTGGGTGAAGTTAAAGGCGATTAACTGGTCGCTTGACGATGCTACATTGAAATAGTCAAGTCCGAAGCAAGAGCCGAGTGGAAGGCCTTGCGCTTGGAAGTGAATGTCATTAGAGAAGAACCTCCCGCGCTGGTCTATGAGGAAAAGGAGGAAGTCCAGATTCATCCCAGCCGATCGGAGGCCACCACCTTCATTGCTACCAACCTGACAAAAAAGAAGAAGGTAGAGCTGGTCACCTGCCTTAGGCGAAATCACGAAATCATGACGTCTTTGCCTAGTCGACCCACTAGATCCCAAGCATCCCACCAAGTGTAGCTCAGCACGAGCTTCACGTCTGATCGGGCGCTCAACCTGTGAAACATAAGAAGAGGAACTTCAGTGCTGAGCATAATCAGATCATCCGGACGGAGATAGAAAAACTACTTAAAGCTGGTCACATCCGCGAGGTTCAATTTCTAAGCTGGCTCGCCAACATCATGCTGGTATCCAAGCCAGGCAACAAATGGCGAGTCTGCATCGACTTTCATGATTTGAACAAAGCTTGCCTGAAGGACTTCTATCCCCTGCCCAGGATAGACCAGATGGTGGACTCCATGGCGGGTTGCGAGCTGATCTACATGCTTGACGCATATTAAGGTTACCACCAAGTGTCGCTCGCCCAGGAGAATCAAGAGAAGGTTAGCTTCATCACTGTCGACAGAACTTATTGCTATAATGTCATGTCATTCGGATTGAAGAATGTCGATGCCACCTATCAGAGATTGATGAACAAGGTGTTCCGACGGTAGATTGGCTGCAACATGGAGGTATATATCGATGATATATTAATAAAATCCCTCTAAGCTGCTAACCTTTGTACAAACATCGAAGAAACTTGCAATATTTTGAGGGTGTACGGGATAAAGCTGAACCCAAACAAGTGCCTATTCGGAGGAAGGAGCGACCTCTTCCTCGGATACATTGTCACCGAATGGGGGATCGAGGCGAATCCGAGCAAAGTGAAGGCACTATAGGACATGCCCCGGCCCATAGCTTGAAGGAGGCTCAACAGCTGACCGGGTGGATCACCGTGCTATCAATGTTCATCTCCAAGTCATCTGATCGGAGCCACCTGTTCTTCAAGATACTGCGTCGAGCGACTAAGTTCCAATGGGACACGGAATGTGACAAGGCACTAGAAGAGCTCAAGGAGTACCTTACCTCCTTGCATGTATTGACCAAGCCCATCGCTGGTGAGCCGCTAATGATTTACTTGTCATCCACCGAGTATGTGGTTGGCTCAACATTCATGTGTCAGAACGGTTCTAAGCAACAACCTATATATTTTCTGAATCATATATTAAAAGATGTAGAATCAATCTACATTTGTCTCGAAAAATTGACTTACGCGCTAGTACTTATCGCTCGGAGACTTCGTCTGTACTTCCTTTCACATCCGATTGTCGTGCTGACCAACAATACCTTGGGAAGAGTCCTTCTTAACCTAGAGGCATCCGGACAGCTGATTAAATAGACAACCAAGATGAGTGAGTTGGAGATACAATATCAGCCCAAGACGACGATTAAGGCCTAGACCTTAGTAGATTTTGTTACTGAGGTCCAGGACGCCGAGCCAAACGTGACTTGAAAAATATATGTAGACCGATCATCCACTCAGCAAGGTAGTGGGATTGACATTCTCTTGATTTCGCCTCAAGAGGATAGGATACAACTGTTTGTGCAACTAGACTATCGGGCTATAAATAATGAAGCCAAGTACGAGGCCTTAATATCCGGCTTGCAGGCGGCTCGGCATGTTGGAGCTACAAAAGTCATCATCCACTCGGATTCTCAGCTGGTCACTCAACAACTATTGGGGGCATTCGAAATAAGCAGCTCCCGTCTCAGACTATATGTAGAAGCTTTCAAGAAGTTGAAAGCAAACTTCCAAGAAGTTGTTATACAGAAGATCGCCCCACTCGGACAACCAGATCACGGATGAGTTGGCTAAGTTAGTCAGTTCATTGTCACCAATCGTGATAGAACAGTCAATCGAGCAAGTCTCAATGATGGCGCACATCGAAAGGATGGATGGAATAAACTTCCTAAGTGACTAGAGGAGCCCATTGATGAAGTTCCTTTGATCAGGTAGTATTCCAATTGATCAGGAAGAAGCTCGCCTTTTGAAAAAGAGGATCGGACGGTTCACTCTGATCGGAGACCAGCTGTATAAAAGAGTTTTCTCAAGGTCATTGCTCAAGTCTTTCGGACCGAAGGGCATTGAGTACATTCTTCAAGAAGGCATCAGGGCTCTTGCAGAAGTCACCCGAGCGGCAGATCGCTGGCCCGAAAGATCCTGTTGGCGGGATATTTTTAGCCCACATTGCAAAATGATGTAGCCCGGACAGTGGTCACCTACCTGTTGTGTCAAAAATATCAGAACATCTAACACCGACCGATCAAGGAGATGAAGGCATCCATGATGTCTTGTCCGTTCGACCAATGGGGTATGGATGTCGTTGGACCATTTCCAATGGCGATCGGTCAACGCAGATTTCTACTTGTCGCAGTAGATTATTTCTCAAAGTGGGTGGAGGTCAAGCCGCTAGTCAAGATAACCGAACACATGGTCGTCAAGTTTATATGGTAGAATATTCTATATCAGTTTGGCATCCCTCACCATCTTGTCTCGAATAATGGGAGGCAGTTCGCCAGACAGAGACTTAAGGAATGGTGTGAGGGCTACGACATAGCACAGGCTTTCACCTCAGTTGTATATCGTCAGAGCAACGACTAGGCGAAAGTCACCAACCGAGAAATCCTTAGGGGTTTACGGGCTTGGCTCGACCATGCTGGAGGCAGCTAGGTCAATGAGTTCCCAAGCGTCTTGTAGGCTCATCGTACCACACCAAGAGAGGCGACCAACATAATACTATTCCACCTGGTGTACGGCAGTGAGGCAGTGGTTCCAGTGGAAGTCGGAGTAGAGTTTGATCGGGTCTAGCTCTACGACGATGGAAACGTCAAGCGGAGGCTCATGGAGCTCAACTGGTGGATGAAGCATGGGACAAGGTCATTGTCCAGCTAATGGCTTACAAATAATGCATGAAACAGAACTACAACCAAAAGGTGATACCAAGGTCATTTCAAGTCGGCGACCTGGTTTGGAAAAGAGTGAAGTCGGTCGGCGACGTCACCAAATTGGAGGCTCCATAAGGAGGACCTTTTAAAGTCATTAAGAAGCTCCACTAGGAAGCATATTCCCTACATAACAAGGATGAGAGAAAGCTCGAGCAGCCTTGGAGCACGAACCATCTCCAACCATATAGGGATGAGTGAGAGGTGCATGATTAAATCTAAAGGTATTTGTGTAAGTGTATGTCTTATGGATGCAGGAAGACAATAAATAAAAATTCTAAGTGTTCCAGACTCTCATGCTGATCGACCAAGTTAAAAGTTGAGTGACGACTTTAAACCCTAGTCTACGTCAACAGTCGAGCGGTGACTTTAAACCCTAGTCTACGTCAACAGTCGAGCGGCGACTTTAAATTTTGGTCTACATCAATAGTCGAGCGATAACTATAAACCCATGTTTATGTCTTCAACAGTCAAGCATTGACTATAACCCCTATCTATATCAATAGTCGAGCGGCGACTATAAACCCTGGTCTTCATCAACAATCGAGCGACAACTATAAACCCCTATCTACGTCAAAAGTTGAGTGACAACTATAAACCCTTATCTTTGTCAATAGTCGAGTGACGACTATAAACCCTTATCTTTGTCAATAGTCGAGTGACGACTATAAACCCTTGTCTCCGCCAAAAGTCGAGCGGTGACTATAAAACCTAGTCTATGTCACCAGTCGAGCGGTGACTATAAACCCTCGTCTACACCTTTAACAGCCGAGCGACAGCTATAAACTTGAGTCTACAACGAATAATAGCTGAGCGACGGCTCTAAAATTGAGTCGACAATGAATGAGGCTGAGTGGCTTACATAAAGCCCTAAATTAAGTTAAAAGGTTGAGTAGCAACCAAAGCAGAGACGCATCGCTATGATATAGTCGTTCGGCTTATGTTGGAATTAGCATTCGGACGTCTCTAAGACTAGTTACACTGATGATCGAGAAAGCAGTCGGTTATACTTTGAAAAATTTTAAGAAACGCTAAGTAGTACAAAGCCTTATTAGAACCGAACGACGAGACATGAAGGAAGGCTAGTAAAAATTAAAGAAATAAAGATGCGCCGAATGAGCGATCATGTATTGACACTTGGAAGTTTTTTACAAAACAATGGGAGGCATTACAAAAGGAGGCCGACGGAGCAAAGATGGGGGTCACTCTAGGTAATCCAACACATCATCCGGCAGTGACTCGGTCAGCTTCTCCCAGTTGATCACCTTGTTGGTCAGTGCGAACGGAAGATAGCCACCATCCTTCAGCTGGTCGAGCGTCCCATCAATGGCGAGGTTGAAGAGGCAAAGTGGTTGATCGGTGAGTCAGTCATTGAACGGGTCCGAGCGGAGGTAATCTCGCTTTAAAACTTCAAATTGACCAGGCTAGGCGTCTTGATAAATTTGAAGGGTCGATCAGGATGCCTCCAACTTAGGCTTCAATGATTCCAAGTCAGTATCCTTGGCGGTGAGCTGGACCTTCGTCGCAGCTTGCTCTACTAATCGACTCTCCCGCTCAGTACTCAGCTGGCCTCAGCCTCCTTAAGACTCTAAGCCAAAAACTGGGCCTCCTTATTCTTGATATCTAGGTCCTCGATGGCTCGGAGCTTCCAGGTGTTGGTGGAATTAATCTTCGCTTTAAAGGAGCTGACCTTCTTGTTGAGCCTCTCCCTTCTCGACACTCTTGCTCCTCTCTGCTTGCAGAAGCTCGGAGCCCTTATTCAGATCGTCCTTTAATTGGGTCGTCTCAGCAGTCAACTGCTCAATGTGCGCCTGAGCGACCTCTGATTGGCCGCTCGGAGCGCACAGTTGTTGAACTTCATATTCTAGAAAGGTCAACCTTTGGTACATGGCCAGACTCTCGACCCAATACTATAGCAACAATAATATTGTAAGTACCAAACATATGAAAGTAAGTAAATATAAAGGCAACATATGTACTCTAGTGGCCATCTCGGTATGGTTGTTTGCGATCTCCCCCGGTGAGATGACCACCGCGCGGGCCTGGGCATCGACCCATACTTGTGTTAGAGGCCCTTGAATCCGAATCTGGTGCTCAGAGGTGCGGGACACGATGTCGCCCGAACTACGCCACTCATCGATAGGTAGGTGGATGATGACCGTTATTTGTCTCTGGCCGCTTGGTCCAGAGGACTCTGAAGTCACCTTGCCTGTGGACTTAGGCATTGGGGGCGACCTGATGATGGACACTTGTGCAGTCGGCGAGGATGGAGGTGGCATATAGGCGATCGACGATGCACAAATTATCCCTGGCGGTAACCCGAATAGCGACGACGTCTGGTCGGATGATAGGGAAGTATGGAGCACTGCGGCTCCTTGCTCGGGAAGAGCGAGTGTTGATGTCTCACCTCGCTCGGAAGCAAGGTGTGAGGTGGCTCTGGCGGGTGTTTGTAGGGCGAATGTGGCGGAGCGGGAGGAAGCTTCCCCACAGTGCCTCTTACACTGTTGCAGGGGTTCGCCAGAAGTGGTCGACTCTGAAGCCATCGCGATCAGCGACATCGAAAGACGTTCTAAAGGAAGGTCAGCTGTAGCAGCCGCTACCCCCACTAGTCGCCATCTGAGTCGCTTCACCCTCGTTGACCGGAACAAGAGTCTTGCTCACCTCACCGAGGGGATCTTCATGGTCGCCGACCGGCTGTAGGCTGCGACTCTCTAGTTCAGCCACCCCTGCGACGTTGATCTCAGTGTCCGCAAGTCTGCTCTTGCCGACAAGACGTACCCTCAACATGATGCGGGCTAAAAAAAGAAAGCAAAATCAGTTAGATTCAAAGATGAAGAGAAGAAAGAGCATACCTAGGCTGGATGAAAGCCGTGTTTAGATCGAGCTCAGGCCAAACACGTAAAGGACGCCCTCCAATAGTAGTTGGTGAATGTGATACTTCTAATCGGCTAAGATGGAGGCTGCTCGGAGATAATCCGATCGACTTCGGTATCTCCCGAGCGATGGTTGCTTCATCACTTCCATTTGCCAACCGGTCGAGAAGTCGGGTCGCTCTAGAAAATGAACAAAGAAATAATGTTCCCTCTAATGCTTATTGGAGGATGATATTTTATCAAAGAAGACCGAGCCCACTCGGGCTTAGAACAAGAAAGTCCCTGGCTCGGACAATTTAAGATAATAAAAATAATGAAAGACCTAAGGCGTCAAGGGAATGTCATGCAGGCGGAAGAGAACTACTACCCCACATAGCAACTGAAAGGAGTTCGACACTAATTGATGAAGGGAGATGTGGAAATATTTACAAACGACAGAAAAGATGGGGTGAACGGGAAATCGAAGGCCAACACTAAACTGGTCCTTGAAGAAGGTCAAAAAGTCAACTGGCGGTTCGTGTGGCCGGTCGTAAGCAAAGGGAATAGCGATTTGATAATCGGATGGAAAGTGGTAGGTGGATTTCATCTTTTCTATATCCTCCCCGTCAGACCTGGACTCAGTGGAAGTATACCAGAGCCCAAGGACAAGCACAGGGGGTTGCGAAGAACTGGCCATTAAAAATGAAGGAATCGGGAAGAAACAATGTGAGGATTCAACAAAGGAAAAGAGAAAATCCTTACTGAGAAAGGTCACCAGAGAAGAAGGGGAGAAGAAACGTCGCAAAGGTTGCTCGAAGAAGAAGATGCAAGACACGGTGAAGACGACTGTGAGCAAAGGGAGGTTTATAAACCTCGTGGCCGATCGCCTATAGTCGTCTGATCAAGGGTTGCACAAAACTAGGAGAAGATCCGACCGTAGAATTTAAAAAGGCACTTGTCACATAACCAACAGATATCTGCCTATCACGTCGAGTGTGCTGCAACAAAAAGTGGGACATGTGTCAGCAGGTTATAGCGGAGCATTAATGAGGCTTAATTAAAGGCATGGGCGGCGTGCTCGGGCATAATAATCAGAGATTTACACCGTCCTCCAGAAATTTGGAGGACGTCAACCACTATTACAGGGTGCTCATCCGAGAGAGCATGGAGAAAGGAGAACATTCGCTAAGTGTAGTCATCAACCGTCCCGAGTGACACAGATATCTGAATATCACATCGTCGAATGGCCGATCCACCACAGAAAGTGTCCGATTGGCAGAGGTCACATGAGGCACTATTTGTCTAATTAGTCAGACTTGCAGCCTCCTTCGACTAGACTTGAGGAGAAGACTTGTGATGCGGTGATAAAGGAGGCCCATTAAGTGTGGGTCAAAGGAGGAAGATAGCAGTCCATGTGGAGGTCAAAGTCAAGGATGTCAACGCTAGAGGACCGACGGGCCCACCAAAGGGCGGTCGAACGGAGCCCTATATCAGGGGTTGACCGGGCATATGTTGGCCGACCGGTAAAGAGGTGGGCCAAGCGAAGCACCTGTGCAGTCAAGATCACTAGAAGTTCGTCATGGAGCAAAGGAGCCTGGAGATGACCAAAACGCTATTCCGGTTGGGTAAGAACGTACTATCGAAACTCATCGTCGTATGGAAGAGCAGTCAAGTCATTCTGAGCGGAGGAGTACTTGGCCGAGTGGCTATCCAGCTCAGTCGATCAACGGGAACGCTAACGAGTCTTTGGATATACTTTTGGGAGATGGTGTCGTCAACATGGGGCATGGTCAACAGGTAGATTGTACGATGGACAAATCGGAGGGCGCACCCACGACCAATTAGAGAACGTGTCCATGACCATGTGTCCAGGACAAATTAGGGAACGTGTCCACGACTAATGGGAGAACATGCCCACGCCTTGAAAAGCGAGCATGTCGCCCACCAGGGAATTATATAAAGGGGGTTCATACACCGGTAGAGGTACGCATTATTCACTATTTACGCTTGTGCTACCGTTACTCTGTCTTCTTCTTCGTGTCGGTGACTGACTTGAGCGTCGGAGGGCCAACACCGAGGACCCCTTCCCTGGCTTGGCATTAACGCTTCTTGTGCTTGAAAATCAGAGTGTGGTCTACATCCAGTCAACGCAACAAGCACATCCCCAACTTTTCATCTCCACAATTTTCGGGCAGGATCAATCATTATTCGCCAGCTATGAAATGTCAACGTTTCACTCGGCTGCATTAATATTTAACTTACTGCATCCATTACACCCTTAAATAAGCAGTAAAAAGTTTATGTAGCATGTTGGTTGTTCCGCTCGGGAAAATTTTACCCCGATCGGTTGGGCATTCAGTGCGCAAAAGTAGTGCTCACACACGAGTCAACTTGGTTCAGTGTAATCCGGGTCCTGGATTTGCACCCCCCTGTGCACCCACGTGTGAGAGAGAACATTTCCCCATGCATTTGTTTGCATCATCAATGCATGTTAATCACTATAAATCAACCAATGTGTCTTAAAACTCTCAATGTCAGACTAAAGTTTCATTCACAATTAAGTTTCATGCCTCTTCCACCTCTTCTCCATTCACATACATCCAACAATCCTCCACATGAATGGAGATAGGGTATGTGATAGCATTCAATAGTTGAGTCCAATATAGGATAGGTAGATTTTACCCTTTGAACCTTCCCTCGTGAATATCTATTTGCTTAATGGCTCACAGTAGATGTGATGTTCTTGAACTATTCATCCATTTGTGTAAGCATTGACATATCTCAACCAAGACTCTCCCTAATACAACTCAGTTTTCATGAGTGTGTTCATTCTTGGCCATGAAAATACCTGGTTTTGTGAGAAGTTCTAAGAATTATGTCTCCAATTCTCTTCGAAGCGGCCCCACTTCTTTCTCACATAAGTGATCTCTTAAGAGTATTCCACATTACTCTTCTTGGATCATTAATAGTCTTGTGCTTAACCTCCATCCTTCACTGATTCATTAGGTCGTTTCCCCATAGTGAGCAACTTTATCGGTACTATTAGGTTGTCCCTTTGAACCTAGTTCTTAGAATCTACAGTCTACATAGGTTGGGTTTCCTTTGCATTAACATTTCTAATCGGCATCAAATCCATCCCTCGCAATGAGCTTGCAACTAACTCTTTGTTTAACCCCTTAGTTAATGGATCTGCTAGGTTATCATTTGACTTCACATAGTTAACAGCGATAACTCCCGTTGAGAGTAGTTATCTAATGGTATTATATCTACGACGTATATATCTAGACTTACCATTATACAGATGGCTCTAAGAATTATCGTAGTCATTCAGCCTCTTCACCACATTTGTCAAGAGCAACATGTAGGTCCCTTGCAGCCAGCTAGAGGGGGTGAATAGCCTGCACAATCAATTCAAACAAAACACCTTCCTTGAAACTTATAGCTTGATTAAAATAAACACTTGCATAAAGAATTAAGAACCTAATTAAAAGGAAGAGGTACAGAAAAAGTTACTTGGTTTGCAATTAGCGGATTACTAATACAAGGAAATTAAAGCTCACTAAAAATCTCCTTTAGACGGAGTAGCCTCTTACAACAGTCAAAGCTCACAATTACAAAGTTAAACTCAAATGGAATCATTTTTAAGTATTGTGTCTATATTTTGGGATCAAAGCTATATTTATAGCTCTAATCGGGACGCTTGGAAGGGGATAAAATTTTATCCCCATCGCAACAATCATGACAGCTATCTTTGCAATAAACTTTCTGGTCCGAGCACTTTGACCTGCTCTGGGTGCCCGGACCCGCTTAAACCTGATCCGCATTCGAGGGAGCCTCTGCGGGGCGGGGAGTTGGGGGGGGGGGGGGGGGGGCCTCAGCACCCGAGGTGGTCTGAGCGCTCAAACTAGATCTAGGCATCCGGAGTCCCAAGCACCCGGAGCCTCGGGCGCTCAAAGTCCAGGCACTTAGAATTGCTCCAAGGGCCCGAACCACAGTCAACATCCAATTGACTTTATGTCATGGTCTTCCGCTCTAACTCTACTCGCTTGGGTGATTTCAATCATCTGAAATAGAGCTCATTCGAACCTATTTTCTGACCTTCTCGAGCAACCTTCCGCTTCGACTTCTTGTCCCTCGGAATCACTGCACGCTTCCTTCTTGTCCACCAGCGTACTCTTCAATAGCACCTCATCCCTCGGACGCACCGAGCCAATCGACTCTCTCTCCTGTGTCGTGCTTCTCGCTAATTGCATCTTTCGCTCAACCTCCTATGCTCCTAAGTTCCTACACACTTAGACACAAAGATATTAAAACATAATAGGACCTAACTTGACTTGGTTGATCACATCAAAACTACCACGGGGTACTTACAATCTCTCCTTTTTGATGTGAGCAACCCCAAGTTAAGTTAGGATGAATCACAAACAAATAATAGTTATAAAATTAGAAGTACATGTTTTAAAAATTATACCCTCCTCCTAGACTTAATCTTTAATTCTCCCCTTTTGATTATATTAAAATTGGGTATTCCATGAAAGTAACTTTAAAATAAATATAAATTGGAGTCTAAGGGTAAAAAAATAGACTATCATACAGAAAAGATCAGGAAGTTTAAATTTTAGAAATCTGAATAAACTGTTTTTAGAAAAATTAATTTAAAAATTCTAAAAAATTTTATAATAGTTGAACAGTCATATATAAAGCAAATATAAAAAAATATATATTATTTTAAGTAGAAATAAATTCTTTGTTAGATAAAAATATATTTTCTAAAAAACTACTTAAAAATTGTTATTCACCTCGAAAGATCTTGATATATTTTCTGAGAATGTATAATAGTAAGTAACTTTGCAGAAAAAAATAAAATTTCAAAAATTAAAATTTTGAGAGTTTTTAATATTAAAAATTTTATTTGGATAAATAATTTATAGAAAATTTATGAATGGTCAAAAAAATTTTAAAAAAAAAAATATTTTAGATAGAGAAAATGATAAAGTTCTACAGAAAAATAAATTTTACAAAAATAACTTTGTGAGATATTTTTAAATGGACAAAAATAATTTTTCTTAAATAATCCATACAAAATAATTTAATGGTAAAAAATAAATAAATTTTTTTCTATTAATAAGTGATGAAATTTTCTTTCTTAGACAAATTAAATTCTAATAGAAAACATGCAAAGTAATTTATTTGTAAGAAAAAAAACTTTAAAAAATAAGGCATGCATAACAATTTAATCTAAGCATGATCTTGGAATCCAAAATAGATTCTTTCTTACCGGATTAATAAGAAATTTTTTCAGAATATTTTTTGATGATAGTTTTCTGATTTGGTTCTTATGATATCTATAACACCAATTAAGTCCTGAATAATTTCGAGTTGGTTGCTCTGACGACGTTTCGTCTCACGTTGCTTTTAGATTTTTATATTTTGACTGGATTAACTTCTTGTTCTTCTCCTTATTCTTTAATTTATGGCAGTTGTCTTTGACATGCGCTTCTTTATCACAATGGTAACATATTATCTTTCTTCTTCTTCTTTTATCCTGCACTTGACTAAACTTATTAGTTTTAAACAACTTTTTGAATTTTCTTACCATGAATGTCATTTCGTCATCGTCAAGGGATGTTTCGAATTCTAGTTCATCCATTTTTGCCATTAAGGCAATGTTGTGCTTGGGCTCCTTCTTCAGATCTACACATCTAGTTTCATGAACTTCAAATATGGAAAATTATTCTTCTAAAGTACTTACCTCTAGATCCTTGGAGATGTAATATGTATCTACTAAGGATATTCAGAAGTCCTAGGAAAGACGTTAAGCGCGTACCTCAGAGAATCTCAGTTGGTTACCTTTTCTCCGAAATTCATGAGTTCGGTAATGAGTTCCTTGATCCTTGAGTGGAGGTGTGCAACATTTTCGCCTTCTTCTAATCGGAGGTTGTTGATCTGGTTCTGGAGCAGATTCCATCTCATTAGTTTTGCTTCCAAGGTTCTTTCGTGTAGTTCCAGGAATTTCTCCCAGAGCTCCTTAGCTGACTCGTAGGCTCTGAATCGATTTACATAGTGAGGTGGTAAAATTCTAAGCAGGTGAAACTCTGCTTTGCCATTTGCCACGAAGTCATCTTGCTCCTTTTTTGTCCATTGGTATTCTTCTTTGTCGTCTGGTGCTACAAAACTAAATTTCATAATTAGTAATAAATCAAAATCTATCTTAAAGAATACCTCAATCTTTTTCTTCCAGTTTACGAATCTCCCTCGAACTTCGATGGATAGATGCTCGGTCCAGCCATCTCTTGTACTTCGATCGATAGTTAGTCCTCTTGAAGTGTCCTGGCTCTGATACCAATTGTAAGCCCCTTGCGACCGACTAGAGGGGGATGAATAACCTGCACAATAAATTAAAAATAAATACCTTCCTCAAAACTTATAGCTTGATTCAAATAAACACTTGCATAAAGAATTAAGAACCTAATTAAAAGAAAGAGGCACAGAAAGAGTTACTTGGTTTGCAATCAGCGGATTGCTAATCCAAGGAAATTAAAGCTCACTAAAAATCTCCTTTGAACGGAGTAGTCTCTTACAGCAGTCAAAGCTCGCAATTACAAAGCTAAATTCATGTGGAATCATTTTCAAGTGTTGTCTCTAACTTCTGGGATCAGGGTTGTATTTATAGCCCTGATCGGGGCACCTAGAAGGGTTCCAGGCACCTAGAAGGTGATAAAATTTTATCCCCGTCGTAACGGATAGTGACAACTGACTTTAGGATAAACTTTCTGATCTGGGCACCTGGACCCACTCTAGGTGCTTGGACCCGCTTAAACCCGATCCGCATTTGAGGGTGCCTCCAAGGGCACCCTTGGCACCTAAGGTGGTCCGGGCGCTCAGAGTCTAGGCGTCTAGAATTGTTCCAAGCGCTCGGACCACAGTTAACATTTAATTGACTTTTCGTTCGGATTTTCCACTCTAGCTCGACTTGCTTGGGTGATTTTGGCCATCCGAAATAGGGCTCACCCGAATCCATTTTTCAGCCTCTTGAGTAACCTTTCGCTCTGGCTTCTCATCCCTCGAAACTGTCACGCGCTTCCTTCTCATCCGCCAGTGTACTCTTCCGCAGCACCTAGTCTCTCGAACGCATCGAGCCCGTCGACTCTCTCCTGTGTCGTACTTCTCACTAGCTGGGTCTTTACGCTCGACATCTTATGCTCCTATGTTCCTGCTTACTTAGACACAAGGACATCAAAACATAACTGGACCTAACTTGACTTGGTTGATCACATCAAAACTACCACGGGATATTTACACTACAAGCTCAGATTTCATCATGGATTTGGTTATTACCGTTTGCTTAGAAGATTTCTAGGAGATGGTTACACCTCCAAGAGTGAATACATATCCACTCATAGACTTAGAGTCTTTTATATCAGATATCCAACTCGCATCGTTGTATCCTTCGATCATAACAAGATATCTCGTATAGTGTAGTCCATATTCATGAGTATACCTCAAGTACCTCAGTACTCTTGTTATCCCTTTCTAATGCTCAGCACCAGGATTACTCATGTATCTACTTAGTTTATTTACTATGTAGGCCAAGTCTGGTTGTGTACAACTCATTAGGTACATCAGACTTCCAATCACTTGAGAGTACTCTATCTAAGAGATACTTTCACCTTAATTTTTCGATAGATGTTGATTTGTATCTATCGACGTTCGTGCCAATGTAGTATCAACCTTAGTGAATTTCTCAAGAATCTTGTCATGTAATGGGACTGACTAAGAACAAGTCCTTCTATTGTTCTAAGAATTTTAATTCTTAGAATCACATCAGCTAGGCTCATATTTTTCATGTCAAATTTTGAGTTCAACATATCTTTAGTAGATTTGATTATCTTATTATTACTCCCAATGTAAATATGTCATCTACATATAGGCACAAGATGACATAGTCATTCTTTGTGACTTTTATATAGGCACATTTATCACATTCATTAATCTTGAATCCACATTCTTTCATGACATTATCAAATTTTTCATGTCACTGCTTTGATGCTTGTTTCAATCTATATAATAACTTCACCAATTTACAAATCTTATTTTTCTATCCTGGCACATAAAACCCTTCCAGTTACTCTATCCTAATTTCCTTTTCTAAATTCCCATTTAGAAAGGTTATCTTTACATTCATCTAATGTATTTCGAGATTCTATAGAGCGGCAATAGCCAATAATACTCTAATGGAAGTTATTCTTGACACCGAAGAATACGTATCAAAGTAATTGACGTCTTCTTTTTGTCAATATCCTTTGATTACCAATTTGGCCTAATACTTATTAATTGTGTCATCTAACTTCATTTTCTTCTTGAAGATCCACTTGCAACCTAGTGGTTTACTTCTGGGAGGAAGATCTACAAGTTTGTAAGTGTGATTTTGTAAGATAGAGTTTATCTCAGATGTAATTGTCCCTCTCCAATGAGCTCCATCAAAAGAGCTTACAGCTTTTGAGTAACTTCGGGATCACTTTCCAACATGAAAGTAATAAACTCCGATCCATAGGATTTTTTTACCTAAGCTCTTTTGCTCCGTCAAAGCTCAACCTTCACTGGTTCCTCATTATCATCTTCACCTTATATTTCATATGCCTGCTTTGAGGAGCTAGCATCTTCTCGGGTCTTATACGGAAACACATGTTCGAAGAACGAGGTATTTCTTGATTCTATTATTGAGTTCTTGTGTATTTTCAGTATTTGTGACTCATACACAAAAAACCAATACCCACAGATATTCTGTGCATATCTAATAAATATGTAATCAATAGTCTTTGGTCCTATCTTAATCCTTTTTGGATCAGACACTAAAACTTTGGTAAGATACCCCCACATTCGTAAATATTTATAAGATGGTTGTCTTCCATTCCACAACTTATAAGGGCTCTTATCTATTTTCTTTCGGGCACCTTATGTAAAAGGTAATTAGCTGTTAATACAGCTTCCCCCCACATGAACTCTAGCAGTTCAGAGCTTAATAGAAGAGCAATTATTATCTCCTTTAGAGTTCGATTCTTATGTTTAACAACTCCATTTTACTGAGGAGTATAAGGAACTGTAATTTCATGTCTGATCCCATGTTCATCACATAACTCAACGAACGATAATACATATTCACTACCTCGGTCACTTTGAACCATCTTAATCTTTCTATTAAGATAGTTTTCAATCTCATTCTTATAGAGTGCAAATTTCTCTATAGCTTCATTCTTACTTTTGAGAAGATACACATAATAATATTTTATGTTATCATCTATGAAAGTGATGAAGTATTTATTCCTACCACGTGTTGGTGTGCCTTTGAGGTCGCACACGTCAATGTAAATTAGCTCAAGTGATTCGTTGCTTCTTTCAATATATTAAAAGGATAACCTTATCATTTTTGCTTCAACACAAATCTCACACTTGTGTTTTGGATCAAGGTAGAATACAAGTATGCTTTGCATATTTATTAATATATGCAACACATCATAGTTAACATGTCCTAGTCTACCATGCTACAAACATGAAAACTCAAGCATATAAGTGGAAGAGCTTTCATTTTTATTTATCTTAGGCATAATGACCATTATATTGAGCTTAAACAACCTATCAGATATATAGTCTCTTCCAACAAATATTTTATTCTTAGATAGTACAACTTTGTCTGACTCAAAAATAATATGAAAGATATACTTGCTTAACAATGATCCAGACATTAGATTCTTCCGAATCTCTGGAACATACAACATATTGTTCAGAGTAAGATCCTTGCCCGAGGTCATCTTCAGCACCACTTTTTCTTGCCCCAAGATATCCAAGGTTGTTGAGTTTCCCTTGAACAGTTTGTCTCCATTGACTTCTTTAAAGTTATGGAGAAGCTCCTTATTGCAACACACATGTCTGGTGGCTCCAGTATCGATCCACCATTGCCACGAGTTTGAACTGATCAGGTTCAGTTCTGAGACCACTCGCAGAGGTTGTCATTTCTAGTCCTTCATTCAGGTTGGTCTCCTGCTTCTTCTTTAGCTTTATGCATTCCGAAGATTTGTGACCACTCGGTCACAGTTAAAGCACTTCCTAGAGAATTTCTTCTTGCTGAAGCCTCCTCTAGGTCCCATCTTGGAAGACTTAGGGTTCTTTCATTTTAAGTTTTGACCGTACTCGATCACGTTGACTTTCATAGTAGCCTAATAGAACAACTTTCTCTCTGAACTCTTGTTGTCTTCTTCGATGCGAAGCCTAACAATGAGTTCCTCCACATTCATCTCCTTCTGCTTATGCTTCGGGTAATTCTTGAAGTCCTTCCAGCCGGGGGCAGCTTTTCAATTATAGCAGCCACCTGGAAGGTTTCACTCAGAATCATCCCTTCTGAGTGCATCTCGTGCAAGATCACCTGAAGCTCCTGGACTTGGTTGATCACCATTTTGAAGGCAACCATCATGTAGTCCAGAAATCAACCCATGATGAACTTCTTGGCCCCGCATCCTCCGTCTTGTACTTCTTGTCCAAGGACTCTGGTGTCTTCCTTTTTCACATGTCACTAGGCGCACCAAATTAGTAAAGATTGGATACTCAATTAAAATCAAGATAAGTATTGTAGTAAAGAGTCCCAAGTCATATTTTTCCAAGGATAACTAATAGATGTGTGTGTGCTCTAGAATTGATTCAAATCTAATTCTTACATCACCAAGGTCAAGAATAGAATCGAAGAAAGGATGTTCTTATCTAGACATGAATAATTTCATTTCATCAAATTAACATCAGTAAAGTTTGGATTCCAAAACATCATTAAAACAAATAATTCAGTTCTCATTCTCAATAACAAGTAAATTCAAAAACTCAAACTCCCTTGTAGAACCCGAACTACATCCAATTCTCAATCACAATCAACTTTAACAATCAAGCTCAAAAATTCAGTCACAATAGCATTGAATAGAGGTAGCAATCAATACATCAAAATAAGCATTCAACATTTAAACATGATTACAGTCATAATATATCCAATGAATCGAACAAAAACTTTGCTAACTAATTAACCAAAAACTAATGAACTTATGATAATAAGAACATCTAATGTCAAACACAAACTGGTTTGTAAACTAATCCAGTAGTTGAACAAAATTTGGATTGTAAAAACTCAAACAAAATTAAAATTGCAAGAAAGAACATTAGAAACAGAATTTCAGAAAACTGAAACAAAGAAGAAATGGTAAGGTAAAGAAATCAGATCTTCAGATCTGAGCAAAGTGATGAGCAATTCAAAGTAACTACAAGAAAAACAAATTAAGAAACGTTCAACAATCACAGATCCTTGCCGCAAGCTTCTCCTCCCTGCTGTCACTATACGATTGCCTCTGGGAACGCCCTTCAGGCAATTGGCTTTGAATCTCGAACTTCCAACTAGTCCATCCGAATGTTCATAGCCTCTGAGAACGCCCTTCGGGTTCACAACCGAGTGGAGTCCTCAACGCACGAAGAAACAGATTTGAAATCTGGAATTTTCTTCACTCAACCGATTGATCAGATCACTCGAGTGTAGCAGATGGAGTGGAATTCGGGTTGAAATCGAAGCTTCTGGAAACACCTCTCGAGCTCCGTTGATGGTGAAAATAGTAAATCTAGGGAACACCCACTGATTTGGATCGCGGTAAGGAAAAATAGAAATCAAGCTCGTGGACTGGGGAATGCCCTCTGCCACTCTCTATATCCTCGGACGATGAACGCCGGAGCTCAGGGATCGCCGTTGGTGAAGAACGCTAGCTAACAGATCTGGAATGGAGAACGGGAGCGTCGGTCGTCGCTGTGAAGAAGAAGAAGGAACAGTAGCAAATCGCATACGCCCGAGCCCATCGAATGCACTGTAGCTTCTCAGGTTTTGAAACAACTCCCAATCTAATCGGACGGCTGGAATGCTTCGGAGTTCAATCAATGGTGAAAGATGGCCTAAAATCTGATCCAAAGGTACCGATCTTCGTCTACGGTCCAGATCTACTCCTTATTAGGTTGGATGGTCCAGATCTTCAATAGATGGTGTAGATCTACTTCAATCTTGAATGAACGGCTACTATTATTCTGAAGCTTGATAGTCTCGTTAAAACTTTGATCCGAGCACAAATTTGGTTCAAATTCATCCCAGTCCAAGAACCTATGATGCCTACAAAATAACCATAAAAAATTAGCATCAAATAAAGTCGTAATAAAATAATTTATAATTAAGTCCAAAATCGATACAATGCATAAAATGTAATGTAAATATGAGTTTCATCTATGAAAACTACATCAAACCATGAATGTATGAAATAAAAATAATACAGTAAAATCATGGTTATCAGATTCCCACAACTCCTTAGCCATTCTTCATGCTATACACAACGTACAGCGAGTCAGCAAGGCAGTTGAGGATGTATTTTCGACAAAGGAACTTAGAATGAGTCCATACCTCCACTGCACTGATGGTCTGCACATCAACATCCTCAGCATGCTTGGGAAGTTCGTTGGTCAAGAACCGAGCAAGATTGAGTGTGGTCAAGTAGAAGAGCATCTTCTGTTGCCACCTCTTGAAGTTCAGTCCACTGAACTTCTCTGACTTTTTCTCATAATTGATTGTCACAGTTCCAATCAGGGTGGAGGGGGCCTTTGTGTGTTAAGTTTGTTGCACTTCAACACTTTTCTATGGTCATGTCAACAAAACTGAGTCTGTTTCAAGATTGTTGAATAAAATAATCTATTGCCGAAGATTTTGGAAATTAGCTGAATTCAAATACACCAAATTAAATTCAACTTATCTATCGAGATGATGACTTAAGTAGATAATCTTAGGCTGTTAGCCGGGGCTGGTTTCTACCAAGTGCTGGATGCAAATGAGTAACTCACCAAGTGAGCAAGCGGATAACCGAGCAGACCGAGCGAGCGACCGAGCAAGTGACTGACAGGGCGAGTGAGCGGCAGAGAGAGTAAAGAGGTCGAGCGAGTGAGCGGTCGGATGGGCGAGTCGCAGACTAAGTGACCGAGTGGTCAAGTGAGTAAGCGAATGAGCGGCCGAGAGAACTAAGAGAGCGAGCTGAGGCCGAATAGGCATGCAGCCGAGCGAGCACAACTGGATGGGTGTGTGTTCGAATGAACATAGAGGTCGGGCAAGCTACGATCGAACGGGCATGCAGCCGAGTGAAGAAGAGGCAGAGTGAGTTGCGGTCAGACGGGCGTACGACCGAACGAACTTAGAGGTCGAGCAAGCTACAGTCGAATGAATATAGAATTCGATCAAGTGGATGGACCGAGACCTACGAGGGTCGCAGTTTCCTTGAAATAGATTCGCCTCACCTCCGACTGTGCTTCGAGGTTTTCTCGGGTCATCTGTTTTCTAGGATACAACGATGAACCATGATTCCCACCAAGCATTGATTGTCACAACGAATTGAGAGGTACTGACTGCTATCGCGGGCACTGCACTCCGCTGAGCAAGAGATGCACGATAAAAGAGAAGAGAAACGTAGGTGGAGAGCTTCAAATTTTTGAGCATGTAACCTTTTGCTTATGGTCGCAACCTCCTTATATAGGAGCTCAGACTAATGGGCGGCGTTAATGATCATTATTTACCAGCTGTGAAACCTCAACATTTCACTCGGCTACATTAATCTTTAATTTAATGCATTCATTACACCCTTAAATAAGCAGTAAAAAGTTTATGTAGCATGTTGGTTGTTCCACTTGGGCAAATTTTACCTCGATCGGTTCGACATTTGGCGCACGCAGGTCGTGCTCACACACGAGTCAACTTGGTTCAATGCAATCTGGGCCTTGGATTTGCATCCCCCTGCGCACCCACACGTGAGAGAAAGCCTCTCCCCATGCATTTATTCACATCATCAATGTATGTGAATTATTATAAACCAACCAATATGCCTTGAAACTCCTAATGTGAGACTAAAGTTTCATTCACAATGGAGCTTCATGTCTTTTCTACCTCTTCTTCATTCACATATATTCAACATTAATAACAGGTAAAATAACACACTAATTTGTTTGTCGTTAATATGATAAGTTATTTTAATATCAATTATCTATGCAGGAATCTTATTCTCTTCTAAACCTCTGTGCAAGGTACTATTATGATACCTTAATTTAGTCTCAATACGATGAATTAAGCAATAAAGAGAGTTTGTGAGCTTAGATAAGTGAACTAAAGTTAACTTGTGTACAAGAATTTTTGGTTAATAGTTGAGTTTAAAAATTGATTTCTCATCTAAATGGAGTGTGTCAATTGGTGCCAAGAGAGGTGAAATATTAAATAGGGTTTATAAAGTTTAGATGAGTGACTTGAGCTTAAGCATTCGGGTCTATGGTTGCACCTGAAAATAGTTATATAATTTTATAATAATTATATTAGAAATAATATCAAAACATCTTTAATCACTTTTAATTATATTAATTAAAATTGTATGGTTTTTTAATTTAATTAATTCAACTTATTTAACTATAGAATTAATTAGTGGTTAAATTAATACTTATACAAATGATAGGGGTTAGACACTTTCTTTGCTATGCATTAAGATTTGAATCAATTTTCAACTTTTCATCAGGTCTAGGTTATGACATTACTTCTCATTTACTCAAGGGAAATGAAACAAAGCTGAGGTATGAAGTAGGAATTAAGTGTGTCAACTACTCTAAACCTATGATGAAATATTAAAAGAACTTTACTTATGAGATCATTAGGAAGTAGTGCAGAACAAATTGATATTAAGCTTTGCAATGTTATTGAAAACAGAGCAGTCTACAAACAAATGTCTATGAGAACCTATGAAAAGGCATCTGCCATCAAAAATGACAATTAGAGATCTTTATTCTAATATATATATATATATATATATATGAACACATTTTCTTAGAATATAAAGTTTAACCTCTTAAATCAGCTAAGACAAGTTAGTGGCAAATCTTTAAAAAAAAAAAGAGAGATGAAGTTGACTTATAAGGTTCAGGGTGATTGTTCAAGCTCCTAGCAAGCCATTACTGCCTCCATTGCATGAACACGGACATGCTGCATTGCTACTGTAGTTGCTCATTGAAGGAACGGAGTAGCAAGACATATTGTGTCTAAGAAAAATATAAAAAGTCTGGTATAACTGTAGAATATTCTTGTGTTTGTTTTAGCAAGCTCTTCTGCCTGCCTTTTTCAATAAAAAAAGAGCAAATTAAGATAAAAATAATTAGACAGAAACTAACAATTTGTGTTTTATGTATAAACAAAACATGATTAACAAGAAAATAAAAAGCATGAGCATTTATCAACTGGCAAGGGAGTTTCATCGCGGGGAGGGAGGGCAGGGCACAGTAGGGAACATTAATAGGGGAAGAGAGAGCCAGAGAGTGCTCGTCTCGCTGATGGAAGGCACCTTTGAGAGAGGGCTTGTAGTCATCACGGCGAGGGAGGGAGGCGGCAAGGGAGGGCTTTGGGCCTTCGGTGAGGAGAATTGTGAGTGCGAGTCGATAAGAGAGCTAGGGCTTCAGCGAGGAAATGAGAAAAAAAACATACTTAATTTTAGATATATATATATTGTTGGTGTTGGAAGCATCCGACGATTGAGCCTGTGTTTTAATTATATAAAAGGGTCCAAAGTTAAGTTGTCTTGTTATCTAACAAAGTTCATTGAGCTTGCAGGAAAGTCCTAAGTTGTCTTAGACAAAAGTCCCAGTGGATTCTAGGCAGGTGGAAAACCCTAGGGGGTGGTAACTCTAGGTGATGGAAAGTCCTAACTACTGTTAGGCAGGTGAAAACCCTAGGGGTGCGTTTGGTTTAAGTTATCATGTATAACCTTGGTTATGTGATTACCAGGTAATCACATAATCAAGGTTATGGGGAATAAAACATAACCAAATGTTGTTTGGTTCAATCTAGGGAATGCAACAAAAACATGTTTGTTTGAAAGTTTTAATGAATAACCTAGTTTAGTATTTTACTAGATTACCCTTAGTTACAAAACCAACTATCATAATAATAATAATATTATTATTATTATTATTATTATTATTATTATTATTTAAACTCTATTCTATTTTACTATGTTTTCACGTTTTTTTTATTTTTATATATATTTTTATTTTTTATTTTATTTTTTTTATGTTTTTTAATTTTTTTTACTTTTTATTTTTTTAGGGTTTTTTACATTTTTTAATTTTTTATTTTTTTGATGTTTTTTAACATTTTTTATTATTTTTTTACTTTTTTATTTTTTTACGTTTTTTCTATTTTTTTGTATTTTTAAAATTTTTTTATGTTTTTTCTAATTTTTTATTTTTTTTGTTTTTTTTTAAATTTTAATGTTTTTTCTATTTTTTAAAATTTTAAATTTTTTAAAGTTTTTTTTACCATTTTTTATTATTTTTTAATGATTTTTTAAAAAAAAATTACGTTTTTTAATTTTATTTTTTATATTTTTCATTTTTTTTCTTTACATTTTACTTTTTTTCACATTTTTCTTTTATCCGAGGGTATTTTGGGTAAAAAAATTCGATAACCTCAGAATCAAGAAAAACCTCAGAAAACTGAGGTTTTTCGATTCCTGGTTGCATGCCTCTTTTGCTGACATGTCGGGCATGGAACATTACTCGGGAATCATCGATTACCTAAACCAAACAGAGTTTTTGTTGATAACCTTGGATGGATAACCAAGGTTATCAAGGATAACCTCCAACCAAACGCACCCTAGGGGTGGTAACCCTAGGTGATGGAAAGTCCTAACTGCGGTTAGGCGAGTGGAAACCCTAGAGGGTGGTAACTGATCATTCATTTATTTGGCTCATTTTCTTGGTTGATATAGGGTCGTTTGAGCTAATTTTATTTGCTACTTGACACAATTTAGATTATTTGTAAATTGAGAATTGTTTGGAGCTAAATTTAATTTATTTTCTTAAATCATGATATATTCCTCACCATTTGAATTGGGTCTTGTAGGATATAGGAATTGATGCATTATTCAAGTGAATCCTAATCAACTCAAGAGCAATTTAACCAAGTGGAGAAGGTTTACATTTGATTTGACTCTAGCCATTTCATTGAGCCAACCTATTGATTTCGACCTAAGTCCAATCCTCACACCAAATCCCTAAAATTCTCCCTGAACCCAACCCTAAATCTGTGTTCGGCCGGTTCAATTGGACTAAGGTATAAAATTCAGAAACCTCGCGGATGAACAGTGGTTGCGCCTACTGTTCATCGTGCCAAATTTTTTTTGCATATGTGTTTTCTCTTCATCGCAGCCCCTATCCTTCTTCCTCCTTTCATCTCAAACTACAAGATCATGGCAGAAGCTTAAGGAGACTACTGGACACACACTCTTGTAGTTGGAATCTCGCCGAAGGGATCTTAATGGTGAGGTCGACGCGAATCTGAGTTTTATCACAGAATCTATCGATTTTGCTGGAAATAGTGAAGAAAGCAAAGTCAGCACTCCATCCTTCATCAAAGACCATCGGAGGGGTTCTCTGGTGGTTTCCATTAGCATTTCCAATCATCCACAGCCCCGCAATTCATCTCATAACTCAGATTTGCAGATTCCAGACAATCTGTGATTTCAACTCGATTTGAATCTGCTTTCGGCATCGAAGAGGGTTTCTTTGGTGAAGTTCGCAAGATCAAATTAAGCCCAAGTTCAGAAGTTTCTTCATTCTTCTCCTCTGATTTCTGGAGGCGTAGATTGCAATTCCAATCTCTTGTGTGATGGCAAGAGGGTGTGGTTTGAGGATTGATATGGATTTAGTGTGGATAGTTTAATTTCTTGTTATTTCTTACTTAGTTGGAGCAATTTCTTTATTTCTGCACTTTTATTCAAGTAATTTCTGTTCTTAAAAACCTTGTTATTGCATTTCTACTTTCTGAAATTTTGGTTCTACAGCTTTAGTTTCACAATTGTTTTGTTCCTGCAATTTAGATTCTGAAAATTTTGTCCTGCAAAATTAGGTTTAACTTCTGCAATTTTGATCTTCATTTGATTCAGAAAATTTTGTTTATGGAAATCGAAATTCTTAGTGTTTGTTCTGTTTTCAATCTTGCTGCTTGTTTCTAAAATTTTCTGCAAATTCAAGTTGAGTTATGTTGATCTTAGGCTTAGTTGCTTTTCTAATTACTTTAGGATAAGTTTTCTTTCCTTGTTAAGAAGTTTAGCTTTCTTGGTGAATTTAAATTCTACTTTAGATTATATTTAATTAATTTTCTTCTCTTTTACTTATTTACATTTTGATTTTAATCTAGGATTTAGTTCAAAACACCACAATTCCACTTTAAGAAGAAAACCTAAAAAGAACCCAAGAAGAGATTTGGATCTAATTCAAGCATTCACTTGCTAGGTTCCTCGAGAAAAATCGACTTGGGCCCTATATTACATTATTTTGGTTGTGTATGAATTTAGGGTTCTAAAACATTGTGTTAATTTGATAAGTCCATTCGTGACACGTAGAATTTCAGGCTTATCAATAACCCTAGGTCCTAGGGGGCGGTAATCCTAGGTGATGGAAAGTCCTAACTGCGGTTAAACAAGTGGAAACTCTAGGGGGTGGTAACCCTAGGTCCTATGGGTGGTAACCCTAGACTGAGAAAAACCCTAGGGGGTGGTAACTCTAGGTCCTAGGGGGCGGGTAACCCTAGGCTGAGAAAATCCTAGGGGGTAGTAACCCTAGGGGTGGTAACCCTAGGCGGAAAGTCTAGTCGGTCTGGAGGACCGAGCTGGCAACAGGTAATCTCTCCTGAGAGGAGTAGGTGAGAACGCATTCCCCCGATGAGGGAACAATTGGCGTTGGTTCGACCTAGGGTTTCTGGAGGAAATCCGAAGTCAGAACCGGACAGTTTGATGGTTGTCAACTTAATTATTTACATATTATCTGCTATGTGCTAACTCTGCTTTGCCGGAGACTAACACTTTGTGCAGGGTTAGAATCGACCAGGATCGGTCGACCGAACGTCTGGATCAGTCGATCGAACCTCCAAGTAGCAAGATCAGAGTTCCAACGAGTGGACCGGATTTGACCAGGGGATCGGTCGACCAAACCTCGGGATCGGTCGACCGAACTAAGGATAAGCGATGACTGGATCAGGCCGGGTTGATCGGGGCAGAGATCATCGGCTGATCAGTCGACCGAACAGTGGGATCGATCGACCGAACGAAGGCTTATCCGAAGCGACAGAATCTGGACGAGAAGCGGGGTTGATCCAGGCGAGATCAATTGATCGAATCATGGCATCGGTCGACCGATCAGTAACGAGTCAAACACTGATCCCGAGATCAATGGATTTGGATCAGATCAAGCTTGACTATAAAAGGAGGGCTCGACCAGGTGCTTCAAAAATAAGTCTGAGATCAAGAACAAACAACTGCGCGCACTCCGGAACGTCTAAACGCTGCTCCGACGACGATCAAAGCCAGAAGATTAATTTCACCAAGTCGTCAGTAACTAGTTGTAATTCATATTTATAAAGCTTCGTACTTGTATTGTTTCTTTGTAAAGCTTTTCAAAATTATAGTGATTGCCCATTGAAAGCTATCAACGATCGCGGGCTTTGGAGTAGGAGTCGCCACAGACTCTGAACCAAGTAAAAGAAATTGTGTTAGTGATTGCCTTTGGTTCTTTCTTTATTTCCGTTGTGTACTTACTTTGAGTTTTACGAAACGAATGAAAAAGCAACACGTGCTATTCACCCTCCCCCCTTTTAGCACATCTACGATCCTACAATTGGTATCAGAACAGGGTCGCCCTGAATCGGTACAACTACCGTTTGAGCATTCTTATTCATCATTTTTTCGTCCGTTTTTGTTAAAAATAAAACCTTACGCCTTTCTTTTTTTTTCTCCAAAATTATTTTTAAAAAAATCATTTTTATCTTTTCACCATTGGTCGGTATTAGCGAAATATTACATTTTCAAAAATTTGTAATAATTTTTTTAATATTTATATTAATATTTTATTTTATTATTTTTTTAAAAAACTAGTAAAGTGTTATTTTTATTTTTCTCCCGCACTACTAATTCAAGACCAAGTCTTGGACATTTGTTTCTTTTTACTTTTTGTGTGCGAGATTTTCTTCTACAATGGCCCACTAAGAAGGTTATAACACAGCACACCCACCCTTCTTCATTGGCGAGGATTTTGGCTACTGGAAGGGCAAAATGGAGTACTACTTGAAGACAGAGATAGGGATATGGATCATCATTCAAACGAGCTTCTCCCTACTAGTCGACAACACCGGAGCACTTGTCCCCTGTGACAAATGGGACACACCAACTCATAAGAAAATTGAAGTCAATGCAAAAACAACACAAACTCTTCAATGCGGCTTAACCAAAGAAGAATTGAACCGAGTCGGCCCATTCTCAAGCGCGAAAGAACTATGGGAGAAACTGATCGAGCTCCATGAAGGAACTTCCGATACGAAAGTAAGTAAACGTGATTTAATTTTGAATAAATTAGATAATATAAAAATGCAGGAAGGTGAGTCAGTGAGCCAGCTTCATGCTCGCATACAAGATCTATTGAATGACCTCCACGCAATCAGATAGAAGGTGGAAAATCGTGACGTCATCAAGTATGCACTAAACGCGTTTCCAAGGAACACTTTGTGGGCATCCATGGTAGATGTTTACAAAGTATCCAAGGACCTTTCTTTAATTAGATTAGACGAGTTGTTTTCAGAATTTGAATTGCAAGAACAGACTAATGCACGTCCGACCAAGAAAGGTATAGCTCTGATTGCAGGAACAAGCAAAATGCGAGAACCAAAAGCAAAGCGCAGAACTGAACCCGAGTCCGAAGATGAATCAGACTCAAAAGACGACGAGATTATCGTTAAGCTCAAAAAAATTGGTACGAAAAATGTGCAAAAGGAAGAAGGTGACTCAATTGAATACAAAGGTCAAGTCTGGAGTTACATGCTACGGCTGCAACCAGACGGGAGACTACAAGCTAGAGTGTCCGAACCAGAAACAAAGAAGAAGGAAGGCCTTGAAAGTAACGTGGTCCGAATCCTCAGAAGATTCCGATGAAGAACACAAGCAAGCAAGCTTCCTTGCTCTACCAGTACAAGTATACGTTGCTGAAACAGAGTCCGAATCAGAAATCAAAGCCAAATAAAAAACAGAGTCCGAAAGAAGCTACGGATCCGTATCCATTTCCGAAGGACCAAACAATGTTGTAAGTTCCCTAATTTCTTGTATTAAAATTGATGAATTATAAAATTTAGTTTCGTATTTATTAAGAAAGTTGGCCAAATCTAATGTCTGGGTTAAGTCACTTCAAAAGGAGGTAACAACTCTTAAGGAAGTGACTAACTCGATTTCTTTGACTGAGTAAGTTAAGGAAGAGAATTTTAATTTAAAAACTCAAGTAAAAGAACTCAAGGACTTATTAGAATGATTCACTTTATGTTCCAAGTATTTTGACCTAATTCTTGGAAAATAAAGGGTCGTATACAACCGAACTGGACTTGGATACAAGACTAAACAAAGATTTAGATCCTACTTATCATTAGTAAATCGATAAAATAGAAACTTAGTCCAACATGGGTCCCCAAGTCGAACTTGATTAATCAAGCTGGACTTGGTCAATATTGGATCCCCAAGGCTCAGATTCATTACCTCGATAGACCTTATCGAGGCTATGATCTAAGGGGAGCCAATAAAAATATCATTTTTATCATAAAATAGAATTGTCTGATATTTGATTTACTGTTTTTTATTATTCATGCTTAGACTAGGATAGATAAGGACCTATGTTTGATTCACACTTGACTAGTTAGACCAAGGAGTTTCAGAAAGGAAATTAAATATCCAATTTCTTTAAAAGGCTTTCCCTAGAAATGGTGGATGATCTCATACCCAAGAAGGCCTAGTGCCTCGCCACAGCCTGGAAGTTAATCATTGAAATAAATATTTAATTAACTAACTGTAAAACCTTAGTCTAACTCAATTTTAAATCAATCCTTAGAATGGAATTTAAATTGAAAATTAAACTAACTATCTCACAAAACTATTAAGGTTTCCTGATTGAAAATCTAGAAAGGGATGAGATGAACCTAGGTTTAAAATAGTTAACCAAACCTAAATTAATTAAATTATGATTAATTTTAAAATCTTAATTAATTTCACAAGTATAATTAATTTCTAATCATAATTAATTTCAAAAGCTTAATTAATTTCAAAATCTAATTACACAGGTATAATTAATTTACAAAATCTTAATTATTTTCAAATGTTAAATTAATCTTCAAATTTTAATTATATTTCAAAATTATATTTTAAAATCTCAATTTTAGTGTTTGCAAAATCTAAATTTAACTTAAATTATTTATGATATATACTTTAAGATCATAAATATTTTTCAAAGTGAAAGATAAAATTAACTTAACTCCGTCTTACACACACTCATAAGTTGAACATTCTTGATAACATAGAATGAGTGAGATGGAAAATTAGGAAAATAAATAATAACCTTTATGTTTTTGACTTACATGCTTGGACTCTAGGATTCCCAAACCAAAATTTTTTAATTAAATTTTTTTTGGCATTAATTAAGGCGGAGTGAAAGAGGAAGTTTAATTTTAAAATTATTTTTGAAAAGATAAAAACTAAGTATGTGATAAAGTATTTTTTTCAAAGAAAATTTTTACTTAGCTAAGTTTTTTTAATATTTTTAAAAGCTAATGTTTATCAAAATCTAAGTACTTAACTAAGCTTTTATCATTTTTTTTCTTTTCAAGAAATTATGTTTAAAGTTTTTTTTAAGTTAAGTTTTTACAAAATATTTTTAAAGCTAAAAGTATTTTTTTGGTATCAAAAGTTTTTTTTTAAAAAAAAAGGCTAAGTACTTAACTTAGTTTTCATCAAATTTTTAAACTAAGCTTTAATCAAAATCCTTTTTAAGTTGAGTATTTTTAACTAAGTCTTTTTCAAAACCTTTATAAATCTAAGTATTAAAACTAAGTTTTTATCAACTTTTTTTGAAAGCTAAGTATTTGACAAAACAATTATTTTCAAAGCTAAAAATTAACTAAGTTTTTTTTTTTGAAAAAACTAAGCATTTTCAAAGTATTTCTAAATTAGCTAAATGTGTTTCAGAGCACTTATGCTCAAAAGCTAAGTTTAGCTAAATCTTTTAAAGGCTAACTCACTTTCAATCGCTTAAAAATTAGCTAAGTTTTTAAGTGTTACCCTTCAGGGGGAGCTTAAAGTTAAATAGAATAAATATTTTTTTTGTAAAATAACATTCTCTCTGATTATTATTTTTTATTTATATCAAAGAGGGAGAGAAAAGTCAAAGTTAAGAAAAAAATTTTAAGAATTTAAACATAATTTTTATAAAAGGGAGAGCATAAGGAGATTTTTTATGAATTATTTTATTTATGCTCATGCTTAAATTCCTTTATTATTTTGTTATGTTTTACTTAACTTTGAACCGTATTGCCATAATAAAAAAAGAGGAGATTGTTGGTGCGAGAAGCATCCGATGATTGAACCTCTGTTTTGATTATGTCAAAGGGTCTAAAGTTAAGTTGTCTTGTTATCTAACAAGGTTCATTAAGCTGGCAGGAAAGTCCTAAGTTGTCTTAGGCAAAAGTCCTAGTGGATTCTAGGCAGGTGGAAAACCCTAGGGGTGGTAACCTTAGGTCGTAGGGGGCGGTAACCCTAGGTGATGGAAAGTCCTAACTGTGGTTAGGCAGGTGAAAACCCTAGGGGCGGTAAACCTAGGCTGAGAAAAACCTTAGGGGGTGGTAACCCTAGGTCCTAAGGGGTGGTAACCCTAGGTCCTAGGGGGTGGTGACCCTAGGCGGAAAGTCCAGTCGGTCTGGAGGACCGAGCTGACAACAAGTAATCTTTCCTGAGAGAAGTAGGTGAGGACGTGTTCCCCGGTGAGGGAACAGTAGACGTTAGTTTGACATAGGGTTTCCGGAGGAAATCCAAAGTTAGAACTGGACAGTCTGACGGCTGTCAACTTAATTATTTACATATTATCTGCTATGTGCTAACTCTATTTTGCATGAGACTAACACTTTGTGTAGTGTTAAAATCGACTAGGATCGGTCGACCGAACGTCTGGATCGGTCGACCGAACCTTAAGCAGCAAGATCAGAGTTCCAGTGAGTGGACCGGGTTCGACCAGGGGATTGGTCGACCGAACCTCGGGATCTGTCGACCGAACCTCGGGATCGGTCGACCGAACCAAGGATAAGCAACGACTGGATCAAGCCGGGTAGATCAGGGCAGAGATCATCGGCTGATCAGTCAACCAAACAGCGGGATCGATCAACCGAACGAAGGCTTATCCTAAGTGGCAGAATTTGGACGGGAAGTGGGGCTGATCCAGGCGGGATCGATCAACCGAACCATGGGATCAGTCGATCGATCAGTGACGAGTAAAACACTGATCCCGAGATCAGTAGATTTGGATCAGATCAAGCTCGACTATAAAAGGAGGGCTCGACCAGGTGCTTCGAAAACAAGTCTGAGATCAAGAACAAACAACTGAAATTGTGTTAGCGATTGCCTTTAGTTCTTTCTTTATTTCCACTGTGTACTTACTTTGAGTTTTACGAAATGAACGAAAAAATAACATGTGCTATTCACCCCCTTCTAACACGTCTACGTTACAAAACGAACGAAAAAATAACACGTGTTATTCACACACACACACACACACACACACACACACACATATATGGGCCCCTAGTATTTTTGGGCTCTGGCCAAGGGCCCTAGTAGCCCTTGCTTAGGGGTGACTCTGTGCTCACCCCTACCCTTGACCATTTTTGACCTCAGCCTCTATGTCAGTCAGTCTTCCTTGCTTTGACTTACTTTTGGTGGGACTCCTCTTCATCACTGCATCATCCGAAAACAAAGTAGAAATTAGGTCATTAATTATACCTCAAGTTATGTAGCGAGAATGTCTTATATCACCTGAAGAAACGATAACATAATGATGAGATACAAAGATGGATAGATGCAACTATGATTTTCCCTAAAGAATCGATGAGATACAAATGAAGTGATGCAGCGATATGCAGAAGAGCCAAAATAGATGGATTGATACATTGTAATATTAAAGGATAAGAAAGAAAAAACTGTACAACAAAAATTGGAGAGAGAGGGAGAAGAGAACGATGAAGAACCGATGAAAATTGAGATAATAAGAACAAGCGATGTAAATAGTAGAAATTAAGTTATGCATATGTGATTTAAGAAGGATAAGAGGTTAAAATTACTAATAATGTTTGAAATTATTTTTGACGTGAAAAGAAAAAAATATTAAATTGATTATTAAATGTTTATGCATATGTGATTATTAAATGGTTATGCATATGTGATTATTAAAAAAAAATAAGGTTATGCATATGTGATTATTAAATGGTCGAGATTTTTAATTTAATAGTAAAAAGTGGGATAATATAAAATTAAAATATAAGAAATTAACAATAAAAATATATTTTATAATAAATTTAAAAATTAATTTTCTATTTTAAAAAACATTTTGAATTAATTTTATATTTTAAAATCTTTAAATTGGGCTGACTATGTCGGGCAATCTCACTTGTGGGGTAAGCGCCGTGTCAGGTAGATCACTGGCAGCCCAGCACGCTCACTGATCTACCGGTTTAACCTTTCATCAAGCGAACCGAGGAGCTCGCGGTTCGGCGGGCCAGCTTGCTATCGCAGGAAACAGTGACGCCAGCTCGGCCATGTCGTCAAAATCCCAAATCCAAGGACCGGAAGACGAAGAGGAAAGGAGCAGCGGCAGGCGAAGGAGAAGAGGTCAAATCGAACGATCTCTTACATTTGGAGCGTAGGAGATCTCCTCCCGCTGATCGAGATGCTGCCGGACACTGAGGACGAAGAGAAATGGCTGGCCGAGGGCATCGCCGGCATCCAGCACAACGCCTTCTACATGCATCGCGCCCTGGTTCGATCTATCCCGATCCCAGTTACTGATTTGAACCCTAATTGTTCTCGTTTTCGCCTGATCCGTATATCCCACTCTCTTTTAGGATTCCAATGATTTGAAGGACGCACTCAAGCATTCGGTTCAGATGCTCTCGGAGCTCCGGACCTCTCTTCTCTCCCCGCACAAATACTATGAACTCTGTATGTTGAATGCGGATTCCCAGTTTATCTTGCTCCTTTTTGATAATGGTTGTATCAAAATTTGATATTGATGGGTTTCTGTTTTGGGATTGAGAAGATATGAGGGCGTTTGATGAATTGAGGAAGGTGGAGATGTTCTTCAGAGAGGAAACCGCTCGAGGCACTATCTCGGTTATCGAGCTTTATGAGCTCGTTCAGCATGCGGGCAACATCTTACCCAGGCTGTATGTATGCAAACCCCGGTTCCCCATTTTGTTCTTAAAGATATTGGTTTTCTCTACTTTCTCAACTACATGCTCATATGAGTGAGTTTAGACACTTCCTTTTGTAGTTTCTCCTCCTTTTTTTCTATAATTTAAGCTTATGATAGCATTTAGTAAACCATACAGTGGATGTCACGCCTCAGAGGAGTCTCTGCGAGAGGAAAATCCGACAGCATCTCCGTGTACTAGTGACAATCTGAATCACATATACATTCACAAGTACTTATCAGCCCACTCGGCTGGAATATATATACAACCACACAGTTATATATAATAAACAACCCACACGACTGTACTAAAAACACAACCACGCAGTTATATATTAAACAACCCACTCGGTTGTACCAAAATACAACGGAAAAACACAAAAGGAAAGCCTGTACAAACCAAAATAACACAATGTGTGTCGGCACGACTTAAACACAAATACAACACCAAAATAATAAAATAGCCACATGATTAAACACCAATACAAAGCTAAATCAATAAAGAATATATAAAAAGAAAATCAAGAGCGAGGTAAACCGTCTTTTGATGTGACGTGGGATCGACAGACAGGATACTCCAAGCGACACGACATATCTATGTGCTAACTTGAAAACAACAGGAAAAATAAGAGGTAGTGAGTTCAACAACTCAGCGGGTATCAAACGGACATGCATAGTAAAATATAACTATCATAATAATCATGGGGTACAGTTCCCGAACAATAATAGGAAATGTGAACTGAAAAGGCTGAAGAAATTGTACTCACCAGGACCTCCTATCAGGATATAAGGGTCGTCAGACCAGACACAAAATGTCTCCTGTGTGCATGTCAATCATATGTAACCACCCAAAAATGCAACATACAAAATGCAGCAATCACAAGCAATAAATGCAATCTATGCATATGATACAAATGACATGGTCACCTCTGACGCCAGTCAGCCATCTCACATGCGATGGTGAGACCGAGTGGGTAGGACTATGACAACTGTGCACTCTGCCATCACTACTCATGAGTGACCGAGTGGACAGGATGTTGTCGGAGTACACCTATCCTCCTACCCCAAACATAGTGGGGGAGTCTAAGCTCTCATCTCCCTGTATCATGGTCAAGGGGAGGGATCCCTGCCCGCTACACGCTGCAGTTATTGTTACCCATGAGTGGACCAGCGGAGCCCTGACAGAGCAGCGCACAACCTGCCTGATGTACCACTAACCCATGAGTGGTTTTGTGTGCAGATCATGTAACTGACGATGTGCTCAATAACAATGAAGCCGATAATCGCTCAGCATGCAATCATGCAAGATGGTGCATGCCACTACAACATGTAAATCCTGACAAGTCCATAATATATACCAAAAGGTAAAGAAATCCAACAAGGATCTAAGTATCATGAAACTAGGTACACATGTTAGATATGTCTAGTAACTAGTCCTGTACACAGTAAGACAATGTTTGTCACTACTTATATGATCATAAGTACACATGACAAGAACAAAAGAATATAAGTCTAATGCATAACAGATAATAACAAATAAAGACATGCTATAGGTATCAAGTAGTGACATACCAATGGTAGCTAAAAACACAACCATTACTACTAGCTATAAATTACTACGCATATTATAATGACAATATCAAAAGAGATAAGTTAAAGGTACCCGCTTTTATACGTAGATCGTGTCATTCGTCTTCAATAGATCCAAAAGATCACATCCAACTCGAATCCTACAAATACAGGATATGAGATAAAACTAAGGATTTATAATCAAGATAACAACTATTAAGCAATCTAAATTGATCCAAACTCTTCCTTCACATACTTCAATTTAATCCAAGAAAGACATGAACTAACAATTCAACTTATCCAATCAAGTTTAATTCCATCAACTACAAAGCATCATGAATCAAACATGTATAATTCTTCTACATAATCAATTGCTAACCACCACATCTGATAATCCAACCAACACAACTAATTGCTCATTAACCAAGATGGAACATATTAAAGTCTCAATCAGAAACTGATATAAAGCTATATCAACCTAACACAATCAACCGAAATCAACCAATCCATCACAAAATACAAACCAATCTCCATACACAACATACCTCATTTCGAATTGCTCCTCCATCGACTCACGGCCGGGGATGTTCACTGTTGGAACAAGATGGTCAGAACTAGGTGACGGTACAACCCTCCAAATCTAACAATCCTAATCAAATCACAATCCTCAATCTATATCCACAACAATCAAAGCAAAATCCCAAAAACTTGTATCGTACAGATTCCATTACCTCAATGGCACAAAACTTGGCACCTTCTCCACCAGTGATGAATCTATCCAACAATCCTCCACACCACAGGAACCGCCATAGACAAAGACCTTTTGGTCACGTTGCCGGATCAATACTGCTTGGTCAGAAACTTCATGTCGGACCAGGGATCAGGTCCGACACCAATCTTGAAGCTAGGTTGCCGATTGAAGGTAGGGATCTGGTGGTCGGCAGTGACAAATCGGAGCTAGGGCACAGAATGGTTGAGATCGGGAGAGGGCATGGGTTCTCCCCCTTTCGATTGAAGATCAACTCGCGCAAGGTGTGACGATCTAGGGAGAAAAAAGGCTGAAAGGCACAGGCGATCAACAGAGAAGAAGGAAAGCCCAGTGGCCGCACGACGTCGAAGCGATCGGGTGGTGTTCGCGGGGCAGCACAGCATCAGGCATCAGAGCAACGGTGGCACCACGTTCGTCGGGCGACACAGCGTTGGGCGGTGTCTGCGGCATCGAGCGACATTGGAGGTGTTGGGCAGAGACGAAGCTGAGAGAAGGGAGAGGGCGAGGGATCGGTAGAGGAGATGGATCGACGGAGAAGAAGAGAAGAGAGGGGAAGGTGTCGACGGAGGTGGAAGGGAGGAGATGGTGCCGCGTCGTGAGGGGGAACGATGAGAATGAGAAGGGAAGGAGTCGGGAGGAGAGAAATTTATTTCTTAGGTATTTTAATTAAACCTAAGGTTAAATTCCTTAATCAACTCCCATCTTTGGGTATCCCAAACAGGCTTTCTTACAAACCTAATAATTGATCCCCTTAAAATACGTCATACGAGCTCCAAAGAATTTCCAGAAAATTTCTAAAAATTCCTAAAAATTCCAATAAGATTATTTCGTCAAATAACCTTATTATTAAATTATTAGTTGGGAGCCGTATTTTACATTCTCCCCTACTAATAAAAATTTAGTCTTCAAATTTTCATTATTTACCATCAGGTACTAGCAATAGATAGATAGTATAAATGTTGAACAGAAATGTAACCCACACACCTCAAGTAAAAAGATGGGGGTATCCAGCTCGAATCGTATTCTCGAGCTCCCAGGGAGCCTCCTCGTCCGAATGATACTGCCATCCGACTTTAACCAGCCGGATAGTCTTGTTCCGCAGCTAACGCTCTTTGTGGTCCAGAATCCTTATCGGAACCTCCTCGTAGGTAACGTCAGGCTGAATGAGAACTGATATATCTGACAGAACATATGCTGGGTCGGATACATATCTTCTCAGCATAGACACATGGAATACATTGTGAACGTCTGCCAGAGCTGGTGGTAGCGCCTGACGGTAAGCTACCGCTCCAATCCTCTCCAAGATCTTGAAAGGCCCAATGTATCGTGGAGCTAGTTTACCTCGGAGACCAAATCTCTTCATCCCTTTCACGGGTGAGACTCTAAAAAATACATGGTCGCCAGTAGAGAACTCCAGGGTCTCTGTGTCCGATCAGCATAACTCTTCTGACGGTCCTGCACCTCGGACATCCTTCGTTTGATAGTACAGACCAACTCTGCCTCAGCTCTCTGAGGTCCTAGCAGCTGGGCCTTCCCAACCTCCTCCAGAGGGTGGGTGTCCGACACGGTCTACCATGCAACGCTTCAAATAGTGTCATCTGGATAGCCGAATGATAGCTATTGTTGTAGACGAACTCTACTAATGGCAGGTGGTCCTCCCAGCTGCCTCCGAAATCCATAACGCAAGATCTCAGCAAATCCTCTAATGTCTGGATGGTCTGCTCTGACTGTCCATCTGTCTGCGGATGGAATGCTGTGCTGAATCGAAGCTGATAGAAGGGAGAGGGCGAGGGATCGGTAGAGGAGATGGATCGGCGGAGAAGAAGAGAAGAGAGGGGAAGGTGTCGGCGGAGGTGGAAGGGATTCGGTTAGGGCAGAAATCAGGGAGGAGATGGCGCCGCGTCGTGAGGGGGAATGACGAGAATGAGAAGGGAAGGAATCGGGAGGAGAGAAGTTTATAACTTAGGTATTTTAATTAAACCTAAGGTTAAATTCCTCAATCAACTCCCATCTTTGGGTATCCCAAATAAACTTTCTTACATCCCAATAATTGATCCCCTTAAAATACGTTATACGAGTTCCGAAAAATTCCCAGAAAATTTCTAAAAATTCTAATTAGATTATTTCATCAAATAACCTTATTATTAAATTATTAGCTGTGAGCCGTATTTTACAATGGAAGTACCTTCTCTCTAATATATCTGTTTAATAATATTAGCTAATGTAGGTTTTGGTTCTTAATTAATGAAAGTAAATT
The DNA here is from genome assembly GCF_018446385.1 of Zingiber officinale. NCBI lineage: Eukaryota > Viridiplantae > Streptophyta > Magnoliopsida > Zingiberales > Zingiberaceae > Zingiber > Zingiber officinale. The sequence continues at coordinate 96,648,258 of NC_055987.1, read as the reverse complement.
TCTTTATCGGTTTTCATGACTCTTTTCCATTTGACATATCTAATTTTTTGCTCTCATGAAACGTTATAAATATGGCAACCAATGTCTGTCTAATCTAATTATTTCTTTCTGTCTGACTGAGTCGTGATTCAGTAAAATAGAAATAGATTAGCATATTGCCTCTCTGACGCTAGATTCTAGTTAAGATCCTATTTACAACAGTAACACTTCATTAGTATTTCAGGAATCCTTAATAAAGATAGCAAGAATGCATATTGCTTGAGTGTACTATAACAAAGCCACCATGTAGATTTCATAATTACACACCGCAACAGCTTAGCGTTATAAAATATCATAATGTTCCATATTTAGCAAGCTAATAAAACTGGTTACTAGTGTGCATGTATATCACTTGAGAGACTTGCTCACTAAAGAATGTATAGCAAAATAAGTGGTGAATTGCCAACATGAGTAGAAGGTCCACATTTACAATTAAACATAGCAGGAGAGCAGCATGATTTGAGTATGTTTAAGAAAGTCGACCTTGGCTTAGTGTGACAATTGAGTTTCTTCCCCATGTTACTTGACCTTGTAATGGTACTTATATAAAAAGACCAAGTTGTGTGATGTCCTAGTTTAGTAAAGATAAATACTTATATGAGAATGGGCAAGCATAAAGAGCTTTGGAAATTTTAGCCCAATTAACTTCTACCGCAAAGCGGGGACCAGTCTTCCACAAATTATCACATTGAGAGTTTTTAATGTGAGTTTAATTATTTGCATTAGGATCACGATAATCAAACTTATTTGGTTTAAGATTTTCAATCTGAGCATGCAAAAACAGGGACAACTTCCAGGATGTAGCTGTCTATCTGGATATAGTCTATTCTCTTAGCTATCAATATGAATGTTTGATTTCCTGGTATATCATGGTATTTGAATCGAGGTTCAGGGTTGATCTACAATTTAAGGTATAATATGCTATCCAAATCGATTTGTGCTCTGAAAATGTTAAATTGATACCTTTGGATAATCAGTATCACTGAGAATGTAGTAATTCCAGCATTTACACAGTGTGTTGCGGTCTACTTAACACAAAATAAAATTAATATATACCATTGACAAAGTTATCCCCTTGGACCATCTTAAAATAATGTCTAAAGTTGGTTATTATGAGCCTTTCTGAAATGTTATTAGGCATTGAAAATCAAATGCCCTTTCATTGATGGGGAGATTCATGTAGCAATTCACATGGCTTGTTTTTGTTATTTAGTGTTGTTTGTATTCTGAAAAATGTCATGCTGCTAAGCATTGGATCAAATATAAACTTGAATGTGGAACTTCTTATTCATGTTAACAACTTCACATGTAAGCTGGAAAGTTGAAATTGTTGCCCGGTTGCCCCCACGGGCTGGCACAGTTGGTACTTGTAGGTGGTGTTGTTGCAATAGGCCATGAGATCGATTCCCAGTGTGTGTGAAATGCATCACAAGTCACCTGACCCCATGCAAAGGGCTACTATGTTGGGCGAAACCCCTCGTGATTTACCTCTCTTCCATATCGCATGGGGCAATCCTGGAGGGGCCCTCGGGGTGAGGGTTAACAGTTTTTTTGCTGCAATTGAAAGTTGAAATTGTTTTTCAAAGAGCACAATTTTGTCCATTGGCTGACACTGTTTACTTTTTTTTTTTTGTCTAGTTCATGCATTTAGTTCTTTGTATACTTACCAATGTAAATTATCTACTGTCCTTTTTCCCCTCTAAAGCTCACATCTGATTTTTTGCTAGTTAATCATAGGAATAATAATTTGCATATATTATCTCATTCACTTGTATGAAGTTAAGATTGTCAATTGATCAGGTATCTCCTATGCACAGTGGGATCTGTCTATATCAAATCAAAAGAGGCTCCTGCCAAAGATGTCCTCAAGGATCTGGTAGAAATGTGCCGTGGTATCCAGAATCCAGTTCGTGGACTTTTCTTGAGAAGTTATCTTTGTCAAATTAGCAGGGATAAGTTGCCTGATATTGGATCGGAGTATGAAGGGTAAGAATATGCACAATGAATGACAAATTATTTGTGTTTGATACAGTTATTATTGTTTTTTGTTTGTCTGGTTACATATATTTACAAAATTGTACCTTTATATCCAGAAACTTCCTTAATTAGTCTTGAATTGATGCAAAATAAACTAAAGTGGTTTAAACAAAAATGATCTGTTTCATGATGTGGGTTAATAGTGCTTTTGTTTATATAGTGTTTTTTTTTTGTTTTTTTATTAAAACGGTCTATTTTTTTCCTGAGTTTTAAATTGGATTTAGTCTACTTTGTCCAAATTTTTAGTAGTAGTACACTTTGGTTTGTAAAATTTTATATAAGGGGCTAAAATGTAATGTCATTATTCTGATTATTGAGTAAATATCTTTATCCTCTTGCCACTCTTCCGTTGTCATGAGATATATAAAATATGCTTCCTTCTTCTTTGTTAATGTAGTCAATGTTGGTCAGATCAAACAATACTGACTTGGACATGACTTGGAATTTAACCTGCTAGAATATTGATTAAGCACGTGTAATCCTTATGCTTCCACTACTTGTAATAAGTGGCATAGTTTTAAAATACCTGATCATCTAATGAGCCAAACTGCACATGCAATATGAATGCCCCTTATACCATAATCATAAAAGCAACTGCTTATTAAAACAGTGATTCCTACATCCCCAAGTCTCTAGATATGATAAGTCTAGGTACAACTATGATTTAATATTCTTTGGTAGACCTCAGAGATTATGTTAGAAACATTATTAGAATTAGACCTCAATGACAAAAGGCTACTGTTAATCCTAATAAGATTAGTTTTCCTTTGTAATAGTGTATTTTAAAGATTAGGTGGTGGCACAAGATGGTCTCTAGTTATTCAAAAGTTTCAAAATGAATTCAACTAGTGGCTACCAGTTAGGACAGTCTGCTACAAAGACATCCAGTGTTAGAGTTGTTTATAGTTCTTTTTAAAATTGATTGGCTCACCACTCAGACCAGTGCAAGGGGTTAGGGCACAAATCCAGCTTATCATGTCAAACAAAAAGAAGTTTAGGGTTCCACTCTTGCCTGCATAAGAATAATTCTCATCAATTGATGTGTCAGCTTTACTCACCCACACATGAAGGGGAGTATTAAAGACTTCAACAGTTTTGATCTTCAATTTCTTTGGTTTTGATGTTTAAAGTGAGAGCTTTTTTACTACTTACTGCAGTTTGCAAAACATTAACTTTTTCCCTTTTCTGAATCTCTCTATCATTCAAATCCCAAGGTTACTTATCTTGTATGCTAAGGGTATTTCTTGTAGAGTTTGCTTCTAGTTTTGGACTTGAATCTATTGGATTGATTGCGCACGTGAGCGGGGGGTGAATCACGTGTTTTTCAAAAACTCGTTTTTTTTTGTTTTGAAATCAAAGTAAAGTACGCAGCGGAAAACTTAAAAACGAAAATCCAATCACCAGAAAACGCAGGCGGTTTTACTTAGTTCGGAACCTTCGGCAACTCCGACCCAAGTCCCGCGGACCTATCGATGGGTAATCCACTAAATGCATCTTCCGGTATCTCCAGAAGAGTGAATCGAGTACGGAGAGAGTTCGGAGAAGTGTAACAGATTATACTTTCCGTTTGCAGAATTTAAGTATAAATAGAAATCTCGTTATCGACACTTTAGGAATTTATGTGAAGGCGCTCGTGTGTCGGAGTCGGTCTGCTAGTCACGATTGGAAGTCCTCGGAGCAGTCGTCGGACATAGCAGAGTCGTAGTAAGAGCCCGGAGCAGTTGGAGCCTCAAATGGACGCGTAGTAGTTCGTATGTGTGTTGTTGTGGAATGCCTTCTCGAGATAGTCTTATAAAGGGCATGGAAGGCGCTTCCAATGAAGCAAGTTCGATCCCGAATAACCCGGTGCTTATCCACGACTTCGGCCAACTTTATCCGGCGGAAGGTGCCTTCCATAGTCATGGAAGGCGTCTTCTATAAACAGTACGAAGGTGCCCTTCCATCAAGCTTGAAGACGCCTTCGGACACTATTCATCCGAAGACAATTTTTTTCTCTTAGCTCTGCAAAACAATGTTAGTCCAAAATACCCTGCAAAACAAGTATTAGGACAATTTAATAATAATAATATAGAGTAGTAATTAGTTCATTTTCTTTCAGAACCAGGAACTAGTCAATGTCTCAACTTAGGGATCCCAAATGGACCTAAACTAGACCGATGCCTACTGTCCCTTCAACCGGACGCGTCCTCACTTGGTCACTCTCCTCCCGTGACTTACCTTAACTTACCAGTTTGTCAGACATTCGGTCAACCCGTCGACCTATTTGGACTTCGTGTCAACTATCCGGTCGATCCGTCGACTTAGTTGAATTTCGTACCAGCTATCCGGTCGGCCCGTTGACCTAGCTGGATTTCGTATTAGCTATCTGGTCAGTCCGTCGACCTAGCTGGATTTCCTGCACACTCAATCAAGTAGTTAGATCACGAAGGAAACTAACTTAACTTACTTGTCATTCATCAAAACCCGGGTTAGATCGTTAGTGCGAACCGCACTAACAATCTCTCTCTTTTTGATGCAATCACAACTTGGGTTAAGTTAGGAAAAAAAATGCAAGAATGAATAGACACATGATTTGGTTTAAGTTATTTGGATTTCGATTTGTTTCAACTTAACCCTTTAACCCTCCCCTTTGGCATTCATCATAAAACATGAATAGACAGAAAAAAGTTTACTAGGAAAAGTAAGAAAACATTTTTTTTTTTTGACAATACATCTCATGACTATTTCGAGGGAGGAAAAAAATGTATAACCATAAAAACTTGTAAAAAATATTTTACAAAATATGTTTTAAGTTAGTTTTGAAACCACTCAGTCTTTTAAAATGATAAAGAAAACAACGTATTAAAAAATTTCAAAGTAAAGAAATGAGTTTTGAAAAGAACCTCTTCAAAACGAATTTATTTCAACTTATTTTGAAAAGTAAAAATATTTTAAAGACATTTTTCAAAATGAATTTTAAAACATTGTATGTTAGTATTTTTACAAGAGTGATAAAGTTGAAAATACTTTTAAAATCTACTAACTTTGGAAACTTCAAGGTTTGCTAAGTTTTTCTAAAAAAAACTTTAAAAGTTTAAAAACAAAAGGTTAAAATGCTAAGTGCTGCAATATTTAAAATTATTTTAAAGTAGTTTAACAAAATTGAAACAATTTTCAAAATAATTTTTCAAGACATGTAATAATTTTAAAAGTAAAAAAATGGAATGTTTTCAAAATTTTGTTGACTTATTTGTCTTCCCCTGAACCTGAGATTATTTTAAAATAATCTAATCAGCTATAACTTATCCTTAACTGTCTAACCGTTAGTTACTAACTAACTATCAGAAGATAACAGTGTTCACTTGCTTAGTAATGTTAAGTTATTTTATCCCGTCAGTGTTTGACTAACCTGAATTACTTAGCCTGATTAATATGAGTTTAGTATTTAATGCCCAGACTTATTTTGATGCACTAATATAAGCATCTTAAGTTCAGGCAATCTGCCTATGTATCTCACCCCTTTCTAAGTTTGGCAATCACAAACAAGGTAACCCTAATGTGTCGGTGAGATGCTCAAGTTCTAGATCTATAGGAACATGTTTTCTATAAGTTTGATCTAGACTAAGGCTAAAATTGATTTTGAAAATTCTAAAAATAGGGAAGTTTTGAGAAAAATTAAATAAAGAATTTTGCCTTAGAATGTTGAAAATAATATCGAAAATTTGGTCATAGTCTTCAAACATATTTCTAATTTCAACAACTAATTGAAAATAGCAAGTCAAGTCATATACAATGCATAATAATGTGACATAATCAGTTTGGTGGTAGGGGTCGCTTAGGAGCGCGAAGGGCCTGAAGAATCTGCTCGAATCTGGTGGTCATGTCGTCTCGGAGGGAGGTAAATCCAGTGGTCATCTTCTCCCGGAGTGTGCTGAATCCATCCGAGACAGACTGCCGAAGCTGCGCGGAGGACTCCTCAAGTCGAGCGAGTCGATCCTTGACGGATAGAGAAGTCGAGGGTTGAGTCGAGGTCGAAGGATAGTTCGAAGTTGGAGCATACCCAAATATCTCCTCAGCCGTGAACTTTGGCCACTCCTCTCCCTTAGCTGGAATAGGAAAGTCATCCTCGACCTCGACCGGTATGGCTAGCTACGACCCACCTCTCCAGGCTAGAACCACTTAAGCAGTGATGTCTATATGCACTAGGGCTAGGTGACGCTGACCAAACTTGTCATATGCGCTAAGGGAGCTGGACGTACCCTGGGTCATATTTACTCCTATGGTCGAAAATATGTATGTTAAAATGTGACAATAGGGTATATGAACCTGACGCTTAGTGACGAGACTGGATACATGTATGACATTATGAAATAAATGTAATGCAATGTCAATATCTAGATGCTGACAGAGGGCATACAAAAAGGAGTGGGAAGGTAACATCATCGCAACGTCGCGAGATGTGATCGTCAAAATGCATGTGGTCCGGACTCGATATAGAATATAGTCCTGGACCCTGAGAGAGAGTGACCTAAAGTCAGTTATTGTAGGTAGTCTCTCCTCCCCAAAAAATATATATAGATAGTATCTAATGTAATATGGGAATAGAGCTCGCCAAATGGCAGATCCCTACTAGGGCAGCCCGGTGTACGAAGCCCCCGCCATGCGAGGTTCCGGGGAAGGATCTATTGTACGCAGCCTTACCATGCTTTTTGCAAGAGGTTGTTTCCAAGATTCGAACCCATGACCTTTTGGTCATATGACAACAACTTTACCTTTGCGCCAAATCAGATCCCTTAATGGACATGCTGACCTCCTAAATCCTTAACTATCATATAATAAGGTAGGGGATTAACCGTTCATACCAGGCTCTAGGTGCTTGTTTAAGACCCTACAAGGCCTTTTTAAGCTTAAAGACATAGGTAGGATGATCTAGATTCTCAAATCCAGGTGGTTGACCTACATATACTTTTTCTTTTATTAGCCCATTTAAAAAGACGGATTTAACATCCATTTGATAAAGTTTAAAACCTTTATGGGCTGCATAGCTAAGTAGCATTCTAATAGATTCAAGTCTAGCTACTGGGGCATAGGTTTCATCATAGTTAAATTCCTCGACTTGACTAAACCCTTTAGCCACTAGTCTAGCCTTATTTCTAAGAATTTTCCCGTTTTCACTTAGTTTATTTCTGAAAATCCATTTTGTTTCTATTACCTTTTTATTGTTAGGTGGTGGTACTAAGTCCCAGACTTCGTTTTTTTCAATTTGGGCTAGTTCTTCCTGCATGACTATGATCTAGTTTGGGTCAAGTAAGGATTCTTCTATCGTTTTGGGTTCAATTTTTGAGATCAAGGATATTTGACCTAAATTTCTAAAGGATGACATAGTCTGAACTCTTAGGTCTGGGTTGCCAATTATTTGGTCAATTGGATGATTTGGGTTTACTCTTATGGTTCTAGTAGGTTCATTCAGTTGAGGTTGATTTTCTTCTTCGTGACTTCGGTTTTCATTTGCTCCCCCTTGACTAGTGGTACCTCAAACAAATTCAATTGTTTGATTCTGGGTTTGTTCTAGGTTTTGGTTAGATTCTTTAAATTTTACATTTGAGATTTCTTCAATTCTTAGTGTAACTTTGTTATATACTCTGTAACCTCTACTGTTTAGTGAGTAGCCTACAAAGATTTTATTTTCTATTTTTGAGATAAATTTTCCTAAGTATTCTCTTGTATTTAATATATAGACTGGGCATCCAAATACTTTAAAATATTTAATATTAGGTTGTTTATTATAATAGAGTTCAAATAATGTCTTATTATGAGTTTTGTTTATAGTGGTCTTGTTTTGTACATAGCATGCTGTGTTAATAGCTTCTGCCCAAAAGTATTTTGACAGGTTATATTCATTTAACATTGTCATAGAGGCTTCAAGTAGAGTTCTGTTCTTTTTTTCTACTATTTCATTTTGTTGGGGTGTTTTAGAGCATGAATATTCGTGATGATAATCATTTTCAAAACAAAATTGATTAAAGTTGTGATTTTTAAATTTTCCTCCATTGTCACTTCTGATTTTTTTAATTTTTTAGTCTTTTTCATTTTTAATTTGTTTGCAAAATTATTAAAAATTTCAAATGTTTCATCCTTATTTTTTAAGAATTTTACCTAGGTAAATCTAGAGTAATAATCTATTATTACTAGATCATATAGACTTCCATTTATTGATTTGATCCCATAGGAGTCAAATAGGTCTAAGTGCAATAGTTCTAGTATTGAATTTGTTTGAAGTTGATTAGTTGATTTGTGAGTAGACTTTGCTCGTTTTCCTTATTGATAGACATTACAAATTGTTGAGTCCAAGTTAGGTAATTTTGGTAAGCCTCTAACTAATCCATTTAATTTACTTAGATTTCTAAAGTTTGTGTGTGACATTCTTCTATGTCATAACCAAGTTTCTTCCTTTTGTGTTAAGTAACACTTGAGTGAGGAAGTGGTTAGGTTAATTGCATAGATAGTCTTTTCTAAATCCTTTTAGACTTATAGAAAGGTTATCTAAGTGCTTAATTAGGCATTCAGAGGATTATAACCTAACCTTATATCCAGAATCACACAATTGACTAATGCTAAGAAGGTTGTATTTGAGATTTTCAACAAATAATATTTTCTTAACAATAAAATCAGTTTTAAGTTCAATATTATTTACCCCAATTACTTTGAGTTTGCCGTTGTTTCCAAAGGCAATTGTTTCTAAGCTTTTGTATGTTAACTGAGTGAACTTGGTGTGATCCCCGTCATGTGTTTGAAGTAACCACTGTCCAAACACAGTGATTTTAAGTTTAATTTTAATTTTAAATTTTTAGTTTTAATTTTAAGTTTAATTTTAAATTTTAAATTTTAATTTTTAAATTTTAATTTTTAGATTTTAATTTTAAATTTTAAATTTTAAATTTTTTAGTTTTAATTTTAAGTTTAATTTTAAATTTTAAATTTTTAGTTTTAATTTTAAATTTTAAATTTTTAGTTTTAATTTTAAGTTTAAATTTTTAGTTTTAGTTTTAATTTTAAGTTTAATTTTAATTTTAAATTTTTTTGGTTTTAATTTTAAGTTTAAAATTTTTAGTTTTAAGTTTAATTTTAAATTTTAAATTTTTAGTTTCTTAGTCATCTCACCCGATTTATATTTTCAATCAGGGAACCCTATGATTTTGTGAGATGAATTAAGTTCAGTTTTAAGGTTGGGTTTAACTTTGCGTTAAATTTAAGTTTAGTTTTGAGCTTAACAAATATGCATTCTTTGGATAAACTTCTGGACTATGGTGAGTCATTTAGACATCATTAGAGTAACCATGCCTTCGAGGTTTTTCAAATAGTCCTATCCACTTAACTTAATACAAAATCTTGGTTTAACTAATTAGGATTCGTAAGGGGTAGCTTCAGTTAGTTCCACTAAGCCAAATGCACCAGATCGAAATCATATCTTCCTAGACATGTATAGACATAGTTTCCCTAACCTACTATTATCCAAAACTTCACTAGTACTTTTGTCAAGTTAAACTGTTGTCCTTATTTAGATTATTCCTAATTACCCTCCTGGGTAAGTTATTATTTTGGTGGTGCCAACTAATTTAGAGTCTCCCTTGAATTATTGAACATTTTGAGTTTAAGTTTTGGGTTTATGTCGATTACTTTTATAGTTATAGTATACTTGATTATAGTTTTTGTTTATATTATATTTATTTAAGTTAGGTTTAAATAATTTAGGGTTTTTCTTTTGTTTTGTATTCATTTTTGAAGATTTAACTTTAGAGTTTAAGGAGAGTCTTTTGATTTATTTTGATTTATATAATAAATTTTTATCTTTAGGTATATAATATTGATTGAGTCCTACTTGCGTGGTTAGACATGCTTTCATAATCCAAGTTTTACTTTGATTTTTATTTTGGTTAACTAATGATATAAAAGATTTGTTGGTTGAGCTGGACTTATATCTGAGTTCGTACACAGCTCTTTGTGATCAAATATCATGTCGAGGTACTTGGATCTAGTTGTGAATTTTTCAAGTAATTCCTTTAGTTTAACTATTTCATTTTTCAATTTGAAATTATCCTCAAGTTTTGCAGCTTGAGTTGAGATTTCAGTTTGAATTGGTTCAGTTGTTTAGTTGAATTCTAATTGTTCATTAAGTTTATTATTTTCTTTTGTTAGTTCGTTTATTTGATTTTCATTAGTAGTTAATTTCCTATTCAAGCATGCAATGATTTTAAAGAATTTTTTATTTAAATTAAAATATACATCATCGGAATCTTCGGAAACGAGTGCGGACTCGTGGCTCGATTCGGATTTGGACCCATCTTCCGATTCACTTTTCGATTCAAATCCGTGCGCCATCAGTGCGAGGTAGTTGGAGTGCTTCGGTTCTCTGCCGTCTGATTCATCTCGGATGATTCGTCTCACGTCGTTTTGAGGGTCTTCTTCTTTTTCAGATTCGGCCAGTCAGTTTTGTAATGCTCCTTCTTGTTGCATCTGAAGCAGGTCACGTTTTTATTGTTAGAGTTGGAGGTGGAGTTGATCTTCTGCAAGTCCTTGCTGCTTTCTCCTGGTGAATATTTTTCTTACCAAGTTCACCAGGTGTTCTTCATCATCTGAGTCTGGGTCAGACTCGTCTTCAGGTTTCGGCTTGGATTTGGACTTGTCTTTTGATGATCCTGCAATAAAATCAAGACCTTTCTCGGATTTGGCATCGGTCTGTTCGTGCAATTCTAGTTCACAGAATAATTCATCTAGTTTTAACTTTGATAAGTTTCTCGAAATCTTATAGGCATCCACGATGGAAGCCCAAAGTGCATTTTGAGGAAATGCATTTAAGGTATACCTTATCAGGTCCCGGTTCTCTAATTGGTGGCCGATTGTGTGGAGTCCGTTGAGGATGCCCTTTATACTCGCGTGCAGCTGACTGACAGTCTCACCTTCCTACATTTTGACATTAAATAATTTATTTAAAAATAAATCTCTTTGTTACCTTGGCATTGCTGGTTCCCTCGTGTAGTTCTATTAGCTTGTCCCGAAGTTTCTTTACATTTTCATGTGGGCCGACGCAGTTTAGCTCTTCTTTTGTTAGCCTGCACTGGATTATGTTGAGAGCTTTGAAGTCGATGTACGTCTTTTTTCTTCATTTCCGGATTCTAATGTTCTGGGTCCCTTGGGATTTCGACATTATCGATTGGAGCCTTGTAACCTCTGGTGATGCTGAACCACTGGTGAAAGTCGGTCTTCAAATATACTTCCTGTTGGGGACCGTTGGTGGCCGGCTGTCGGAGGGGTTGAATGACCCTGTACAAATATAAAAGAAAATACTCTTCTCGGACTTTTAAAATAACACTTGCGTAAATAATTAAAGACTGAAACTAAAAAGATGAGGCACCGGATTTTACTTGGTTATAACCGGGGAGGTTGTTAATCCAAGGAAGATGGTCGCACTAAATTCTCCTTCAGGCGGAGAAGCCTCTTCTACAACAGTGTAAGCACAGAAAGAAGGAAGCTAAACTAAACAATAGAAGCGCACAAGTGTTGAATATCAAAATTGCTTGTTCTATCTAGCTTCTTAGATCAATGCTATATTTATAGCTTTGGTCGAGGCGCCTGGAGAGTTCTAGGCGCGCCTGGAAGGGGATAAAACATTATCCCCTTCGCAACGGATCACGGTCAAACGTGATCGGGTCAAAAGTCACATTTCGGATGCTCGAACCCTTAAAGTCAACTTTGTTGACTTTTTGCGGTCCGGGCTCTCTGCTCCGGTTCTGCTCACCTCGGTCCAGATCTTCCGCTCTGCTCGCTTGGGTGATTTCGACCAACCGAAATAAGGCTCACCCGAACCCAATATCGGTCTTTTCGAGCAGACTTTCGTTCCGGTTTCTCGTCCCTTGGAATCGTCGCGTGCTTCCCTCTCGTTCGCCAGCGTACTCATCCACAGCTCTTTGTCCCTCGGACGCACCGAGCCCGTCGGCTCTTTCCCGTATCGATCTTCTCGCTAGCTGCATCTCTTGCTCCCTGAGTAATCTTCCGCTCTGGCTTCTCGTCCCTCGGAAACACCGCACGCTTCCTTCTCGTCCGTCGATGTACTCTTCTGCAGCGCCTCGTCCCTCAGACGCACCGAAACCGTCGGCTCTTTCCCGTGCCATCCTTCTCGCTAGCTGCGTTTTCCGCTCGACTTCCTGTACCTTAAGTTCCTACGCACTTAGACGCAGGGTAAAGTCACAATAGGACCTAACTTAACTTGTTTGGTCACATCAAAACAACCTGGGGTTCTAACAATCTCTCCTTTTTTGATGTGAGCAACCCAAGTTAAGATAGGGTAAACCGACATAAATCAAAAGTAATAAATTTTAAATAAAAGTGCAAAGATTTAATCTACCTCCCCCTAGACTTAACATTTTCCATCTCCCCCTTTGATCACATAAAAAATGGAGATTATTTTTTATATCACCAAAAAGAATTTGCAATAATTTTAGAAATTTAAAAAAAAATTCTAAATAAAATTCAAGCAGAAAGAAAATTTCTAAGTTAAAAACTTTGTAAAAGAAATTTCTAAGTTTAGAGAACTTTGCAAAAAAAATATTTGAGTAATTTCCATAAAAAATGTTTGAAAAGATTTTTTAAAGCATTATTTAATTTCAATTTAATGCTTTATCAGTTAGTCAATTAAACATTTTATTTCAATATTTGGCTTCTAGGCTATGGCGAGGCACTAGGCCTTCTTGGTTATTGGATCATCAACCATTTCTAGACAACGCCGCATAAGGAAATTAAATATTTAATTTTTTCGCTGAAAGTGCTAAATCTAAATTAAGGTTCAAGTAAGACAGGACTTAGGAATCCAATATAGGTTCCAGCCAATTGGATTAGTTAAATATTTCTTAGGGACATATTTCTTTGAAATATTTCTAATTTGACCCTTATGATATCTAAGGTACCAATTTAATCCATAAAATTTTTTAATATGTTGATTATTTGAACATGTATGATTTTTCAAAATATCTACTTGCATTTTCAAATCATTTTCTAATTTTAATTTATCATTTTCTGCTTCTAATCTTTTAAGATCTTCCGACAGACAAGATTTATCTAAAGTTAATTTTAGCTTTTTATTTTCTTTTATATTTGAGGTCATTCAACCCCTTCGACAGTCGGCCACCAACGGTCTCCAACAAATGGTATCAGAGCTCGGACTGCCAGAAGGTTTAACCGCCGACTGTGCACAAGAGTTATGGTTTGATTGAGCCATGTAGGTATAATATTGACCTCGAACAAAGAAAGTAGGGGCTTCTATGTTCGGATCAAGAGGACTAGACACCAGGCAGGAAGTCCTAGTAGGTCGGGTGGACCAAGGGGCAGGAAGACTTAGTGGGTCGAGGATCGGACGTGGGAAGCCTGTGGTCCTTTGTTCGAGGAGGGGGATTATTGGGGTTGCAAGGTTGCAAACATAGTCCCATATTGAAAACGCATGGGAAAGATCATGAGTTTATAAGAGAAAAGATATCTCCATTGGTATGAGGCCTTTTGGGTAGAGCCCAAGAGCAAAGCCATGAGAGCTTAGGCCCAAAGTGGATAATATCATACCATTGTGGAGATATCTAAATTCTTTTTGATCCTACAATTGGTATCAAAGCCCGGATTGCCAGAAGGTTTAATTGCCGACTGTCCACAAGAGCTATGGTCTGATTGAGCCATGTGGGTACAATATTGACCTCGAACAAAGAAAGTGGGGACTCCTATGTTTGGATCAAGAGGACCAGACACTAGGTAGGAAGTCCTAGTTGTGGCTAGGAAAGGAAGTCCTAGTAGGTCGGGTGGACAGAGGGGCAAGAAGACCTGGTAGGTCAAGGATCGGACGTGGGAAGCCTGTGGTCCTTTGTTTGAGGGGGGGGATTGTTGGGGTTGCAAGGTTGCAAACATAGTCCCACATTGAAAACACATGGGAAAGATCATGGGTTTATTAGAGAAAAGATATCTCCATTGGCATGAGGCCTTTTGGGTAGAGCCCAAGAGCAAAACCATGAAGGTTTAGACCCAAAGTGGATAATATTATACCATTGTGGAGATATCTAAATTCTTTTCGATCCTACACTTCCATCTGCTTCTTCCAGTACGGGAAGTCGTCATCGTTGAATAGGGGAGGACGGACGATGTTGTACCCTTCAAGTTGTGCCATTTGATAGCTGTAGAAGAAAAACTAAAATGGGATACCAAGACTTGGTCTTGGATTAACAGTGTTTGAGATATATTTAAAACGATTCATATGGAATGCGAAAAATAAAAAAAATCTAAAAACGATTCCCCCGGCTTGATTGGTGGTTGCACCAATTCAGAGCATAACTTGGCTCTGATACCACTTGTTGGATCGATTGCGCACATGAGAGGGGGGTGAATCACGTGATTTTCAAAAACTCGTTTTTTTTTGGTGTTTTGAAATCAAAGTAAAGTACGCAGCGGAAAACTTAAAAATGAAAATCCAATCACCAGAAAACGTAGGCGGTTTTACTTGGTTCGAAGTCTTCGGCGACTCCTACTCCAAAACCCAGGTCCCGCGGACCTATTGATGGGTAATCCACTAAAAGCTTCTTCCGGTACCTCCAGAAGAGGGAATCGAGTACAAAGAGAGTTCGGAGAAGTGTAACAGACTATACTTTCCGTTTGTAGAATTTAAGTACAAATAGAAATCTCGTTACTGACACTTTAGGAATTTATATGAAGGCGCTCGTGTGTTGGAGTCGGTCTGCTGGTCACGATCGAAAATCCTCGGAGCAGTTGTCGGACATAACAACTTCGTAGCAGAGTTGTAGCAGGAACCCGGAGCAGTTGGAGCCTTAAATGGACGCGTAGTAGTTCGTATATGTGTTGTTGTGGAATGCCTTCTCGAGATAGTCTTATAAAGGGCATGGAAGGTGCCTTCCATAGCCATGGAAGGCGCCTCCAATGAGAGAAGTTCGATCCCAATAGCCCGGTGTTTATCTATGACTTCGGCTAACTTTATCCCGCGGAAGGTGCCTTCCATAACCATGGAAGGCGTTTCTATGAACAGTACGAAGACGCCTTCCATCAAGCTTGAAGGCATCTTCGGACACTGTTCATCCGAAGGTAATTTTCTTCTCTTAGCTCTGCAAAACAATGTTAGTTCAAAATACCCTGCAAAACATGTATTAGGATAATTTAATAATAATACAGAGTAGTAATTAGTTCCTGTTCTTCCAGGACCAGGAATTAGTCAAGGTGTCAGCTTAGGGATCCCAAATGGACCTAAATTAGACCGACACCTACTGTCCCTTCAATCTGGACGCGCCCTCATTTGGTCACTCTCCTCCAGTGACTTAGCTTAACTTACCAGTTTGCCAGACATCCGGTCAGCCCGTCGACCTGTCTGGACTTCGTGCTAGCTATCCGGTCTAGCTGGATTTCGTACCAGCTATCCGGTCGGCCCATCAACCTAGCTGGATTTCCTGCACACTTAATCAAGTGGTTAGATCACGACAGAACCTAACTTAACTTACTTTTTATTCATCAAAATCCGAGTTAGATCGTTAGTACGAACCGCACCAACAGAATCTAGTACTAACTAGTTTCTGAGTGTCGTTGGGATGTATACTATAAGCCTAGTTTTTGTATGAACATCTGTTTTGCAATATTTTGAAATGAGAATCATTTTGGTCAAATGTTTGCATTTTATATTTATATATATGTCAATGCAGTTGTTCATTTAATTTATATTATAGATAACATGGTGGGTGGTGCCACACAGAAGATCATGTTATCAGTTCCTTATAAATTATAAATAGTAGCTCACAACCAAGATGGATTGGGACAAACCATTGGAACGGTTGTAGTGTAATTTGGTATTAGTCTGTCTTGACTATAAAATTACACTAGTACACTATGTGTGTATTGAGTAAGATCGTTTGAGGTTGTTCGATTTATACTGACTACATAAAAGAACAGAACCTCTGTTATTATGGTGTGCGTCCTCTTAATCCCAATATAATAACAAACACGTATACTTAGTATTTATTTCTTTAACTTATCAATGGGTGAGATTTATTCGTTAAATCAATAGATCCGATGAGTTGGGAAATAGTACTGTTTATATGATGTGTTGTTGATTATAGAAGGAATCTGTGTCCTAATTATTTATGTTGATGATGTCCCCGTGAGGAGCTCATAAGGATTATCATGTAAACCCTGCAGGTGGACTTAGTCCGACATGATAATAAAGTTGAGTGGTACTACTCTTGGAATAAGATGTTAATTAATTGAGTTGTCAGTAACTCATTTAATTAACGGACATGTGATATCTTAAACACAGGGAGATTAACGCACTCATGATAAGAATGAACTCATATTGTAATATGGGATTGGTGTGGTAGTTCAATAATAACCCTTTAGTGGTATGAGTTATTATTAATGGACTTGAGTTGAGTGTTCGTGCCGAACACAGGAAGCTCAAGTCCATCAGGAGGCCTAAACCAATTCCTCCTCTAGGTCCCTGTTATAGTCTCTATATAAAGTCTCGCATCCACCCATCCACAACTTGGGTTTGGTTTGGTTTTTCTCTACCTTCCTAGGGCTGACAACAATGGCTATAAAAGGAGTAGGTGGTGCCCCCTAAAACCTAATTTTTCACAATTCTCTTCTCCTCCTTGTGGTCGTCGCCTCCTCCCTTGCTAGGGCCGGCGGCACCTCCACCTTGCCTAGGGCCGGCGCCTCCTCCACCTTGCCTAGGGTCGGCTCCTCCTCCACCTTGCTAGGGCCGGCGCCCCTCCTTGCTAGGATCTCTTGGCGGCCGGCGGATTGGAGAAGAGGAAGAAGAAGAGAAGGCACCCATCCTAAAGCTTCACTTGGTGGCCGGCGGTTTGGATCCAAAGAGGGGAAGGGTGTTTGTTGTCTTGGTAGATCATCGCCCACACGACGTCCAACAAGAGGAGAGGAATACAGTAGAAGATCAAGAGGTCTTTAGCTACAAAGGAAAGGTACAACTAGTTCTTTAATTCCGTTGCGTAATTAGTTTAGTTTTCTTTGTATCGATTTTGAATACCATCACAAGAGGCCAGCGATCTTGTACTTCGATCAAGATGTGCTTTGATCCGTTAAGAACTTGCTTTATTGATCAAACACATGTCTGATCGAACATGCGGGTTGCTAGGAAAAGTTCTGTACTTATATAATTTTTGTACAGGGAAATTGAAACAGAACGGAATTCCAGCGCCTTCAAGTGTATCTATTATTCTCATTGCTAGTGGAATATGTTTTGTTTGCGTCTGATATTGAGAATAATTCATTGGAGTTTGACTTCTTTAAATCTGTGATAACTAATTATTAATTTGGAAAGCACCACTGGATCTAATGAACATTTTAAACATAAAACTTCATTTTTTTTCACACCAAACTTCTGTATATCTCTTGTATAATGTAGATATTCCACTTATAGAAAGAAAAATAGTGGCTTTCTTAATTGCTTCTTAGCTGTTTTTTCCACCATCACTCAATTTTGTTTATCATGTATTTCTATTATCTAGGGATGCTGAGACAGTTAATGATGCTATTGAATTTGTGCTTCAGAACTTCACCGAAATGAACAAACTCTGGGTTCGAATGCAACACCAGGTTGGTCAAAAAAGATGTCATATATGACATGCTGTTGTTTATGTATATGTATGACACCTGAACACATGCATGTCATAATTTGACATGTTGTATACCATGACATTAGTAAGTCATGCTGGTACTGTAGTGATTATTAAACTGTTAAGTGATCACTCTCTGAGACTAGACATTGGACTTTCTGGCTTGCAGGGGCCGACCAGGGAAAAGGATAAACGAGAAAAGGAAAGGAGTCAACTCCGTGATCTTGTAATATCAGCACCCTGGAATTAGTTTATTCTCAATCAAGATAGTTTGATGTCTTCATGTTTTCTTTTTCTATTTATTTTAGGTCGGCAAAAATCTTCATGTTCTCAGCCAGATTGAGGGTGTTGATCTTGATGTGTATAAAGAAACTGTTCTTCCTAGAATACTGGAGCAAGTCAGTAATTATTACTCATCGACAATTGGTACTTCTATAAGGTTTACATCTTAGAACCTTACATTTTTTGAAGGGTATTGGCTAACAGGTTGTCAATTGTAAGGATGATCTAGCTCAACATTATCTGATGGATTGTGTAATTCAAGTCTTTCCAGATGAATATCACTTGCAGACACTCGAAACATTGTTGAGTGCATTTCCCCAGCTTCAGGTAGCTGAAGTAGTTTATTCTAAGAATTATATACTTATATTAGTATTTTTCTTGTGTTATTTGGTTGATGTTATATAACTTTGGCATGTCACAACTGGCATACATCCTGAATTCACGTAGGATAACAAATCCCCTCTTAATCAAGAGTTTAATATGGTTGTTTATTCATCTTTACATGGTTCAACTCTAGTCTGCTATTCTTGAGCTGTCTCTGACTCCTATTTATCAAGGTAAAAAGTTGTTGAACTAATTGAGTAATTGTAGAAGGATATGGTGCTTTGTGTCACCCTTTTTACTTTTGTGTAGATTAATACTTAAACTTTGGTCCTTATCTCAAGGTCCAATGCCCTATGCAGTATGTAGGCTAGTATGAAAATTTTATTCTTTATCATGTCTTGCTGACTAGTTTGTCTTGCTGACCTCATACTCTGCATACTTCCTGTTCCTCATCCATTTGTATCTCTTAATAAACATATGAAAGAGATGATGTAGTGAGGTACACCCTTATTGTGCTCTATGAATTTATATTAACTTGTGCTAAACGTGATACTTACTTAACTAGTCACTAATCAAATCCAGTTGAATTGTCAGGTTTATTTATTTTCCTGTTATCAACCTAATTGTATTTGGGGAGAAGTGAAGGGAAATTACTGTTAATATATCTGTAGACAAGATCACTCTGTGATGCTAGATATAAGGAATTATGTCCAGTCATACCATGGGAACAATATCAGCCTCATTTCTAGTACCCAGTACTGTCAGAATTAAAAACAATAGCGACTCCAGTATACTCTTTTCTAGTATCTTCCAACCCAATTTTGAGCATGGTTTTATTATCCTAAATAATTTGCATGCCACATGTTGGATAAGATGATTCCTGTCTCCTTTTTTTTTTTGTGAGTATCAGCATAGAGGGATAGGCGTTGGAAAGATCATAGAAGTCTTCTGTAATTTTTTTAGGTGTCAAATTTGTCTTAATAACTCATTGTTTGGGATTTTTGGATGCCTAAATTCTTTCCTATTTTTATGCAGCCATCAGTTGACATCAAAACTGTTCTATCTCAACTTATGGATAGGCTATCAAATTATGCTACATCCAGCACAGAAGTGAGTTTCTTGAGTTGATCTTCCTGACTTAGGAAAAAAAGATAACTATGTCTCGTACATAAATGCTGCAGGTATTACCAGAATTCTTGCAAGTAGAAGCTTTTGGCAAACTGAGTAATGCAATTGGAAAGGTAGTTCATGATATACACCTTTAAACTATTTCTGTATGTCATGTGACTTGTAAGTTCTTATGTTGTCTGGATTTATCTTCTTATTAGACACACTGAGTTAAAAAAAAATCTTGTATGATGTGGACCTACACTAATTTCTGGAATTCATTTTATCTCACTAAATCTTTCAGGAATTCTTATATGATTGTAACATGCTTTGTTAACTTCATTTGTAATATATTCATAGGCATGGTCTCCTAAAAAGTTCAATGATTTCTACTAAAAAAGAATTTGTTTGTTCTTATTGCTGGAAATGACATCGGAACTTGCATTAACCAACTTGTTTTTTGGGTTGCCCTGCCCTACCCCATCATTTAGATGGGGAGGGATGAGACAAGGTTTTTATGCCCCACCCCTCTTTGCCCGAGGTCAGTGGATTGCACAGGATTATAAATTCAGGAGGACAAATCACATTAACATTTTTCTCAAGGGGCAAGATACTAAAGAAAACTGATTTTTTTAAAAATAATGATAAACCCTTGTAATGGTTTAAGGGAAGTAAAAAATCATTTCGTTGGGTATCCCAAGCCTCTTTGTGTTTGCACCATCCACTTCATATTAAATATAATGAAATATCAGTTTAATCAATTTGGCCGTGCATTTCTTTTTGCTCCTTATCGATTTGCCTTGCACAACAAGCAGTTGTAGGGGAGCCGGGGGTGCAAAAAAAACATAGTAAGAGTGGGAAGTTAAATCTCCTCTCTGCCCAACTCTCCTCTAGCCATCATTATAGCCCAAAGGAATATTTATTTCAACATTCAAGTTCCTAAATAAATCATATTCACGAGTCAGATATCAAGTTTTCATCATTCAAATTTTGAGCTTGCAATCTTTGTCAATCTAAATACCAAAATTATGCATGAATATCTTAATATTGTGAAAACATTAAAGTTATGACTTATGAAGGAACTTGAGGTTTATTCTTCACAATTAGTATATTGTTGCAGTTGATTGATTCCTATGGATATCTAGTTACTAGGGTTCCCTAAATTTTAATACAGGGCAACAAAATTTGTATAAAATACTTATGTTTTTTCTAAACTAAAATATATGCAGGGTATGACATGGTAAAAAAAAAAATCATTCCATACTTGTCCTGCCCCACATGTTTAGGCTATTTGGGATCCCATCCTTGCATCATTTACATACCAAGATAGGGGAAGACTACCTTAATTGGAGTGGGATGAATCTTGGTCAGGGCAGGGCAACTTGTCATTCCTATTTAGGGTACCACAAATGTTTTTCAAATGATTGATTCCTTTGTACCTGAAGGTCCTGAATTTCTGGTTAATAAAAGGTGCACTGTGAGCCATTTTTTCTACCTTCTTTGATATGAGTGGAGGCCATGCCCATGAGTAGCATGTATATTAATGTAGAATGTCAGGTTTATACTCAGTGGATTGTATTGCTCAATCAACTTTGTTGCCTATACTGATGCATTATATAAAATATAGCATTTAGATGAATTTGTGATTATAAATGACAATCTTATTTTTTTTTCTTTGATCAGAAAAAATATTTTACTCTTGATTTATTCTCTTTATTGGGGGAAAATCATGTTCTCAAATACTATTTTGGCATTTCTAGACCCTTGTAAGTTTGTTTCCACTGTTTCTGTTATGCCTTATTTGTATACTTTATGTTGGTTTGTCCTCACATTGACTTGATAAGTCAAATTATGTGAACCTAATTTGTTGTGATCTATCTGCATACTATATTCTGAATACTACAATTTTATAGGTAATAGAAGCACAGGTTGACATGCCTATTGTTGGAGTAATTACTCTCTATGTATCCCTTCTCACATTTACTCTCCGTGTGCATCCTGATCGGCTTGACTATGTGGATCAAGTATTGGTATGATCTATTCATTCTAACTATAAGATCTGATGTCAATTTTTTTATCAAAATAAATCTTTATTGTTGATTTGCAGGATATTCATGTTTGCTTTCTTTTTTTATTCATTTATTTTTGAAGTAAAATCAAACTTATTCTATCCAAATGTACTAAATATAGTAGTTTCTAACAAAAATTAGCTACTTTAAGTTTTGACATATAGAACTTAATAAAAGATATATGATCACATTGTTTTGAATAATGTAATACACTCTTTATTATAGATAACAAAATTTTCAATTTTCTATTTCTACAGGGGGCTTGTGTCAAGAAACTTCCAGTAAAAGCTAAGCTTGAGGATAGCAAAGCAACTAAACAAATTGTTGCACTTTTGAGTGCTCCACTGGAAAAGTACAATGACATTGTTACAGCATTGAAGCTTCCTAACTATCCCCGAGTCATGGATCACTTAGACAATGGGACCAAAAAAGTCATGGCTGTTGTTATCATACAAAGCATCATGAAGAACACCACCTGCATATCAACTGCAGATAAAGTAGGCCTTCTATTTAGGTTTGAATTCTAAATTTGAATGGTTTTGTTTAAACTGAAAAATCTTTTGGTATTTCTAGGTTGAGGCTTTATTTGAATTGATAAAAGGGCTTATGAAAGATGTTGAGGGAACTGAAGATGATGAGGTATTTACGTTGGATTACTCTTTTCCAGTTAGATAAAGTTTCTGTATAAGTGTATTTTTTTTTTTTCAAAAAAATCTAGCTGACTGAAAAATCCAGTTAGACAGCATGGTTACTTGAGACAATTTCTGTCCCTCCCTGCAATATAGCTATTATATTTACTGCTAGCAAGATGATTTCTTTTTGCTACCTCTTTCTTTGAATGTAGATTGACGAAGAGGATTTCAAGGAGGAGCAAAATTCTGTTGCACGTCTTATTCACATGTTGCATAATGATGACCCGGAGGAGATGTTGAAGGTAGATTTAGTGAAGTTGTGCATTTTGACAAGTATATTTTCTGTTGATTGACAATCACTTGGTTATTTTATCTACTGAAGTTTTTGTTTCTTCCATCATTCTTTTTGAGGACTCTGTTTCATCCTTTTTTTCTGTAAAATGGGAAAATTATTTTAAAAGACCATATTGTGTTCTAGTTCTTCATAGAGAAATCATAGATACTAGGAGCAATAACGAATCTAAAGAGGATATAGAAGTAAAAAAATGCAAATTGTCCAAAACGTAGATACGTGCTATATGAAGTCAAGCTCAGTGTTATTTATTGTGCCAGTTAATAAGAATGTTTAATTTAATTTTTAAAATTGGTAGAATTTATTGAAGCTTTCAGATTTCAGTGTATAACAATAAGGTGGATTGGTGCTACTCATCTAATTGAATATCTCACATCAAACATTGACTTCTTGTAAGAATAATATAGTGACGCCTGAACCTTTGACTACCCTTTTCCAGCAAAAACTGTATGATATTAGCAATTTCATAGAGCTTCATACGTGGTGAAAATTTTGAGAACCCATTTGCTTAGAATCTTATTTGCTATTCTTTCCAGTTACTGCTAGAACTTGTTGCATGCCTGGAGAATTTGGCTTTGTAATGAAAAATTTTGGATAGTGGAACTGGTGCTGATTATATGCTATATTGGGACAGATTGTTAATATTATATTGATGAATTTGCTCAGGCCTTGTTTTTTGTCTATAAAATTGTCTTACCTAGTGGTCTAATTGCAACTGAACTGCACAATGTTTTTTTCAGATCATATATACTGTAAGGAAGTACATTATTCTCGGTGGTCCCAGACGCCTACCTTTTCCTGTACCTTCCCTGATTTTCTCTGCCCTTAAGGTTTGTATTAAATATTGTATGCCATTGCAAATTGGTTAGTTGCAGGAAACCTTTTTTTTCTTGTAATAAACACAATTTCCAATTTTGTAGATATAGCTAATATAATTGCTTCTTATATAGTTCGAGAATATATATATATTTTTTTTCATTGTGATTTGATCTATATGGCTATTACCTCATTGAGTACTCTCTATGCTTAATGGTGGTGACGGTAAGGTCAATATAGAGTTTTCATAAGCATGGGCAACATATATTGTTCCATAAGATAAAATAGGATAATAATTGCCTTCCGATAAAGACTGTTTCATTACTTTTTTGACATGGTATCCCTGCAAAATTTATAGTGTCCTAAGACTGTCATACAAGAAGACTACCATAACTTGATTAGCACGAACACCTTATGCTTCTTAAGTTGTTGAATCATATGAAGGAACTTCATCTTTAGAATTCCTTTCCCTCAATCTGTGTTCATGTGGTAGATGAACAAACAAGAGGCAAATTTAGGAGCTTGGACAGAATGACAGAAGCATCCATTTTTGAAGCAGTGGAAAATTATAGACATTATGAAGTGTTGGAGGGGTTATCTAGCATTTTCCTCGATGCCTTCCTTAGCATGCTACTTGTATTACTCTTAAAAAGTATGATTCTTCCCAATGAGGAAGGTTGTCAACAAGGATTGTTGTGCACCTATGACTGATAAACTATGTCAAACTAGGTGACAAGGTACCATGCAAGAAACATATGTTGCCTAAGTGGATATTGGATCAACTTTAAGTTGAATGTTAACTTCAAACTGTGCCATGCATGAAAGGTATTGTCATACTTGCATCATTAGATATAGGTCCTTGGTAATTATTTTATCATGTTAGTGTAACATTGGCTCAGTGCCATTGCGTAAAAGAAGTATTACAGGAAATTGGAAATATTAAACTGCCTATTTTATGATTGCTTTAGGTTGCTTTGTTTCAAACTGTGAAAGGTCAACCAAGAATCTGAATCTGGTAAGTCGTACCAACTACCAAGTGTCTTGAGTTGAGAGGGAGGTTTTTCTTCATGAAAGTGTTTCTATTCAATCTGTTTGACTAGTGTTGCCTCACCTTTTGAGGTAGCTTGTATTCTTTCTTTCTTTGTCTCTTCTTTGATGTGCATGAACCAGTCTTTGCCATTTTAAACTGACCGACCTTTCAGGAATTCATTCTTATTGCCAAAAACTCATTCTTTTCTATGTTGAAAAGCAAACGAACCTATATTCTGTACATATTTAACTGCTTTGTAATTACTCTATCACCTAGAACTTGATTTTGTTGATTAGGTTGGATTTTATCTCAAGAAAAGAAGTTGCACTTCGAGTGATATTATTAATGTTTGTTAAGACTTTCTTTTTTTTTCTGTCTGTTCTACAGTTGGTTAGACAGTTACAAGGTCAAGATGGAGAGGCTGTTGGAGAAGAAGTCTCTGCAACACCAAAGAAAATTTTTCAAATTCTACATCAGGTTTTTTTCTTTTTTTTGTTGCGGACTTCAAGAATTAATTTAAGTATTCAATATAGTAAGATGAACTATTTTCATGAAGGGGATTAGAACCTGCCTACTGGAAAATTTTACCTAGCTGACCCAAGATTCTCTGGGGATCTCAAATCTGTTTCAAGTATTGAATTATTTTTGAACTTGCTTCTTAGTTTTGGTTTTAGGTTTGCCTTTGACTTGAACGCCCTGATTTTGAAATGGAATTTTCAACCATATCTGACCTTGTTTATAGATCGGTTGGTAATTCAACTAAGTGTATTCATCAGTTATTAATAATTTTTTGATCCATGACCAACTAACCTGATGATTCATATGACTAGGTGAATTTGTTCGACTTAAATTTGATCCTTTCCAGCTTTGCCAAATCATTTTTTAACAAATGCAGGTGAGTTTGAGTTGAAAAAGAACTCTCACATTCTGGCCAGGAAAAGGAAGCTGACTGAATCCCATCATTATGATGTCTCACATCAAACAAATCAATAACAACATAAAGATGATCCATGAACCATAGTTGCACGCTAAGCTTACAACTTTTCTACTGAAATAACATATTTAAGGAATCTTTAAACAAAAGAAAAAGGTCATTGTTCTTTTGGATTTGTTTTTTCTATTTCTAGATCTTCATCTCCTCTCTTCAAATAAAATAAAAGCAAGTGGAAATTTCTGAACTTGCTTAAATCAATTCTTGGAGATCCTAGTGTTGAACTGACCTAAAGATGAGAGGCTGCAATTGAGTTTTGTTTGATCTAATCCTGCATCAAGAAAGTTCTATAGAAGGATAGTAAATTCTCATCCTAATTGCTAGGTGACATCAACTATAATCCACAATAAATAAATATAGGATCTTTCTTCAGGAAGGCCAAGTTGGTGGTAACTAGTACTTTGGTTCTCTTCTTACTCTACTAAGTGATTTTGAACTATTTCTTTCAACTTAAAGAGAAGGAATTCTATCTGAATGTCAAAGGAGCTGGCTCAAGTGCAAACAAATAAACTCTAGGAATCACAAAGACATCTAAAGTAAGCATTCATTCAGAAAGAGTATTAAACGTGTATATGATTAGATTATTGTTAAAGTTGATTATGTCAAATATAGAGATCTATAAATATCATTAGATACTATTTTTTAAAGTGATTTTCCTTGTTGAGTCCATTTCCTTGGGTCTCCATTGTCTTTTAATTCTGTAATCCATTTCAGACTATTGAGGATTTGTTATCTGTTCCTTCACCAGAGCTTGCTCTAAGGCTATACCTACAATGTGCAGAGGTATGTGATTATTTAGTGCTAAAATTGTTTCCGTTAGTGCTTGGATGTTATTCCTCATTAATGTTTAACTAACTCAGGCTGCCAATGATTGTGATCTGGAACCCATTGCTTATGAATTCTTCACTCAAGCATTTGTTTTGTATGAAGAAGAGGTTGCAGTAAGTAAACTACATTGAAGTCATGTCATTTCTCGATCTTTAAGTTGAATGAATCTGTACCATTCTTCAGTTAGCAAAGTTTAATAAATACTTGATGCCTCATATTTCAATTTAATGGAACTCGATATCATTATTTTTGTCAGGACTCAAAAGCCCAAGTCACTGCAATTCACTTAATTATTGGAACTCTTCAGCGGATGAATGTATTTGGAGTAGAGAACCGAGATACTCTTACACACAAGGCCACAGGGGTATGCTTTTATTTATCCCCACATGAGTTGTTGTTGCTTCCTTCTTTTGTTTTAACTTGTGATGGACTAAGAACTCTGGCTCAACATTTTTCTTCTCTGCAGTATTCAGCAAAACTTTTGAAGAAGCCTGATCAATGCAGAGCAGTTTATGCATGTTCTCATTTATTCTGGGTCGACGATCAGGATGGAATTAAAGATGGAGAAAGGTGAATAATATTTGTTTTCCTTGTCATAGTTATTAGGTTTTGGCTCTATTGCTCCAAAAATGGTGGTTAGTATTCACACCCAAATTCTAGGGCCAAGTGCCATTTCTTTACAGACTCTAATCCCTTGTTTTAAGCCCCCCTACCATATACCTAAGGGGAGAAAAACGTCAGCCTGTGCATTAGTAAGTTTGTATGCCATGGTTATCAATTTTATTAGGTCAAATTCTGTGATACCAAATGGCTAGTTTAATTTTGCAGAGTTGTGTTTTGCTGTTGAAACTATGGATGGTTTCTTGTGTATGTTGTTTAATGATGTATTTTTAAGCTCGTCATATGGACTGGGTCTAGTTTTTTTTGTATTGTTTCACTTCTCTTCAGTAACTTGAGATAGAAACATTCTAGTGGCTGTTTCCTGTTTTTCTTGGTTCTTTCAGGTAGATTTATGGTGCATTTTGTTCACAGGAATTGAGTAAGAAATAGGAAAATTATTTCTTAAGGAATGGAATTGATAAGGAGTTAAATATGAATATTTATTTTTTGATTGATTTTTGGAATAAAATAGATGCTTCATTCTAGAAAATTATAAGTAACTGACAAGTAGGGTTGACGGTGTAGAAAATTGTAGGCTGCACAACTTGCTTAGCTCTGCCCGCTCCACTGGCCTGGCCCGCTATCCTTGGCGCAAGTTGACCCCACTGTCTTGATTTAGTTGTTCATAATACGTATCTTTTAAAGGGTTGAATAGAAGCTATTGCTTGGGATATGAAAAAGAGGAGGGATTGCTATTTCTAGAATAGTCATCACAATTCCATTGGAATTAGTATTGCAACATAGGATTACTTATTCCATGGAAATTTATAGGAAATAAAATATCTATGAACCGAACCACTATTATTATTATTGATGCATTATTGGTTTGTGAGGAAAATGCTCCATTTTTGGAGCGTAGGTCAATTTTTTTTTCCATCTCTCTTCAATTTGGTGATTTTTAGAGTTCCATTAGAAACTGACTTCTTAAGTGGCCAGAGCTGATGGGATTTTGTTGGTCTTTGATATTTTTTTATGAGAAAATGCTAATATTATAAGTAGGAACTTCAGAAGATATGAGTTCCTCTTCTACTCATAATTTTCATTTCAATTGAAGAAACTACTATATTTTCTTGAATTGGTGGTTAAGGTTTTAGACCGTAGAATTAACACTAGAGGAAAGAACTTCCACAAAACATAAGATGCTCGTAGATAATATTATGAAATCTAGGGTCTGACTTAAGCACTGATCGGTTAGTGATGATGGCTGTTTCTTAACAGTTTTTTCCAGTTCTTCATATTTTATTTAAAGGAATTGGCATAATTGAATGATGATTTGATCCTTTTGCGCCTTTCTGTTTCAGGGTTCTCCTTTGCTTAAAGCGAGCCTTGAGAATCGCAAATGCCGCCCAACAAATGGCAAATGTGTCGAGGGGCAGCGGTGGTCCAGTGGTATTGTTCATCGAAATATTAAACAAGTATGATGAACAAACCAAGTTTAACATTTATGGGAAAATTGAATGCATCTTTCTCATTATGAAACACGCAACATCATTCTATGCAGGTACCTTTACTTCTTTGAGAAAGGAAATCCTCAAATTACGAGTTCTATACTTCAGGGTCTGATCGAACTCATCAAGACCGAGATGCAAAGCGATACTTTCGCATCGGATCCCTCAGCCGATTCATTCTTCGCTAGCACACTGCGTTATGTTGAGTTCCAGAAGCAGAAAGGTGGCGTCATAGGTGAAAAGTATGAACCCATCAAAATTTGACTGAAGCAATATTCTAATTGTGTCGAGCCAAGCCAATGGTTCGATCATGCTCCCAAATTTCATTTTTACTGTGAAGGTGGTAAATCTACGTTGTACATCAGCAATAGGTAGCAAGGTTTTAGCTTTCCTGTTTACCTTTTATTTTATTTTTCAACAGATTGCTTGTTCATGTGCCATCATAGGAACCTAACAGATCTTCCATTTCCAAGTTTTGAACAGAAATGTTGTTTGTTAATTATCATCATTTGTGAAGTTAATAATGATGGAATGATTATGTTCTGGATATAGTATTAATTATTTTTAGATTCTTACTTTTTACTAAACCACTTAAGTTTTTAAAATTAATCATGTAGGATAATTTTAAAATTATTAAATTATGTATTCATTTTTTATCTTTGATCAGTCGAATTAATTTTATTTTGTCGAAATATCAATTTTAAGTAAATTAATCAATTGATTTATTTTTTTATCAAAGTTGATTTTAGATAAAATTGATTGATGGATCAAATAATTTCGGATTGATATTAAATTAATTTTTATATATTCGGTTAGTTTTTTATTATATGTATGTCTTCAAATGTTGACATTTGATTGAATATATTGAGAGTAGTTAATTTTTAAATATGAATATGTTTTAAAATTTTAATTCGTATTCAAAGAATCATTGCTCTTAATATATTTGATTAAATTAATATTTGAGAACATGGATATAATCAAAAAAAGTTGGATGAACACATAAGATTAGTTTCATGTCAATCCGAGGTTATTTAGTTCATTAATCGATTTTGTCCAAAATTGACTGTTGAATTAAATAATATTAGATTGACATGAAATTAAATCCTATGTGTTTGGTTAGTTTTCTTGATTATATTCATGTCATCAAATATCAATTTGATCAAATATACTGAGAGCAATGATTTTTGAACACGTATTAAAATTTTCAAACATATTCGGATTAAAAAAATTATCGCTCTCAAATATATTTAGTCAAATTTACGTTTGAGAGCATAGATATAATCAAGAGAGGTAGACGAACATATGTGAGTTAGTTTCATGTTAATCTGAGATCAGTTGGTCTATCAGCCGATTTTGGGCAAAATCGATTGATGGATCAAATGACTTCGGATTGACATGAAACTAGTTTTTATATGCTTGTCTACCACTCTTAATTATATTCATGCTCTTAAATACTATTTTGACCCAATATATTTAAAGCAATGATTTTTTTGGATACAAATTAAATTTTTCAAACACATTCGTGTTTAAAAATACTGCTCTCAATATATTGAGTTAAATTGATATTTGAGGGTATAGATATAATTAGTATAGGTGGCTGAATACATAGAAATTAGTTCCATATCAATTCGAGGTTATTTAGTCCATTAGCCGACCTTGAGTAAAATCGGCTGATCAACCAAATTACCCTCAAATATCAATTTGACCAAATATATTGAAGACCAAACGACCTCGAATTGATATGAAACTAGTTCTTATGTGTTTGACTATTTCTCCTGATTATATCCACATCCTTAAACGTCAATTTAACTTAATATATTAAGAGCCGTGATTTTTTAATACAGATGTGTTAAAAAAATTTAATTCTTGTTCAAAAAATATCACTACTCTAAATATATTGGGTCAAATTAGTATTTGAGGACATGTATATAATCAGGAGAAGTAGAAGAACACATAAGAACTAGTTTTATATCAATCTGTGGTCATTTGGTCCATCAGTTGTTTATCAACCAATTTTGTCCAAAATCGATTGATGGACTAAATGATCTTGATTAACATGAAACTAGTTCCTATATGTTCATCTACCTCTCCTGTTTATTCATGTCCTCAAACGTCAATTTGACTCCATATATCGAGAGCAATGCTTTTTTGAACACGAATATATTTAAAAATTTCAATTCATGTTCAAAAATCATAGCTCTCAATATATTGGGTCAAATTGATATTTGAGGGTATGGATATAATCAGGAGAGATAAACGAATTTATATGAACTAGTTTTATGTCAATCCGAGGTCCTTTGGTTCATCAACCGATTTTGAGCAAAATCGGTTGATGGACCAAATGACCTCGGATTGACATAAAACTAGTTTTTTTGTGTTTATCTACTTCTCCTGATTATATTCATGCCCTTAAATATCAATTTGACCAAATATATTGGGAGCAATGATTTTTTAAACTGTATTCAAAAAATCATTGCTCTCAATATATTGAGTAAATTAACGTTTGAGGTCATGAATTTAATCAGGAGATGTGTACGAACATATAAGAACTAGTTTCATGTCAATCTGAGGTCATTTGGTCCATTAGTCAGTTTTGAGCAAAATCGACTGATGGATCAAATGATCTCGGATTGATATGAAACTAGTTCTTATGTGTTCATCTATATCTTTTGATTATATCCATGTCTCCATATACCAATTTGATCCAATATATTAAGAGTAATGATTTTTTGAATACGAATTTAATTTTTCAAATATATCCGTATTCAAAAAATTACTATTCTTAATATATTGAGTCAAATTAACATTTGAGGGTATGATTACAATGAGAAGAAATAGCCGAACACATAGAAATTAGTTTCATGTTAATCTGAGGTCGCATGATTCATCAATTGATTTAATCTAAAATTAACTTTGATTAAAAAAAATCAATCGACTGGATTTGTTTAAAGTTTTAACATTTCGTACAAAGTAAAATTGATTCGATTGATAAAAAAGCAATAGACTGATAAAGTTAAAATAAGAAATAGATATATAATTTGATAATCCTACATGATTTTATAATTTTAAAAATTTACCTACATAGGTATAAAAAAATTATTCTTTATTTGACATTCATTGTATTTATATTTTATCGTATTGTTATCAAAGATTCACGCTACTAATATCCGATTTATTTATTTCATAAATTATTTATTTTCACTAATTTAAAATTAAAATATTTTTCCTTTATAAATCTAGATGTATTGTTACTTAAATATTCATAGATAGGTTAGAATGACCAGTAATCTGTCTCTCAATAATAAGACTGGATTTTCTAGTCCACTTTTTTAGATCTCAACGATGATCCATAATATAATTCTGATCAAATCATGTTAGTAACTCAATTTTAATTAGTTACGATTCTTTGGGTTTATTTTACCACCTCCTCAACAACTAAATGGGATAAATATTGTTATATGAGTTATAATTTTCAAAAAATAATAAAGAATAAATTGATGAAAATTATTTTCTATATTATTTAAAAAATAGAGAATAAATTGAAATAAGTTTTGTCATAAACTTTTAAAAACAACTTTTTTAAAAATATTAAAATTTTAAAATATATCATAAAGTAAACTTTAAAAAAAAAATAAGTAGAAATTAAACTGATGTAAAATTGTAAATCCATAAGCAAATTGTTTTTTTTTTCAAAATATAATCTAAATAAAATTGATATTTTTGGTTAAACATGACCTTGTAATATTTTAGTTCGGTCATTTTTAAAAAAATTTAAGTTTGAATATATAAATGCACTAAGAGATTATTCAAATTTAGGTAACTAACGTGGTCAAATGGTTAAAAACGGTCATGTATTAGCATTAACCAAATTTATTATAAGTTAAACTTTGAATCTGAATATATAAATGAAGAATATTCAAATTCACTCATTATTTTAAAATGAACAAATAACTCTAAAATAATATAATAATTTTGATCGAAACTATATATTATATAATTATTTTCTACTCAATTTTTTGAATCTTAATGACTAAACGCTTTACAATAATAATGTAATAATTTTAAATATATATATTTGCTTAAATTTTAAATTTCAATATATAAATGTACTCTAATAAACCATTAAAGGTGATTCATGATTTAAAAATGATTTTAAAATGATCAATTAATTGTTTTTACCATTGGAGTCCATTCCATAATTAAAATTTTTGACCAAAGTTGTTATATAAATCTTATAATTTTGATTAAAATTGTTATATAGATCTATTTTGGTGAAAATACTATATCATATAGTAGTTTTAAAAAAAACATAAAAGCTTGAGTGAGATACAATTGGTTTCTATATTACAACTATATATTTAGATTAAATTGAGAAAAAAGTTATTTAGTGTTTTTTCTTCAAAACTATACATCTATACAATTAGATTTTAAATTTGATTAAGAAAATAATTATATAACAGTTTTAGTAAAAATTTACATAATTAGTATTTTTTAAAAAATATGGATAAACTCTAATAGTTGCATACAATATAACTTTACATTTAAAATTTAAGCAAAATTATCATTTTTTTTTAATTTATATTGTATTTCCTTTTTTCTAAATTAATTGCTTGTAAACTTTATTAAAATTTTAAACTTATAATCTTAGTTTATTTTTAAAAAAAATTATATGTTTTTAAATTTATATAGTAAAATTTAGTAATTTTACTCTTTTTTTATGGAAAAAATATTTTTTTTACTTTTTTTAAACTCATAATTCATATAGTATTTTTCATTAAAATCTTTTTTTAAAACTAATGGATAAAGTTGCAGTAGTTATTTGAGAATATTTAGGGTGTGTTTGGTTCAAGTTATCATGTATAACCTTGGTTATGTGATTACTTGGTAATCACATAACCAAGGTTATGGGGAATAAAACATAACCAAATATTATTTGGTTCAATTTAGATAATGCAACAAAAATTTATTTGTTTGAAGATTTTAATAAATAACATAGTTTAATATTTTACTATATTACCTTTAGTTACAAAACCAACTATACATAATAATAATAATAATAATAATAATAATAATAATAATAATATATTATTATTATTATTATTATTTAAACTCTACATTTATTTTTTACTTTTTCTTTTTCACGTTTTTCTTTATTTTTATATATATTTTTTAATTTTGTTTATTTTTTTTATTTTTTTATTTGTTTTAGTTTTTTTTTACTTTTTAAGTTTTTTTTACTATTTTTTATTTTTTATATTTATTATTATTATTTTTTATTTTTTTACATTTTTTTGTTTTTTAATTTTTTTTTTATGTTTTTTACATTTTTTATTTTTATTTTATATTTTTTATGTTTTTATTATTTTTTACTTTTAAAAAAAAAATTTAAAGTTTTTTCTATTTTTATTATTTTTTCTCATTTTTTATAAAATTTTTTATGGTTTTTTATATTTTTAATGTTTTTTTATTTTTTAAAAGTTTTTTACAATTTTTTATTTTTTAAAAAAAATTATGTTTTTTTTTATTTTAAATTTTTATTTTTTTCTTTACGTTTTTCTTTTTTGTCACATTTTTCTCTTATCCAAGGATATTTTGGGTAAAAAAAATTCGTTAACCTCAGAATCAAGAAAAACTTCAGTTTTCCGAGGTTTTTCGATTGCTGGTTGCATATCCCTTTTGCTGGCGTGTTGGGCATGAAACATGATCCGGCGGTTAGAACAGGGGCCCCCCATTCTGAGGGGTCAATGCCATGCGGGAGTCAAAAGGCCAGGTGGCCGATCGGAGAAGGAGGGGCCAACCTCCCGAGCGGCCGACCGGTGAATAGCCGATGGCAAAAGTCGCCCCGACAGAAGTCGGGGTCCCGACGCTCAATTGAACAGTAGCAGAGAGCCGAGCGGAAGGCCTAAGAGAAGGTGACATACTGCTAAACAGTCCCTACATGGCACCCTACCGAAAATATCCCCAGCATATCGATGCCAACGGCAGGCCGGACGGGATGTGAGTGTCGTCCGGCCAGCGCTTAAGATGAGGGCTGGCTCGATGGACTCCCCGTCCAGCCGGCTTGCCGGACGCCCTGGCCTGTGATCGGTAGAGAGGGACAAGAACATCTTATGATAGCTGTCAAGTCCTATGGCTAGGCCATACTCCAAGTCTGACAACGAGGTGTTCTGTTGTCCCATCGAAGACGTACTTGGACTGTAGCAGTATGGCGTCAGGTAAGCTTTCTGACAGACACATACCGAGGTATGAGCTACGGACACGTATGCGCCTCGGTGGACGTGCAGGAGCTCTTTCACCGCTCTATATAAAGAGCCTTATACTTCGCCGGAGGTACAGGTGAAACATCTTTTGAGCCACTTTTTCACTACTTGCTTGCCTGACTTGAGCGTCGGAGGGTCATCGCCGGGAACCCCTTCCCGGCCCGACTTCTGTGTAGGTTCGCCGGAGATTCGTGCAACCAGTCGAAGATCCACGTCATCCACCGGAGAGTGACACGTGCCCAGCGTCCGTTGGTTCATCATTCGGACAGGATCAAAATATTACTCGGGAATCATCAATTACTTAAACCAAATAGGATTTTTATTGATAACCTTAAATGGATAATCAATATTATCAAGAATAACTCCCAAGCAAATGCACCCTTAGAGTAACTACAACCTGGGTTTTGTGAACTAGCAGCGTTAGTGGATTTTTAAGATTCAAGAATCCCTCTAAATTTGGATGCTGGATTTAGCTCAATATAAAACTAATATATATTATTAATAAATTAATTAATAGGTATATTATAAATATATATTTATAATAATATATAAATAAATATTATAAATAAAGATGGTAAATAAAAAACGTAGAAAATGATGTGTAAATTAATATGATTCAATATAAAGTTCTTTATGGGTTTATAAAAGCATTCACATTGCCATTAATGCGTTCAATGTGTTAATGGCAAAAATTTGAACACGTTAATATTATAATAGCAAAAAAGCATGCCACGTTGGCGTTAATGGTTCAGGTATGAACACGGGTTGAGGCAGGGGGCGCGAGAGGGTGCGGAAGCACCCCTTGCTTCTGGCAATATATATATATATATATATATATATATATATATATATATATATATATATATATATATATATATATATAATCATGATTAAATAATAAAGGGCATGATTAAGTAATAAAGGGCATAATTATAATTTTTTAAATTTATTGGATTTTTTCACAAAAGTGTCATAAAAACACCTTTTCCCTTCCTTTCTCATTGTCGATCCTTTTCCAAGCAGCTTTCGTTTTGTTTCTTTCTCGTTCCTGATCCTTTTTCCAACAGCTTTTTCAACCGCCGAACCTTCTTTTTCTAAGCCAACCCTTTCTTCTTCAAACCAAAAATCCTAATCGCACTAAGATATCTCATTGTTTCCCCCTCTCCAGTCTCCTCAAATCATTGCACTCATCTTTGTCGCCTCTTCACTTCGTTGATGCCTCACGCCAGTGACGCCATTACTGTTCGCAGTTCGCCTGTTCCATCGACGCCGCTGCCACTGTGCTCCGCCGGTGATCCTCCACAACAAGCAAAATCTCTTCATTTTTAGGTGAATCTTGTTTCTTATTTAATCTAATTTCTAATTTCATGATTTATACTTGGTAGTACATTAATTGTTATGTTGATTGCATAAATTAATAATTTTGAGAAATTGACATAGGTTATGGAGAAATTTTTAAAACGAAGTATTGAGTCTTCTAAGAATTCTATGGAAGAAAATAGTAAGAAAAAAATATTCTCGCGTTGAATTTAACCTGGATGATGTTGTTAGTGACCCAGGGCTACGCAAACCAATTAATGAATTTGATATTTCTATTAGAGATCAGATTTGAAGAGAATATTTGATTAGAGGACCTTGTCAACCATTTGGTCATAGTTATCCCCAAAGATAATTTGGTAAAGAACATAGAAGTTTCCAAGTTGCTTGGTTTAAAAAATTTTCATGGTTAGAGTACAACGTATCAAAAGATGCAGCTTTTTATTTTTGGTGTTATCTCTTTAAAAATTCTCATAGAGGATGTTGAGTTGGAGATGAGACATTTACTAATTCAGGGATGACTAATTAGAGAAAAGCAATGGAAGTATTTAATACGCATGTTGGTGGTGTAGCTAGTGCTCACAATGATGTAAGAACACAACTTGAGACTTTTCAAAATCAACGACAATGTGTGTGTCACATTTGCTACAAGCACAAGGGCGTGGAATGGAGGTTGCATATCGCACTCGATTAACGACAACTTTAGATGTTACACCCTTTCTTTTGAAACAATGTTTGCCTTTTCGTGGACATGACGAGTCATTGAGTTCCTCAAATAAAGGTAACTTTCTTGAATTGATTGAGTGGTATACCCAAAGAAATGATGAGGTTGCCAAGACCATGAATGAAAATGCTCCTGGAAACAATCAAATGAAGTCTCCAATAGTTCAAAAGGATTTAACACGGGCTTGTGCTGCTGAAGTCACAAATGTCATTCTTAATGATATAAAAGACAATATATTTTCTCTTATGATTGATGAGTGTCAAAGAACAAACATGGGAGTTGTTTTAAGATACGTGAACAAACATGGATGTGTTATTGAAAGATTTCTTGCTATTGTATATGTGTTTAATACTTCTGCTATTTCTTTGAAGAGGGCTATTGATGAATTGTTTGCAAAACATAAGTTGCCATTATCGAGATTGAGAGGTCAAGGATACGATGGAGTTTCAAATATGCGAGGTGAGTATAATGGATTGAAGGAAAATTTATCAGCAAGGTATGCCCATTGTTTTGCTCACCAACTTCAACTAGTTGTTGTTGCAGTTGCTAAAAGCAATCGAATTGTGAGTGATTTCTTCCAATATGTTACTATGATTGTGAATATTACTGGTGCTTCATGTAAAAGAAAAGATAAGTTTAGACAATTTGAACATGATAGACTTGTAGAATATTTGGAGAAAGGAGATATTGTTAGTGGCAAAGGAAAAAAAATCAGGAAATCAGTTTAAAACGACCAGGGGATACTCGTTGGGGTTCACATTACATGATTAATATCCATTTGATGTCTACGTAGACTTCTGTTTTAAAAGTGCTTGAAAATGTGTATGATGATGGTACTAATAATGATAATAGTGGTATCGCCACCAGTTTAATTGATAAGATGAAGAGTTATGAATTTGTGTTTGTGATGCATTTGGTGAAATCTTTATTGGGAATCACAAATGAATAGTCACTTGCCTTACAACAAAAGGATTAAAATATTGTACTGGCTGTCAGTTTGATCAAGACAATGAAAGATCGATTACAAAAATTGAGAGAGGAAGGATGAGAGAATATCGTCATCAAATTTTGTACTAATCATATGATCCCAGTACCGAATATGGAAGAAAATATGAGAACTCGTGGTCGCAGCAGACGTAATGGACAAATGATTACTAATTTTCATCACTATCGTATTGAAATTTTTTGTCAGGTAATATTTTTAAATATTTTATTGAATTTTAATTTTTCTAATAATGTTTTTTATTCATTTTTTTATTGTTACAATATTAGGTTCTTGATATGATGGTTCAAGAGATGAATAATTGGTTTTCAGAATCAAGTACGGAGGTACTTACTTGCATTGCTTGCTTAGATCCAAAGAACTTTTTTTTTCTCAATTTGATATTGGTAAGCTACTTCACCTTGCTGAACTTTATCCGGGGGACTTTTCATTGTCTGATCGTGTAATACTTGAGAACCAACTTGAGACTTACATTCAAAATGTACGGGGTGAATTTTCTATGATTGAAGATTTGGGAAGTCTTGCTAAAAAGATGGTTGAAACGGGCAAGAATACAATTTTTTTATTGGTATATCATTTGATCGAGTTAGCATTAGTTTTACTAGTTGCAACTACTTCTGTTGAAAGAGTTTTTTCTATGATGAAAATTATCAAGACTGATTTGTGTAATAGGATGGAGGATGAGTGGATGAATGACAGTTTAGTAGTATACATCGAGAATGATATTTTTGCTACAATTGAAAATGAACAAATTTTACAATATTTTCAATAGATGAACACTCGTAGGATCCAGTTGCCTCCTCTTGTTTGTATGTCTAGATCTAATGTTGGTGGTTCAAGTATCAAAAAATAATTACATTATTGGTATACATACATTTTTATGTTTGTATTATTATCATTATTGTTAGTGCAATCGACCTCCAAGGTTTTAATGTCAGGCAAATATGTTTAAGAATGCTTAAGTATGTTTAAGTATGGAGTTTGATATAGGAAAGTCCTAGTTGGAGGCTAGGAAAGGTGAGAAATCTCGGTATATCGTGGAAGCCAGGTGGATAGGTCTGGAGGACTTGATCCCTGGGTAGCCGAATACTGAGTCCTAGTTGTAGGCTAGGTAAGGGAAATCTCGGTATGTCGTGGAAGTCAGGTGGATAGGTCTGGAGAACTTGATCCCTGGGTAGCCGAATACTGAGTCTTGGTGAGTGAAGCCAAGTGGAGAAAATCCTAGTGGTGGTAACCTTAGGTCTTGGTGAGTGAAGCCAGGTTGAGAAAACCCTAAGGGGGTGGTAACCTTAGGTAACGAGAAGTCTTGGAGGAGTGAACTCCAAGCAAGGTTGATCGGATGGTTTCCGGTCGACCACGCACGGTTGACCGGACCAGCGGATCTCGGTAAATCTTGGTTTAGGTTTACCATTGTTTTCTGTATTACTATTATTGTTGTTGGCTAATATGGTATTGCAGGAAAAGTCTTAGTGGATCAGGCGATCAGACATTGAGCAGACAAAAGACCAAACATGTCTGGATGATCATGTTTGGCAGGTAAGTTAAGGTATGCAACTGGAAGAGTGACAGTGAGGTCGGGTTCCTAAAGGGAACAACCTAAGGTCGCTGATCCAACTAAAGAAACCGGGAAGGTTTCCAAGTTGAGATCAAGACAGTCCTAACTGTCATACTCATGCATTATATATTACTGTGCTAACCTTTGTGTTGCAGGGATACTTTGCTTAATACTGTGTTGCAACAAGCTACACCATCCGGAAGTGCCGACCTAAGCTATATCTTCATTTTAAGTTGTCGGTAAAATTTATTTTAAGCTTGCATTTGTAATTCATTTAAGCAAGATAGTAGGGTGTTACTATCTTGCTCCATTGTACGATCTGCTTCTTTCCGAAGAATTTCGGAAAGAAGAGTTATAGTGGTTTGCTCACCGGTGCGGTCAAGGACCGCGAGTCTTCGAGTAGGAGTCGAGCTAGGCTCCGAACGAAGTAAACAAACTGTCTCTATTTACTTTCCGTTGTGCATGACTTTGATTTGAAAGAAAAGAATAGTTTTAAAAGAGCGATATTCACCCCCCCTCTCTATCGCTTCAAACGATCTATCAATTGGTATCAGAGCCTCGTTAGCTCTGAAATAACTTAACCGTTTTTCAAAGCATTTTAAAACTTTTTCCTTTTCTTTTAGTATATTCTTTTTTCTTCTTATCTTTATCTTTCAAGCACTACTAATCCCAAGGCGAAAGTCTTGGAAATATTTTTCTTTTAAATCTTTTCTTGCAAGAATGTCGATATCATATCAAGAAGGACGAAGTATCTACGACCCTCCACCGTACGATCAAGTCTACTTCAATTCCTGGAGGCAAATGATGGAATGCTTCGTTGGAAGCAACAATTTCGATAACTGGATCGCACTAAGACAACCTTCTCGAAACTCAGAATCGAACACAAAGGTAATGAATATGTCGATAGATATTTTGCCTAATGAAGTCTTGTGTCAATTAGAGGGTTACAAGAACGCATTCGAGATGTGAACCAAATTGATCATGCTTCACGAGACTCCGTCGAGGCTACAAGATCAAGACGAAAGTGAGTTCGAATCCGAGTTTGAATCCGCAGAGCTATCCTCAGAGCCAGATCTAGAAGAACAAGACCAAATCAACTTCATCGCACTAGTGGCTGAGGAGGAGGCTAATGGATCCGAACTCGAGTCAGAACAAGTGTCCAAACCTGAACCTAAGCCCAACCAAATGTTCGAGCCTGAATCCGAAGTGGCAATGATCAAGGGGGAGAATCCTAATAAGGATTCAAAAGGTAATATTTTAAATTCAAAATTTAAAGAACACATAACATGTTTTAGTTGCAGAGAAAAAGGACATTACAAAAATAAATGCCCGATGAACCAATCCGCACAACCGGAGGCAAAGGAGGAGCCTAAGCCTAGAGTCCGGAAAAGGAAGGACCACATCGAATGTTTCAAGTGCAAAAAGATGGGACACTACAAATCTCAATGCCCGGAGAGAAGACCCAAGGATTCAGGGGGAGCTAGTATGGTAAATAAATTTAAATTATATGAAAATTTGCATGCTTTAGATCCTTCTTGTTTGAATTGTAATATGAAATTAAAAATGCATGAAAATCCAACATTAAAATTACTTAACAAAAATAATCTAACTAATAAAAACTTAATTAATTCAAATATAACTAAAATTGACCAAATCAACCAAAAACTTAATCAAGACCCCGATTCAGTTAATCAAAGTTTATTTATTCAAGATAATTTGAATTTAAATCAAAACAATAATTGTCTAGAATTAAATAACAATAAACATAATTTAACAAAAAATTTAAATAAAAATAAGAAACTAAACTATAAATCAAAGTTTAAAAAATTAGAAAAACAAAATAATGTTTTGAAAAACAAAATTAATATATTAGAAAACATTATTAATAATCTAGATTTAAGTTATAAATCAAAACCAAATCTAAAACAAAATCTCCACGAACCTAATTATAATCATGTACTTTTAATTATGGAACATAATAATAATAATAATAATAACTATAATAATAACAATAATAATAAAACAACAACAACAATAATAATAATAATAACAATAACAATAACTTAATAAAAATAATAATATACAACAACAACACAAACAATTTGTATTATGCATGACTTGTTTGAATTGTCATGATCATGCATACTTAACTGTTATATAACATGTTATTCATCTTTTCTTAATTTAGAACGGTTAGATGAAAAAAGTTTACCAAATCCTAACAACATAGCACCGGAATGGATTGGGATGATAGTACGTCAAGGAAACTTTGTCGAAGGCATGTCTAGGCTGAATATGGAATTCTACCTGGTGCACTAGACTTAGTGGATCTGACCGAAGCTACCCCAGTCAAACATGGGCTAGTTAGAACAAAATTTAGTATTAAGTTTTTTGGGCAGGAATAGTTTGGAAAGTCTTCAACAAGTGGTCTAATGATATTCAAGTAGGTCATATGCCTCGCCACTGAACTGAAACTTATCCTTAGGATGTCTGCTTGATTAACCCAAAGCTAAGTTTGAATATAACATGAGTTCAATAACCTCTTTCAATAAATTCAAATTAATTCAAACTTAACTCAATTAAATTCAAACTTAATTCAAATCTAATTCAAACCTAATTAAATTCAAATCTAACTCAAACCTAATTAAATTTAAACTTAATTAATTCAAATTCAAACTAAATCAATTCAAACTTAACTCAATTAAATTTAAACTTAATTAATTCAAATTCAAACTTTCAAATTCAAACTAAATCAACTCAAACTTAGCTCAATTAAATTTAAAACTTATTTAAAAATATTTTAAAACTTAATTAAAATTAATTTAAAACTTAATTAAAAATATTTAAAATTTTAATTAAAAGTATTTAAAACTTAATTAAAAATATTTAAAATTTTAATTAAAAGTATTTTAAAACTTAATCAAAAATATTTTAAAATTTAATCAAAATTATTTTACAACTTAATTAAAATTATTTTAAAACTTAATCAAAATTATTTTAAAACAACTTTAAAATAAAACTAAATTAATTAACCCTAATCAATGACTAATAGACATAATCTTTAATGACTATAATCAATAAAATGATTTAACTTTAATATTAAATCAATGATTAATAACAATAACTTAATTAAATTAACTTAACTTAATGAATTTCAACTTTAAATCTTAACCTTAATCATCAAAAAGTACTTTAAACTTAAACAAAATTTATAATCAAATTTTTAATCCCTGATTAATAATAATACTAAATTCAATTGAAACTAGCCTTTAAATTATTTTTAAATCAATCAATAATCTAGCAACTATTAAAAATAATTCTTAACCAAATCCACTTAATAACTTTACAATTTCTAAACTAAACATTAATTCAATTAATTCACAAAATAAATGTTACCATCTATTTAACTTACAATAATCAAAGTTTAACTAAAATTTAATTTAAATTTCAACAAACTCAAAATCAATAAAGTCATCTCACACAATTATAGGATTACTATACTTGAAAACTTAGAATGGATGAGATGCTAAGAAAATTAAAATTTAAATCATTTTTAAATTATTTTGAAAACTTATAAATCTATTTTCTTAAGAAAATATTTTTCAAATCTTGATTGATGATTGATTGGGTGTATATAAATTATTATTTTTCATTGCATAAGTCTTTAGAACCTTAAGTCAATTATCATCCTTAGATACACATAGAAATGTCTTCCTTGTGGGTAACAAGGATATCTAAAAGGAGTGTCTGATTAAGGGGGAGAGACTTGACTGAAGGAATTTTTTTTCAAAATCTTGCTTTTGAAACATTTAAAAAAAATTGCTTGATAAAACTTCTTTACAAATATTTTTGAAAATTATCTTTAAAATCTCTTAATCAAATACTTTTTGAAAATTATCTTTACATACTTATTTAAAGAAATCTGGTTTTGAAATTAACTTAAAAATATTTTTGAAAAATTGTTTACAAAACTCAAAATACTATCTTTTAAACCTAGCTCAAGCATTATCTTTTCAAAATCATATTCTTCAAACTTTTTAAAAACTTTCTGGAAAATCATAGTTTCCAAAATACTTTGAATATTCCTTGCAAATAAAATTTTACTTAGAGAATTTCCTTGAAAATTACTTGAAAATATTTTTTGACCTCAGCATTAACAAGGATGCTTGATAAAAACTCTTTCCAAATATTTTTGAAAAGTATTCTTGAAAGAAATTCTGAGAAATTTTTGCAAGCATTAAAACTTTTATATCATGGTTTTTGCAAAAAAAAACTTTAAGTCTTGAAATACTTTTTGAGAGATTTTACTTAGTGCATTCTTCAAAATTATTTTGAAAAAGATACTGCAAATTTACTCAATTTTTTAATGGAATGAATCTTTTCAAAATCTCTATGACTCGTTTTTGAAAACTATATTATACATCAAATGGGTGAGGGAATACCTTAGTCATATCTTGAAAATATTTACAAGTATTCCATCATTGTTGGTGCAAAACTTAGGGATCCTTAGCAATTAAAGCCATTTATGGAGAGTTCTTTTTGTTGTATGACAAAAGGGGGAGAAGAAGGGTTTAAGTTAGAAATCTAAATCTTTTTTA
The DNA here is from genome assembly GCF_018446385.1 of Zingiber officinale. Taxonomy (NCBI): domain Eukaryota; kingdom Viridiplantae; phylum Streptophyta; class Magnoliopsida; order Zingiberales; family Zingiberaceae; genus Zingiber; species Zingiber officinale. Next base: position 96,604,545 of record NC_055987.1, on the reverse strand, counting down.
CCAAACTTAAACATATTTGTCAAACATAAAAAATGGGGAGATTGTTGGTGCAATCGACCTCCAAGGTTTTAATGTCAGACAAATATGTTTAAGAATGCTTAAGTATGTTTAAGTATGGAGTTTGATCTAGGGAAGTCCTAGTTGGAGGCTAGGCAAGGTGAGAAATCTCGGTATATCGAGGAAGCCAGGTGGATAGGTCTAGAGGACTTGATCCCTGGGTAGACGAATACTGAGTCCTAGTTGTAGGCTAGGTAAGGGAAATCTCGGTATGTCGTGGAAGCCAGGTGGATAGGTCTGGAGGACTTGATCCCTGGGTAGCCGAATACTGAGTCTTGGTGAGTGAAGCCAAGTGGAGAAAATCCTAGTGGTGGTAACCTTAGGTCTTGGTGAGTGAAGCCAGGTTGAGAAAACCCTATGGGGGTGGTAACCTTAGATAACGAGAAGTCTTGAAGGAGTGAACTCCAAGCAAGGTTGATCGGATGGTTTCCGGTCGACCGCGCACGGTTGACCGGACCAGCGGATCTCGGTAAATCTAGGTTTAGGTTTACCATTATTTTCTGTATTACTATTATTGTTGTTGGCTAATATGGTATTGCAGGAAAAGTCTTAGTGGATCAGGCGATCAGACACTGAGCAGACAAAAGACCAAACATGTCTAGAGGATAATGTTTGGCAGGTAAGTTAAGGTATGTAACGACCCGACCCTCTTGGCCCATTTGGCGGCCCATTTGGCGACTTTCGGGTCGTCGACCATCGACCCTTTTGTCGTCGTTCCATTTGGCGACCTCTCTTGTCGTCGACCGACGACCCTTGGTCGTGCCGTTACTCACTAGGACTTCCCACCCCTAGCAGTGGATTTTCGCCTCCCCCAGGATTCGAACTCTAAACCTCCAGGCTTAAGTATTAGAGTTTATGAATCATGGTAACCAAGTGAGATCTCACTTGGTTACCAGGATTCATAAACTCTAATACTTAAGCTTGGAGGTTTAGAGTTCGAATCCTGGGGGAGGCGAAAATCCACTGCCAGGGGTGGAAAGTCCTAGTGAGTAACGGCACGGCCAAGGGTCGTCGGTCGACGACAAGAGAGGTCGCCAAATGGGCCGACAACATAAGGGCCGACGGTCGACGACCCGAGAGTCGCCAAATGGGCCGCTAAATGGGCCAAGAGGGTCGAGTTGTTACAATAAAAAGGCGCCTTTTTATCGTAACGACCCGACCCTCTTGGCCCATTTGGCGACCTCTCATGTCGTCGACCGTCGGCCCTTATGTCGTCGGCCCATTTGACGACCTCTAATGTCGTCAACCGACGACCCTTGGCCGTGCCATTACTCACTAGGACTTTCCACCCCTGGTCAGTGGAATTTTGCCTCCCCCAGGATTCGAACTTTAAACCTCCAGGATTAAGTATTAGAGTTTATGAATCATGGTAACCAAGTGAGATGATCTCACTTGGTTACCAGGATTCATAAACTCTAATACTTAAGCGCCTTTTTATCGTAACGACCCGACCCTCTTGGCCCATTTGGCGACCCATTTGGCGACCTCTCATGTCGTCGACTGTCGGCCCTTATGTCGTCGGCCCTGCCGTTACTCACTAGAACTTTCCACCCCTGGCAGTGGATTTTTGCCTCCCCCAGGATTCGAACTCTAAACCTCCAGGCTTAAGTATTAGAGTTTATGAATCCTGGTAACCAAGTGAGATCATCTCACTTGGTTACTAGGATTCATAAACTCTAATACTTAAGCCTGGAGGTTTAGAGTTCGAACCCAGTGAGTAACGGCACGGCCAAGGGTCGTCGGTCGACGACATGAGAGGTCGCCAAATGGGCCGACGACATAAGCGCCGACGGTCGACGACCCGAGGGTCGCCAAATGGGCCGCCAAATGGGCCAAGAGGGCCGGATCGTTACAATAAAAAGACGCCTTTTTATTGTAACGACCCGACCCTCTTGGCCCATTTGGCGGCCCATCCGACGACATAAGGGTCGACGGTCGACAACCCGAGGTCCGCCAAATGGGCCAAGAGGGCCGGGTCGTTATAATAAAAAATTCATCTCACTTGGTTACCAGGATTTATAAACTCTAATACTTAAGCCTGGAGGTTTAGAGTTCGAATCCTGGGAGAGGCAAAAATCCACTGCCAGGGGTGGAAAGTCCTAGTGAGTAACGGCACGGCTAAGGGTCGTCGGTCGACGACATGAGAGGTCGCCAAATGGGCCGACGACATAAGGGCCGACGGCCGACGACCCGAGGGTCGCCAAATGGGCCGCCAAATGGGCCAAGAGGGTCGTGTCGTTACAATAAAAGGCGTCTTTTTATTGTAACGACCTGACCCTCTTGGCCCATTTGGCGGCCCATTTGGCGACCTCTAATGTCGTCGACCGACGACCCTTGGCCATGCCGTTACTCATTAGGACTTTCCACCCCTAGCAGAAGTCCACCCTTGGTCAGTGGATTTTTGCCTCCCCCAGGATTCGAACTCTAAACCTCCAGGCTTAAGTATTAGAGTTTATGAATCCTGGTAACCAAGTGAGATAAGCCTGGAGGTTTAGAGTTCGAATCCTGGGGGAGGCAAAAATCCATTGACCAGGGGTGGAAAGTCCTAGTGAGTAACGACATGGCCAAGGGTCGTCGGTCGACGACATGAGAGGTCGCCAAATGGGCTGACGACATAAGGGCCGACGGTCGACGACATTAGAGGTCGCCAAATGGGCCAAGAGGGTCGGGTCATTACAATACCAACTGTAACGACCACCCTTCTTACTACTACTACTACCTAAGAGTGACCGTTACTTAACTACTAACTCTACTTAATCGGTATGATTAAAATCACAAGGAAACCCTACCGAAAAATTTCGGCAAAGTCTCCCCTGTACCGATGACCTTAAACTGACATACATACATAATATACACAGCCACATGTGGCTGGAACATCTAACAGACTCTCACGCAGTTTAATAAATCCAAAACAAAAGAGAACAACACCAGAAATCATCACACAAGATTACAATTCTTCTACTATGTCCTAATCACATCAAAATAACAAATGCTATCTCAAATACTTCTAACATAGCAAAAGACAATGGAAACTAAAATAAAACTTCTTTCCTAGTCCCAAGGCTTCCATAGTCCTGACATCACACATCCTTCGAACACCTCCTTGTCGCATTCCTTTCTATATCTTTTCATTTCCTGTATCTGCAGTAAGAGGAAATGCAATCTATAAGCAAAATTTGCTTAGTAAGCGCTATCTAACTCACAAAATCATGATATGCATGTACATTTATCTATAACATGATCTAACTGATTATTTACTGAAGACTACTCATGCTCATCTACTAATAAAAAAACAAGATATGCTGAAATGCTAAACATGTAAAGCTACTCATGCTCAGAAAATAGCAAAGAACAGTAAGCTAATCTAAATAACATGCTAGCATAAAAGAAAACTCAACTTGCTGATTTTAAAACGAAGTGAAACTTAATTCATCTATTCTAAACTTATTCTTTAATTCACTTGTTTAAAACTTATTCTTTAATACTTTATACTTATGTAAAACTTGCTTTACTTGTTCAAAATCTTATACTTATAATACTTCAAAATAGTAATCAACTTCTCTTGGGCCCGGCAACTGTACTTGCTTTTACTTTTGTAACGACCCGACCCATTTGGCGGCCCATTTGGTGACCCTCGGGTCGTCGACCGTCGACCGTCGGCCGTGCCGTTACTACTATGTTATCTAAACCTAGGGACGACTATGGGAGCCCAACCCAAGGACAACTGAGAGTCCAATACAGTGTCACTAATAAAAGTAAAATACTTGTTATCTTTTAATACTTCTAATATATAATGTCTCGACATTTTATTTAGCACCTTGTGTGTCAAAATCCCTAAAGTCTTGACTTTAGGATCTACTTAAGGCCTTGGCCTTCTTCTTTCTTCTCTTTATCTTTCTTATACTTGTTCAAGTAAAATACTTGTTCTTATCAATATTTCCAATAAAGGAATGCTTCTACAAAACTAAAATGTTTAAACAAATTCTAAATCTGAAATGCTTAAACAAAATCTGCATACAAGTTTAAACAGAAATCTGCATATTAAGCTTAACTAAAATCTGCATATTAAAATTATCTAAAATCTGCATACTAAGCTTATCTAAAATCTGCATGCTAAGCTTAACAAAATCTGCATACTAAGCTTATCTAAGATCTGCATACTAAACTTATCAAGATCATCTGGTAACATCTTTTATATATAGATCTTAGATATCATACAAGGTAGTAAAGCATTAACAATTTAATCTCCCTTTATTCTCTCTTTTTCATGATTTCCATGTCGGTGCTCTCTAGTATCATGTCTGTTATGACTTCCAATCTGCACTCTTTCCTTACAAGTCCTTTTATCCAAGTCCCCATTATCCCTATACTGGAGCCTCTTCTATTTCTTTCCCTCTCCCTATGATACTTAACAATTTATTCTAATCAACAAGAATTTATTCTCTTTTATCCCTAGCATGCATGATCATTATAAATATAATTCATACGTACATGATCATTAAAACATGGCATGCATACTTAAACAAAAATCACAACTTATAACCCATCTTTTTATCTCATACGTTCTTGCATGCAACATTTTCATATTCGATAATATACACATTTCCATATTAGATAATTTGCATGACCATCAAAACATAATCAATACATACCCTATTATTAAAACATCGGTAAGTAACCATGGTATCAAAAATATGCATTTTTGTTATAACAAGCTAAGACACAACAAAGAATAAGTTACTAACTAGTAAATCTGTCCAAAACCTCATCCAACACAAAGGAGACAAGTACAACTCCAGACTTGAATCGGAATTACCTAATTTCTGTCCCAACAGATCACTATCAAAAGAACCCAAGCTAAACTTCAATTATAATGATACTTAATATCAATGATATCTTTGTCCTGATTTCTATGCCTATCTTTGTCCCGATTTCTATGCCTGTCAACTTGTATCCTGGTGATGCTACTCTCTCTTTCATTCTGTAGTTCTCTAATGCTTGCTCGATTAATAGCAACATCATTATCAAACATATTATATCTTTCAGAATCATCCCTTGAACCTCTTTCTGAATCAACCTACCCATTTTGTACAGCAGAACCCCAATGCTACCATTGAAAGAACTCGCTTAAAACTTGTATCAAAACTCAAAACATGAAACTAAGTAGCATAGAATCCGATCAAAAACACAGAGCACCTACAATCTGTCCCAAGCTTTCGGGAAAAAGGAAAGAAACAAGGAACAAAACCTCGGAGCTATCCTACTGCAGGTGAGAAGCGACTTACCCTTGCATTTGGGACTTCACCCGTGCGTGACCACCTCATCTCACTTGGTTACCAGGATTCATAAACTCTAATACTTAAGCCTGGAGGTTTAGAGTTCGAATCCTGGGGGAGGCAAAAATCCACTGACCATGGGTGGAAAGTCCTAGTGAGTAACGGCACGGCCAAGGGTCATCGGTCGACGACATGAAAGGTCGCCAAATGGGCCGACGACATAAGGGCCGATGGTCGACGACCCGAGAGTCGCCAAATGGGCCGCCAAATGGGCCAAGAGGGCCGGGTCGTTACAATAAAAAGGCGCATTTTTATTGTAATGACCCGACCCTCTTGGCCTATTTGGCGACCCTCGGGTCGTCGACCGTCGGCCCTTATGTCGTCAGCCCATTTGGCGATCTCTCATGTCGTCGACCGACGACCCTTGGCCGTGCCGTTACTCACTAGGACTTTCTGTTGGTGCAATATCCCTCAGGTCAAGGTTGACCTGGGTAACCAAGCTGAGTCTTGGTTTAGGTTTAGATGTTTGACAATAAGATATTGATTGAAGAAGAGTCAAGTAGGTCAAGGTTGACTGGATACTTGACTGGGAAGTCCTAACTGGGATGTTAGGCAAAATGAAAGTCCTGGTGAGTGAAGCCAGGCAGAAGAAAAGTCCTGGTGAGTGAAGCCAGGCAGAAGGAAGTCCTAGTGAGTGAAGCTAGGCAGATGGAAAACCCTAGTGAGTGAAGCTAGGTGAAAGTCCTGGTGAGTGAAGCCAGGCAGAAGGAAGTCCTAGTGAGTGAAGCTAGGCAGATGGAAAACCCTAGTGAGTGAAGCTAGGTGAAAGTCCTGGTGAGTGAAGCCAGGCAGAAGGAAGTCCTAGTGAGTGAAGCTAGGCAGATGGAAAACCCTAGTGAGTGAAGCTAGGTGAAAGCCCTGGTGAGTGAAGCCAGGCAAGGGAAAATCCAGATGGATCAAGGATGATCGGACATCTGGTGCTGGGAAGTCCAAGTAGGTCAAAGGATTGACTGGATACTTGGCAAGGAAGAAAGTCCAGATGGATCAAGGATGATCGGACATCTGGTGTTGGGAAGTCCAAGTAGGTCAAAGGATTGACTGGATACTTGGCAAGGAAGAAAGTCCAGATGGGTCAAGGTTGACCAGACATCTGGTGGAAGTCCAAGTAGGTCAATGGAGTGACCGGATACTTGGCACGATGAGTAAAAGTCCAAGTAGGTCAATGGAGTGACCGGATACTTGGCACGACGAGTAAAAGTCCAAGTGGGTCAAAGGGATTGACCGGACACTTGGTGGGGAGTCCTGGCAGGTCAAGGGAGTGACCAGATGCGAGGCATGATGTACCAACAGGTCAAGGTTAACCGGATGTTGGTTAGGGAGGTTTGGAACTTGGTTTTGGGCAAAAACCAAGTGCTGGATCGATCCGTGGATCGATCCAGGCTGTGGATCGATCAGTGGATCGATCTAGATTCTTCCCAGCGAACAGAAAGCTTCTGGATCGATCCGTGGATCGATCCAGAGGTCCCGATCGATCAGCCGATCGATCGGGACGATGCTGCTTCGCGCGATAAGCGCTGGATCGATCCGTGGATCGATCCAGGCGCGTTTCCTGAGCACAGAGGCGCTCTGAATCGATCCGTGGATCGATCCAAAGCCTCCCCGATCGATTCGGAACATTCGAATCGATCGGGATCCGACCGTTGCGTCGGGTTTAAAGCCGCAGGCGAGCGTGGTCTTCGGCATCTCTTCACGAGCTCTTCTCAGATTCATTCCAGCTCCTCCACAGCTCTCTACAAGCACGTGATCGCCAGTTCTTGAAGGTTCTTGGAGGCTTTCCAAGTCAAGAGGCGGATCTATTGCAAGAGGAAGAAGTTAGGGTTAGGGTTTTTACGGCATATCTTGTAAGCTTTTGCTTAACTTGTATTTCCCTTTCTTCTTCTTGTATTGAGAGTATTGTAGGGCTTCTCCGCCTTTGGTAGTTACCATAAAGGAGTGTTATTCATAGTGGAGGGTGTGTGCGTTGGTGTGGATCCTTGGATTAGTCACCTCTTGTGAGGTGGATACCAAGTAAAATCCTAGTGTTAGCGTGTTTGTGTTTGTTTCTGTATTTTCCGCTGCACATCTTGAAGAAACAAGCAACACCGAGCAACGAGCACGCGACGAGCTATTCACCCCCCCTCTAGCTACTTTTGGTCCTAACAAGTGGTATCAGAGCAAGGCCGCTCTTCACCGGAATCATCGCCGGAAGGGTCAAGCATATCAAGAAAAGCTAGAGGGTGAAGAAGTTGGAGCAAATTCTTCAAGTTCAAGACTTTATCAAGCTCAACTTCAAGATGCAATTCCAAGATGGGCTTGGATTTGACACAAGGGTGGCTCCACCATACACTTCTACGAGTTTCGATTCTTGGAAATCAAGAATCGAAAATTTTCTTATGATGGAGATAGAGCAATGGTTTGCTCTAATGGAAGGCTTCAAAGCTCCAACAAACTCCAAAGGCAAGCTTCTAAAGAAAAGCAGATGGAGCTCAGAGCAAATTCAAAGGGGCGAGGCAAATGACAAAGTGACCAAGCTTCTGGTCAATTTATTGCCTAGCCACATCTTGGCTCGAGTTGGAGAATTCGAAGATGCCAAGGAGCTTTGGAGCAAATTGGCCAAGCTTCATGAAGAGATCCCCTCCACTGTACAAGATCATGAAGAATCCAAAGAGGGTGACTCTTTGGAGCAAGACCAAGAGGAGGACCCCGAGGTTGAGAGATACTCAATCTCCGAAGAAGAGGAAATCCAAGAAGCTTCATCCTCAAGGGAATGCAACGAAGGGAACAAGGAGGGAGCATACTCCTTGTTTCATATTCAAGATGATGAAGCCTTCACCTCTAGGATTGAGGGGGAGCAATCCTTGGTGACACCGGATCAAGAAGAAGAAGAAGCTTCTACATCCGGGTCAAGTGAAGAAGAAGAAGATGGTGCCACCTCCGAAATTCAAGAAATAGCAAATGGAGGAGCAAGTGCCATCCCTACACAAGAAGGTATAAATGTTTCAATTAAAAATAAAAATCATATAATATGTTTTGAGTGTAGGGAAAGTGGGCACTACAAGAGCAAGTGTCCCAATTTGGCCAAGAAGAAGGGCCAAGTGGCACAAAAGGGCAAGGAGAAGCCCAAGGAGACCACCCCCGGGACAAAGAAAAGCAAGGAGCATATCATATGCTTCTCTTGCAATCAAAAGGGGCATTACCGGAGTCAATGCCCCAAGGGGAAGAAGGTGGTCAAGGCTCAAGGAGGCACTAGGCAAGGGGGAGCCTCCAAGGTAAAGAAGAAGGTAACATTTATTGAGCCTACCCCTTTACATTATGGTAAAAAGCATGATGGTTCTAACATTTATCATTTTAATGCTATTTACCATGAAAATAGAAAGCATGATAGTGTTAAAGAAAAACATATAGCTTTTCATGCTAAAACTACTACACCTAAGGCTAGGATTGTAGGTAAAAATCTAGGCGTAAACTCTAAGGATTTTAGATACAAGCCTAGAAACAAAAATGCTCATGGGTCAAATACTAAGGACTTAGTGAGAGAAAATCAAGCCTTGAGGTCAAGACTTAATAAAATGGAAAAGACCCTAAAAAGGATGGAAAATATCCTATTAGGGCAAAATGAGCATAACCTAGGTCTAGGAGCACAAAGGTCATCTAATGGCCATAGAGGTTTGGGATACAAACCAAAGGCTAAGAAGGATGTGCCCTCTTACCATAGAGTTCCATATAGCTATGGAACAAACCCTAGGTCTAGTGGTCAAGCCAAAAATACTAGGGAAGTCATCCCTAAGAGTATTTTTGCAATAAATGTGACTAAGACTTCTAAGAAGTCTAAGAAAGTCACAAACAAGGTCACAAGGGAGGTTATCCCTAGAGTTGACCTAGAAAATGTGACCAAGGCTTCTAAGAAGCCCAACAAGGTCACTAGGAAGGTATCTAGGGAAGTTATCCCTAGTGAGTACCTAGAGCATCCAAGGAGCACCAATAGGTGTTGGGTTCCTAGGAGCATCTTCTCTACCCCATAGATGGGTTAGAGAGTGTCAACTCCGATTAGAAGGGTAGTTAACCCAACTTTGAGGAAATTGACACTCAAGGAGCATTTTCAGGGTTTTTGTTAACCTTTGAAAATGAAATGGAATTATTGATTACTCCTTGAAAGAGTAAAATATGCCTAATGGTGGAAGAATTGATTTTAATCTTAAATGGCACATATTGGAAAATTAATAAGAACTATCAAGTTGGGTTTTTGGTATGTTCTTAGGCAATTTAAGGCAATCCGGGCCTTAAATTTAAAAGTGCTACTCTTGAGGAAAAATGGAATATGCCAACATTTGAGGACATGTTTATTTTAATTGGCATAAATTAATCAAGGGAATAAGAAATGCAAACTTAGGCTTTGGCATTTTCTTGAAGCACTTTAGGGCAATCTAGGTTTAAGGTGTAAGTTTAGCTAAGACTTTAAGGATACTTAGATAGTTAATCTAGGTATATTTTATTTATGCTAAATCTTGCCATGATTGTTTTGCCCATCATATGCCATGACATCATGTCTATTTTTGCATTCATGTTTTATTATGAAAAATCCAAAAATACCATGTCATGACATTCATACATCATGTAGCAATAGAAATCTTTCTTTTGAAAGCTATTTTATTTTGATGTATGTCATAACATAATCATGCATTAAGTTTAATTCCTTGTAATTGAGGACGAATGGCATTTAACGACACTTATTGACAAGTGACATCCTGGGTGGATGTCTACCTCTCAAAATGCCTAGATAGATATGCATGATCCCTAGAATAGGGCAAAACCAAATTTTACATCTCACAAAGAACTATAAGGTGACTTGTATGTGTTTTAGTGCATATTATATACAAGTGAGATGTTAGGATGATGAACAAAACTCAAGATGTTGATTTAGTGCATTCTTTTGAGTTTTAGGTTCATCAAAACACATAGTTATGTGTTTTCCCATCATTGGGAAAGCTAATGTACAAGTCATGTGCATTATGCCCAAGGAACATGATGGGATATTGGCTTTGAAAATGTTTTTAAAATGTCTTTGGAAAACCTTGGTGAAGGCTATCTTTTGATAGTAATCATCATTGAATAGTTAGACACAAACTTGAAGAAAAACACTAAAGTTTTTGCAAGTTTTCAAGTTTGTGTCAATCTTTGAAAATATGATGTATTTTCATAGAAAGCTATTTTTCCATGATTAAGTATGCCCTAAATAATGTCTACACGAAATTTCATAATTTTTGGATTTTTGTAGAATTTTCTAGGGGTTTCTGAAGTTGACTGAAATGGAATTTCAGCAACTATCAGAGCTCCGATCGATCCATGGATCGATTGGAGTTCCATGAATCGATCCATGGATCGATTCAAACGGCAATTCCCGCGAGCAGAAGCTCGCTGGATCGATCAGCCGATCGATCCAGGGAGTCTGAATCGATCCGTGGATCGATTCAGAAAGGTTCAATCGATTGGAACCCAACTCCAATCGATCCAAGTTGCTGATTTTGGCTGGGAAGGCCTGATTTCAGCATCTTTGAACCTCTTTGAGTCTAGGTAACCATTCCAAACCCCTTAAATACATTTGTATACATACAAAGGGTGTTTTCATGTTGAAAACAAGGATGGATTGGTTAACGAAGACTAAGTAGAAGTTTAGGTTGAGGTTGTTTCAAATTTTGAATATTTGAACCTCAAAACTTCCACATTTGGGTTTCCTAATGGTTTAGGGATTCCAAATCATTGTTGGTGCAATGACAGAAGTTACCACCATGTCTTTAGGGGGAGGGACTCTTTAAAGACATGAAAATTATTTTTCATGAACTTTGGAAGGTGGTTAACCTTATGTTGTAAACTTGCTCAATGTTGAACATTTAAACTTGAAATGGGAAAAATGGGGAGTGGATATCCTCATTATTTCAAGTGGACACTCAAGTGGTTGAAAATGCTCAAGGTTGGGTATTTGTCAACATTGAGGGAGAGGTTAAGGATAAATGAAGGGTATGGGACCTTCATTATCGTGTTGATCACAACGAGTGATGTTGTGAACAACGATGAGCAACTCTTCAGGGGGAGAGTCTTCAACAAATGGATTTGTTGAAGTGTGCCCAGAATTGGAGCATAGGTTGATGTGTGTCCAACGATGGGTTGATGTGTGCCAATAGGGGGAGAATGTATGGTTAAGCTTAGTCCTTCATTACCTATGGGAAGCTCATAGGGGGAGAATGAAAGGACTCATGAAAGGGAGTAAGTTAGGCTTTCATTACCTAGAGGGAGTTTGCCCTCTTAGGGGGAGAATGAAGAGCTTAATTTATGCTTTCATTACCTAGTGGCATGAAGAAGGAGGCTATGGGATTAGCCTAACTTACATATGGGATTGTAAGTGTTATTGTGGTATTGTCAAACATCAAAAAGGGGGAGATTGTTGGTGCAATATCCCTCAGGTCAAGGTTGACCTGGGTAACCAAGCTGAGTCTTGGTTTAGGTTTAGATGTTTGACAATAAGATATTGATTGAAGAAGAGTCAAGTAGGTCAAGGTTGACTGGATACTTGACTGGGAAGTCCTAACTGGGATGTTAGGCAAAATGAAAGTCCTGGTGAGTGAAGCCAGGCAGAAGAAAAGTCCTGGTGAGTGAAGCCAGGCAGAAGGAAGTCCTAGTGAGTGAAGCTAGGCAGATGGAAAACCCTAGTGAGTGAAGCTAGGTGAAAGTCCTGGTGAGTGAAGCCAGGCAGAAGGAAGTCCTAGTGAGTGAAGCTAGGCAGATGGAAAACCCTAGTGAGTGAAGCTAGGTGAAAGTCCTGGTGAGTGAAGCCAGGCAGAAGGAAGTCCTAGTGAGTGAAGCTAGGCAGATGGAAAACCCTAGTGAGTGAAGCTAGGTGAAAGCCCTGGTGAGTGAAGCCAGGCAAGGGAAAATCCAGATGGATCAAGGATGATCGGACATCTGGTGCTGGGAAGTCCAAGTAGGTCAAAGGATTGACTGGATACTTGGCAAGGAAGAAAGTCCAGATGGATCAAGGATGATCGGACATCTGGTGCTGGGAAGTCCAAGTAGGTCAAAGGATTGACTGGATACTTGGCAAGGAAGAAAGTCCAGATGGGTCAAGGTTGACCAGACATCTGGTGGAAGTCCAAGTAGGTCAATGGAGTGACCGGATACTTGGCACGACGAGTAAAAGTCCAAGTAGGTCAATGGAGTGACCGGATACTTGGCACGACGAGTAAAAGTCCAAGTGGGTCAAAGGGATTGACCGGACACTTGGTGGGGAGTCCTGGCAGGTCAAGGGAGTGACCAGATGCGAGGCATGATGTACCAACAGGTCAAGGTTGACCGGATGTTGGTTAGGGAGGTTTGGGACTTGGTTTTGGGCAAAAACCAAGTGCTGGATCGATCCGTGGATCGATCCAGATTCTTCCCAGCGAACAGAAAGCTTCTGGATCGATCCGTGGATCGATCCAGAGGTCCCGATCGATCAGCCGATCGATCGGGACGATGCTGCTTCGCGCGATAAGCGCTGGATCGATCCGTGGATCGATCCAGGCGCGTTTCCAGAGCACAGAGGCGCTCTGGATCGATCCGTGGATCGATCCAAAGCCTCCCCGATCGATTGGGAACATTCGAATCGATCGGGATCCGACCGTTGCGTCGGGTTTAAAGCCGCAGGCGAGCGTGGTCTTCGGCATCTCTTCACGAGCTCTTCTCAGATTCATTCCAGCTCCTCCACAGCTCTCTACAAGCACGTGATCGCCAGTTCTTGAAGGTTCTTGGAGGCATTCCAAGTCAAGAGGCGGATCTATTGCAAGAGGAAGAAGTTAGGGTTAGGGTTTTTACGGCATATCTTGTAAGCTTTTGCTTAACTTGTATTTCCCTTTCTTCTTCTTGTATTGAGAGTATTGTAGGGCTTCTCCGCCTTTGGTAGTTACCATAAAGGAGTGTTATTCATAGTGGAGGGTGTGTGCGTTGGTGTGGATCCTTGGATTAGTCACCTCTTGTGAGGTGGATACCAAGTAAAATCCTAGTGTTAGCGTGTTTGTGTTTGTTTCTGTATTTTCCGCTGCACATCTTGAAGAAACAAGCAACACCGAGCAACGAGCACGCGACGAGCTATTCACCCCCCCTCTAGCTACTTTTGGTCCTAACACTTTCCACCCCTGGTCAGTGGATTTTTGCCTCCCCCAGGATTCGAACTCTAAACCTCCAGGCTTAAATATTAGAGTTTATGAATCCTGGTAACCAAGTGTGATCTCACTTGGTTACCAGGATTCATAAACTCTAATACTTAATCCTGGAGGTTTAGAGTTCGAATCCTGGGGGAGGTAAAAATCCACTGATCATGGGTGGAAAGTCCTAGTGAGTAACGACACGGCCAAGGGTCGTCGGTCGACGACATGAGAGGTCGCCAAATGGGCCAACGACATAAGGGCCGACGGTCGACGACCCGAGAGTCGCCAAATGGGCCAAGAGGGCCGGGTTGTTACAAGGTATGCAACTGGAAGAGCGACAGTGAGGTCGGGTTCCTAAAGGGAATAACCTAAGGTCGCTGATCCAACTAAAGAAACCAGGAAGGTTTCCAAGTTGAGATCAAGACAGTCCTAACTGTCATACTCATGCATTATATATTACTGTGCTAACCTTTGTGTTGCAGGGATACTTTGCTTAATACAGTGTTGCAGGTTTGGCCGGATCGGTCTACCGAACCAGAGGATCGGTCGACCGAACCAAGATGACTCAGCACAGATCAGTTTTTTCAGCAACGATCAGATGCAGAAGGAAAATACACTGATCGATCGACCGAACTCGAGGATCGGTCGACCGAACCATCAATATTAAAGGCGCAGGAAATGCAGATCACGACAAATCTCGATGAACAGGGAAGGAGCCTGTTCGGTCGACCGAACAGAGGGATCGGTCGACCGAACCATTGAAGTCCAGTTAATGCAGAATATCGAGCCAGCTGCAGTCTTCATCGAGGAAGGAATGGAGCTGGTTCAGTCGACCGAAAAGAGGGATCGGTCGACCGAACCTCCAGTACTCCTATAAAATCAGGCTCGAAGACAGAGGCCAGAGTAAAAACTTTCTGATAAAACATTCCTGCTCTGCAAGCAACTATTCTTCATCCGTGCAGCAAGCTACACCATCCGGAAGTGCCGACCCAAGCTATATCTTCATTTTAAGTTGTCGGTAAAATTTATTTTAAGCTTGCATTTGTAATTCATTTAAGCAAGATAGTAGGGTGTTACTATCTTGCTCCATTGTACGATCTGTTTCTTTCCGAAGAATTTTGGAAAGAAGAGTTATAGTGGTTTGCTCACCGGTGCGGTCAAGGACCGCGAGTCTTCGAGTAGGAGTCGAGCTAGGCTCCGAACGAAGTAAACAAACTGTCTCTATTTACTTTTCGCTGTGCATGACTTTGATTTGAAAGAAAAGAATAGTTTTAAAAGAGCGATATTCACCCCCCTTATCGCTTCAAACGATATATCAATTATCAATTTAGTACTTTTATCTTTTAATATATTTATTTGATAGTAAGAAATTTTTTTTAGTCTCTTCTTTGAGCACCCCTCTAAATATTTGTCTAGATCCGCCACTGGGTATGAACAACATTGTGGATGCTCTAATTGTGGGTAGAGATTTAAAAAAATTATGGATTTTTTACTTTTGATATGGCATTGATGTGACATAGTAGATCCTATAATAAAGTTAGGTTTATAGATTCAGAATTATGGTTACGTTTAGGGTGTGTTTGGTTCAAGCTATCATATATAACCAAGGTTATGGGGAATAAAACATAACCAATTATTGTTTGATTCAACTTAGGTAATGTAACAAAAACTTATTTATTTGACTGTTTTAATGAATAACCTAATTTAATATTTTACTATATTACTCTTAGTTACAAAACCAACCATATATATTTTTTAAACTCTACGTTTTTTTTAATTTTTTCTTTTTCACGTTTTTCTTTATTTTTATGTGTGTTTTTTAATTTTTAATTTTTTTTCTTTTTAAAAAATTTTTAAAAGTGTTTTTTTTTCATTTTTTATTTTTTTATAGATTTTTTACATTTTTTTTATTTTTTATTTTTTATGTTTTTAAATTTTTTCTATTTATATATATATATTTTAAACTTTTTTTACGTTTTTTTAATGTTTTTTCTATTTTCTATTTTTTTACGTTTTTTCTTTTCCTTATTTTATTATTCTTTAATTTTTTTTACATTTTTTCTATTTTTTTATTTTTAATGTTTTTTTACCTTTTTTATTTTATTTTTTATATTTTATATTTTATATTTTCTTCTTTACATTTTTCTTTTTTATCACATTTTTCTCTTATTCAAGAGTATTTTGGGTAAAAAAATTTCCTTAACCCCGAAATAAAAAAAAACTTTAGGGGCCGTTTGGTTCTTTCCTAGGAATAGGAATCGGAATGGGAATCATTGTATTGTGGAATGTGAATGAGTATGAGTATGAATATCACTTTTAAAAGCAATGTTTGGTTAGTTGCATATTTTCTATCGGAATAAATCAAAAATTTCTTGTTTACCCTTAAAGGAAAATAAGAGAAAAAATTAGATGTGAGAGAAAGATAAATGTGAGAGAAAAATATGATGAACGAGAATGATGAGAGAGAAAGTATGATGAAAGAGAAAGTGTGATGAGAAAGAATGAAGAGAGAGAAAGTGTAATGAGAGAAAATGAAAAAAGAGAGTATGATAGGAGAGAACATGATGAGAGAAGATGAGAGAGAAAGTATGATGGAGAGGATGAAGAGAGAGAAAATGTAATGAGAAAAAATAAGGAGAGAGTGTGATGAGAGAGAAAGTATGATGATCGAGAAAGTGTGATGAGAAAAAAAAAAGAACAGTGAGTGTGATGGGAGAGATTGAGGAGAGAAAAATATGATGAGGGAGAAAGTATGATGAGAGAGAAAGTATGTTGAGGAAAAAAAGGAGAGAGTGTAACAAGAGAGATTGAGGAGAGAGAAAGTGTGATGAGAAAAAAAGAGAAAAGAGAGTGTGATGAGAGATATTAAGGAGAGAGAAAGTATGATGAGAGAGAAAGTATGATGAGAAAAAAAAAAAGAGAGTGCGATGGAAGAGATTGAGGAGAGTGAAAGTATGATGAGAGAGAAAGTTTAATGAGAAAAAAAGAGGAAAGAGAGTGTGATAGGAGAGATTAAGGAGAGAGAAAGTGTGTGATAAAATGATGAGAGAGAAAATATGATGAGAGAGAATAAGGGGAGAGAAGTGATATGAAAGAAAAAATAAATAAATATATTTTGATATTTGATATTAAGGGAGAAAATTTTAGTTTTAGGTCAAGGATATTTTTGGAATAAGAGAATATTTTGATTGATGAAAATAGGGTAATGACTCATTGAAGAGGAGGTACATGGGAATGAGTTATTACCCAATTTCAAGGATTCATTCCCTTATTTATATTCCTATTCCTATAATCCAAACATTAACAATGACAATCAATGATTCTCATTCCCATTAGTTTTATGAGGTTTTCCGATTCCGGGTTGCATGCCCCTTTTGTTGTCGTGTTGGGTATGGAACATTACTCGAGAATTATCGATTACCTAAACCAAACAGGATTTTCGTTGATAATCTTGGATGAATAATCAAGGTTATCCACATTCTTACGCTTGACATATGTTAGAACCTCCTCTTCCTTTAAATTACTCATCCTCTAACTCTTGATATATGTCAAAACACTCATCTCCATTTAAATTATCCCCTTCCAACTCTTGACACATGTCAGAATCTCTTCTCCCTTTGAATTGATTAAATTTTCTATTTTTATATATTTTCATATATATTTTTAATGTATTATTATATGTACTTTTCATTAAAAAAAAATCATTTGTAAGTTATAAACATGTTTACTATTAATAGTTAGTATTTTTATTAATTTCATATATATACTTTTTATTTTAATCTATATTTTTATATTTTTAAAATTCTTACAAATAATAACTCTTAAAATTTATAACTAAAAAAAGTAAATAAGAGATTACAAATATATAATAAAAAATAAATTATTCAAAAAGAAAAAAATTGATTAATAAAAAAAATAAAACCAATAAAAAAAACAAAACTAAAAAAACCGTGGATGAGGTAATGGTATAAGGGTAAAAAACAATAGAATGGGGGAGGATAGGATTGACAGTAGGGATCCTCTCTGGTCTATAAATTATGGATTAGGGGATGATCCCTTGTATGAAAATTTTTTATTTGGATAGACATTATTTTTAAATAAGCGAAATTCATCTAAATCAAAAATCTAGAAAAATAGATGGTCCCTTTAGTCCGTAATTTACGGACAAAAGGACGTCCTCAGGGTTGGTTGGTTGGGAAAAACAGCTCTCATTTAGCATTGCAGTTACTCTAATAACTAAGATTTTTTAATAAGTGCCTTTCTACATTTTAGAAAAAAAAACAATTCTAAGAAATTATTATTATTCTACGTCTCAAATTCTTAAAAATTAAAAAAATAAAAGCGAAGCATTTGAATTTAGGGATCTGGGCGACGGCGAGCTCGGTGGAGGGCGCGACGAGTAAGCGGCAAAGGCATCGGCTCTCGGCGGCGCTTGCACTGGATATGATGGATACTGGCAGCAGGCGGCAATTGCGGAGATTGAGAGGGAGGGCACATCGCGCGGGTACACGTATTTTTCTGCATAATTATATTTATTTATTTATTTATGACTTCCACGATTTTCTTCGATTAAAAATTGGCACAAAGGTTGGATCTTTGATTACATTCTGACAGTTCTGGAGCCAAAAGAGAAACTGTGCGGGATCACACTTAATACTTAGTTGGGCATTGCTTTCTTATCGCCTGATTTTCGTTTAATACTGGTTTGAGTCAAGAGCTGATCTTTGCATTTTTTTTTTCATTCTTGTTTTGATTAGAGTTCTAGGTTATATCGAATAAGATTCGTTATTATTTGCCATCTGGAAGGTGTGAAATGCTAGTTCCTATGGGGAATGGCTGGATCCCAATGTGTTACTTTTGTTAGAGTGATGATATGATATAATATGATATGATATGATAGGGCGTCTGTGGTATTTGGAACAAATCACTTAATTTATTACTATCTACTGTCGTTTTTTTTGGTTTGTTGGCTTTTTAACAAACTGAGCAACTAGATGTGAAGACTTTGTATTTGGTATGATTTCAATAGATTGGAGTATCAAAGCAAACAAATGGCGGGCACAGTGTTCACTCCCTTACTGGAAGGAATGAAGAATGTCAAGTCAGAGAACGGCATTATGCTAACAAAGCCTTTCCTTGACGTGTGCAAATCCGTCCTGCCCATTCTAGGTACATTGTTCTCATTGCACTTGTTTCTCCCTCGACCTACCATTGCAGTGAAACTTTTGAATTTGACCTTGTTTTGGTATAAAAATGATCTTATTTTCTTGTTAATAATCAGATTAAACTGAATAATAATTTCATTAATTTTTAATGTCACCATGTGTTGCCACAAATGAGTTTGTACATAGCAATATTCTCGCCAATGTTATAGGAAGTTGTTAATTTTTACTTTTAACTGCAAACTTTCAATCACATGAACATAGTAGATAAAATATCACACAACAATGTATCCGCCATAGCTCACCTGTAGTGATTGTTGTCCTTGGATATTGCAAACTTGTCCCTGTTACACAATTTTAAATATAGACAACTTCTTTCTTTCTCTTAATTCTGTTACTTGACAACATTGTCAAGAAATAATCTATAGACCATAAATATTCATTCTTGCAGTATCTTGTTCTAATTTTCCTCTAATCTTGTTCTTTTCTTGCTAGACAATTTTGGAGCTGCTCTGGCTATTGTTAAGTCTGATATTGGGGGCAATATAACAGTAAGACTTTCTTATTAATTAGTTTCATTGAGTAGTAAGGATAGCAGTGATGATACTTTCCTAGTTGCTCATAAATAGTTTTTTTTTTTAAATCCAGTTATTATCACTTCTTCCCCATTAGGGTGTGTAGCTAAATGGGGACTTATAAATTTCCAAAATAATAGATAGAAATACCACTTTACCATGTTCATATGGATATACCATTAGTCGTGGTCATGTAGATGGCTCCTTGATATGGGCTTTCTCCCTTTGAATTTGGGGCGTATTGGGAGTGAAAGATTTGGGTTAATAACCCTAGGTAGTCCTCTCTACCTATATACATAACATGCATCAGTTTAATATTGCATTTAGGCTTTAGTAATGCATGATATTTACAAATAGTTCCCTAACACTCCCATTCAAGTTGGATTAAAGATATCTACATGTGTTCAGCCGTTTACCCTAGCACTCACGGTTCAAATCCTAGCTATGACGCACTACAGAGTATTTCCCTCCGGTGGGATGAAAAATCTAGGATGTTGGTTGCTGGGCGAGGAGCCACTTGTGCTTCCAGATTTACTTGGTGGGCGAGCCAAGGGAAAAGCCACCCTCCTGCAGGATAGTTGAGCCGAAGGCCAAAGAATTATCAAAAAAAAAAAAAAAAAAAAGGGAAGAAGAAAGGATATCTATAGGGGTACTTGATCCTTGGACCTTTGAATAACTTAGAAAGTTTTGTTGATTTATCATAAGCGCTGACAAATGATGTGATTAATTTTTTGTGTTTAGTTCCTAATCTCTGTCTTTGCTCTCAATCTAGCTACAATGTTTTACTTCTTACTTTTATAAAAAATTATATTACCTCTCTAAAGGATATGTAGCTAAAGAAGAAATGAAGGCACAATAGGTAGCAAGGTGATATTGCAATGTAAGATAGGAACAAAAATGTGATGAGAGATAGAACAATTACAAGTACCTTTTCGAAGAGCAATAGCAAGTTCTAAATCAAATGGCAAGCCTAAACAAGAGATAGTATTGGGCAAGTATCAGAGTCTCGTGGTTGTCTGCTATGGTCCACAATAGCTTTTGTTACCAATGGTTCAACAAGAGAAAATAAAAGTGGAGGC
Source organism: Zingiber officinale (assembly GCF_018446385.1). Classification (NCBI taxonomy): domain Eukaryota; kingdom Viridiplantae; phylum Streptophyta; class Magnoliopsida; order Zingiberales; family Zingiberaceae; genus Zingiber; species Zingiber officinale. The sequence continues at coordinate 96,584,180 of NC_055987.1, read as the reverse complement.
AATGAAATGGACAACGATATAGGAACTGGAAGCACCTTAATCATAGACTAAAGTAGATGGTGAGTTTGAGAAAAATGGAATGGATTCATACAAAGTGGCATCGAAATAAATGCACGTAACTTTTGAGAGTAGCAACAATATTCCTTTTATAATTGGGAGTAGTTAAGGGAAACACACTCGACTATCTTAGGTGATACTTTATCTCTACCAGAAGATCAATTATAAACAAAACAATTATGGTCAAATACCTTGGTCAGATGATAATAAATATGGTTACAAGGAAAAAGAATATTAATGGGAGTTGGAGTACAAAGAATAAAAAAAGGAAAACAATAAAACAGGCAAAACATTTTATAAGATAACATGTAAGGTTTCTCAGAGTGAGTACATTTGGGTTTGCCCTAGTGTAGCCTCCGCAATTTCGCCAATGACCTCTCCATGAAATTGAGTTGCTTGTATGGATTTGTCTACTAAATAATCAGATGGTCTTATGAATCTAGTGGAAGCTTTCAACATCCTCATGGACCTCATATAAGCATCTAATAGAGGTACCTCCTAAGATATGAGACTTTAAGCTCTTAGGTCAAATTGTGTAAAGTAACATAATGACTAGAAGCTAATCAAAATTCTTTTGCATGATCCATACTCTTGATGTAATTAGAAAGATGTCTCAAATAGGGATGACAATTTCCTCCGAACCTGATGGAGGATCCGATATCCGACCTGAATGGAGGAGAGTATGGAGGGACTGCCAATATCTGATATCGACCTGAATATCCGATAATGAGTATGTATATGAGGATGGATATCTGATTTCTGATGGGTATGAGGACAGATGATATGAAACCACACCCATTACCATCGTCTTGAAGATCAACAACAATGGCTTGGACTCGGCCAATATATGGTAATCTCTACATTGAATTGCCACAACTATAAAAGACTATCAATTACAATATATGCTTGATAAATATACCTGTGTACAAATTTCTATCAGGTGTCCAAGTTTCATAACACAAGAAGCATCAAGAAATGCTCATAAGACTAGGATTGGGAGGAATCAGCAATTGTGCATCAATCTGCTCCTACAATGCTCGTATAAACTTGAGAATGTTGACGGTGTCGATGTAAGGTGTTTTAATTGACCCATAAATAAAATACAAACTGTTGCATCCAACAAAGTAGAATTCTTCTCATCAATGAGTCAAGGAAGCATTAGATTGAACATGTTGTATGGTTGTGGCACTTGTCATTTTTTTATTTTTCTTTTCTTTTTCCTTTTTTTTTTTTTAAACAAAGTTACTAAAGTAGTAACCTAAGACACCGCACATTGCACATGAATATGCACATTGACTGTGATACAAATAGAGGAATATGAAATACCTGCACTTTAAATTTTTTTCACAAGTGCAACGTGTGGCAACCCCTCGTTTAGTATGACAACTTGAGTTCAGCAGTGATGAACTCCACGATTGGAACGGAGAAAGAAATATTTCAAGCTGAGAACAGAGCCATGATAAGTCACTCATTCCAGAATGAGGGTGGTACCGTCTGTTGCTTATTCTGGGAAGAGGCTGATAGTGTTCATCACTTGTTGCAAGAAGACCACAAGCCAACAAAGGAAATGCCAACGAGAACAAAGGTGTTGGTGAAATGATAGAGATGCCAATTAGAGAAGGTATTTAGCGATCAATCAATGAGGGTTGCTGTTGCTACTCATCTCCACCGAAAAGGTTAGCAAATGAAGGTGTGTTGCTCATGATGTGGCACAAGAGATTGATTTCAAGTTGTGGGTGTGTTGGGTCCAATATCGTGTAGAAGGGAAAATTTGGATTAATTTACCTAGGTAGTCCCTTCTACCTATGTATTGCAACATTCATTTAAGCTCTTGTAATATATGGTATTTGCAAATAGCTTCCTAACAAAATCAGTATCTTTGTTTTTTTTTTTAAAAGTTCAACCAAAAGTTTAGATTGCATCATTCAAACTTGATTATCCTCAGTGCCTGACTTAACTAATTCATCATTGATCAACTGATTAAATCTATCCGTGAAAACACGGCCTCAAACTACAGAGTATTTTTTCTTTTTTGAATATTGGATTGCTCTCTGGGTCCTAATTTTTTTATCCATGCACATTGGCTCGTACAACTAATGTATTAACCTCAAACCCTATCTACTCAACCTTAGAAATTGAATGTCAACAAATGACTTTATTTAAGTTTATTTCAGTCTTAATGATTTTTTTTTTTAAAAGAAAAAGCTGTTCCTTTTGATTTTATAAATAATGGATTCTTACTTTTTTTCTATATTTTTGTTTTATCTAGGTTTATTAGAATTTTTGTATACGTTAATGTATGTGTAAGTTCTGTTTTAATTTTACCCTAGTCAAATGATTTTCTAGGTATGCCTCTGAATTCCTATTATATTATTTATTAATGGGGCATTTTTTGTTTTGGAAAGTCCCATTAATTAGTAAGAGTATTGCGTAAAATATATATGGTCTTTGTTTCCTTTTCTTTTGCATGACTTGCGCATATTCACCTAGTTATTTTTGCAGAGGCTTGAAAACAAATATAACTCTGATCCACCAAAGTTTGAACATCTATACAGTATGGTGCAAATGGAAGTAGATTCTAAAACAGCTAAAGGTTCTTCAAGCTGTACCAATGGTCTTCTGTGGCTAACAAGGTTTGCGCTTTCATTCATTGTGAATTGTGATACGCTCTAAATTAAAGGTTTCAAATAGTATATTCATATGGGTAGATCCTAGAAAGCTGGCAGTGGTTTACTATGTTGAAGGATAGGATATTTGTTTCAATATAGATGAGGATGCTGATTCAAGGGAAATGTGTTGTAAATTTGACAAGATTGGGCAAACACTGCCTATTTGGCCAAATTGCATGTCATGTAACCTTCTCTTTGGTAAAGTCGTTCAAACCTTTATATGCACCACTAGTTTTTTTATTACAACTTAAAACAATTTGAATTAATGTGGCACTTTGGTCTCTCCTGATTTGATCAGGATGCAACATATTAAATAGTAATTTGCCAAATTTATAATAGGCTTAAACTATAAATTGGGCTTGTAGCGGGATGAGTACAAGATGAGTTTTGTTAAGGCTTCATTGGGGCCTTATGTAAATCACCTAAGGTATTTGAAATTTGTTGGGGCCTTTTGAGGAAGAGGACCAAAGAAACTTGGTTAACAATAATAAAATAAGATAAAATTTATTTAAATATAGATAATGATATAGTAGGGGAAGAGCCTAATGACGTAAGAGGATCCATATAGGTGGGATAACCGCTTAGTTGTTGTCATTATTTGTTAGGGCCTATTGTGAGGCAGCTATGTTTGGCCAAGGCGGGATGCACTTTGGGCCAGAATAGTGGTGGCTTCTTAGCAACAAGTTTAGCTCTCCCAAGGTGGACTTGGTTCCTTCAAGGTGAAAGTTGGTGTTGAGCTAAACATGACTTGGTTCCTTCAGGGTGGAAGTTGGTGTTGAACTAAAGGTGAGCTCTCCAAGGTGGGCACCATAATTGATGTGCTTGACTTGCCGAGATGCAGAAGCTCAAGGGCCCTGAGGCATTTTTCTGTCTTTGTCGCTCTTCTAGAAGCTAGTGTACTGTTCAACTTTGCAAAGTTGGCAGGGACTTTGTTGCAATAAGCACTATGGTTTTCTGGAAAAACTGTCAAAGATGTTCCCATTATTGTAGCACTACCTATTTATAGGCCATGGTAATGAGCATTGTCTGATCCCATTGTTATCAGGTGTCTTTCTGATTGGACTCCTCATGTTCACTGTGGATTGCTATGTATTCACATGGTGGATCTGCATCTCCCCAGTCAAACGATGGATTTTACCCATATTACCACCATAATTTTATGCATGTTGACAATTATGATGTATGTGAGGGGTGAGATCATAGTGGAAGATTGCTCCATTGTTATCAAAGTTGGAATCATGGAAACAATCTATTGGTTATTATTCAAGGGCAAAGTTGTTAACATGCTCCTGAGATTCCATGTTGGCCAATATTTTCTGTGGAAAATGCACTTCATTATACTGATCATATTTACTGGCTGTGTATCATATTTACTGATTCCTGAAATTAGAATTTCTTCAAGAGAATCAAATAATTTGTGAGCTAGGTAGTTTTAGAAACTCAGAATTATGCATGGAATCATGAGCAGAAACATGCTCAAGTTTGATCTTTGTTAATCCTTTTTTTCTTTTTCTGAAAAAGGGTTAAGATCTCTAAACATTTAGTTCATGTCTGAATATTAGTTTTTCATTGTGGTTTGGAAACTTTAGATGGATGGATTTATCTTGATGGAAGTCTTTAATTTAGACAACATCATAAGCATTAGCATGTGCCTAACTAGAAAAGGATTTGCATGCTCATAGGTGGATTGTGGTTCAGTTTTGAGTAGGGGATGCAAACGAATCGAATCGAGCCGAATAATATGAAAATATTGATATTTGAGTTCGAGCTCAAAAAAATATATATATGATATTCGAAACTTGATTTGAAATAAAATTAAAGCTCGAGTTCGATTCAAATTGTTCGAATCTTAATTCGAGCATATTCAAACTTCAATTTGAAAGGACTTAAATTCGAATTTGATTAGAATTATTCAAACCTTAATTTAAATATATTTAAGTTAAAATTGTGTAAAAATAATGATAATGAGAATTCGATTCAAGTTTGGCTCACGAGCGACTCGTGAATAATCGAATAAAATATTATGGGTTTGAATTCGGCTCGAAAAAATTATCGAACATGTTCGAGTTCGGCTCAAATTCGATAATTTTGAATATGAATCAAATATTTTTCGAGTCGGCCGAAAAGCTCATGAGCTGGCTCGATTCATTTGCAGCCCTAGTTTTGAGAGTCCAAATTTGGGCAATCTGAACCTTCAGATTTGTGATTGATCACTCGAAGGAAATCTAATGGTTCTACGCACAAAAACACACTCAATTTCGCACAACATTATATGATTGGGCAATGGTAAAATTGTTGTCATATGACCCGTGACCTGGAGGTCACGGGTTCGAGTCACGGAAACAACATCTTGCAATGTAGGGTAAGATTGCGTATAATAGACCCGGACTCCGCATTGGAGGGAGCTTTGTGCACTGGACTACCTTCTATTCGAATAAATACCCAGATGTTTGTGAGCCCTCGGGTACTGTCGTATTCAATGTTTGTTCAGTTACTCTTTTACCCGCAAATGCAATGGTGGCATTAGGTTTAGCAATAATGCTATCTCCTAACATAGCAAAACTGGCTGTTACTGCACCGATTGTAGGATCTGTAAGAATTGCTACATAAAATAACTTTTTATCTAATTGATAATTATTATATAAAGCAGAAGAAATTTTAGCCATTTGCATCAAACTTCCTTCTTGCATGCGTGCTCCTCTAGAAGCACACACAATAATGACAGGTAGAGATCGATTAATAGCATATTCGATCAAACGAGTAATTTTCTCGCCTACTACGGATCCCGTACTACCCCCAATAAACTAAAAATCCATAACGCCAATAGCTACGGGAATGCCATTTGGTTGACCTATGCCTGTTTGAGCAGCTTCAATTAAACTTGTCTTTCTTTGATAAGAATCGATACGATCTATATAAGAAATATGACCAAGAGTAGTTCGAATGTATATAGAACGGATTTCTTTTGTTATACTTCCTACTATTAGATTGTGCTCATAAATCTCATGATAAGTACCTAAAGATTCATATTGAACTTTAATGGGAACTTCTCTTGAACCAATGATATGTTGATCTCGTCTCCATCGGAGCCACAAAGGACTATTTAAATTGATTCTTTTATGTTGATTAGCCCCAAGTGGATCATAGGAATTAGAAAAATATGGTTCTTCTTCCCTCGTATACCTATAGTTATTATTATGATTAGCAACTATTTATTTTTTTGTAGTTTCCACTATTATATGGATTATACCTATTTGCACAAATACCTCGACGATTTCTGATTGTTAATAAATAGAGTCCAATAAACATGTCTTGAGTTGGTATAGAAATGGGATCCCCGGTAGATGGAGACAAGAGATTCATATGAGAAAACATAAGTAAACATGCCCCCCGCTTGAGCTTCCAAAGATAAAGGTACATGAATAGCCATTTGATCCTCATTAAAGCCTGCATTGAAACCCTTACAAACTAACGAGTGTAAACAAATAGCGCTCCCTTTCACTAAAATAGGTTGGAATGCTTGTATGCCTAATTTGTGCAGGGTTGGTGCTCTATTCAATAATACAGGATGCCCCTGCATAACTTCTTGAAGTATTTCCTATACAGTGGGTTCTTTTTCCCGAATTTTACTTTTAGCAATTGACCATCACCCATTAATACAACGCCAACATTATTTGATTCCAAATTCAAAGCAATGCCTCTTGTACCCTCTTCAAACTGTATTAATTCACCTGCCATTACTTCATCAAGACCATGAATACGAGCAATTCCGTTGCCTACTTGAAGTATGGTACCGGTATTCACAATCTTTACTTCTCTAATATATTGTTCAATGTGTTCATGGATAATATTACCCTAATTTCGTTGGCTCGAAGGGTTACCATTAGCATTTCTTTATTCTTTTTAGGAAGGAAAAAAAATATTACCTAAATTAGAATCTAAGGCTAATCCGATATTTTTTGCATGGTTCTAAGAATGCGAATATTAGCACGGACCATATGGAAATGTAACTCAGTATTCAAATTTCCTAGAGCTCCTTGTAAGGCTTGTTGGAAAATTCATTGTCGGACCTGATTAATCACTTTTTCTTGTTCAAAATGAAGCGTTTCATTTTTGTAATTTTCTATTCTAATTGTATTATATGACCAGGCAACTCTTCAAACAGAACCTGAATACATGGGGTCTTTCCTACATTCTTACAAGTCAAGCTAAACTTTGTTTCACCCGGTTTCATCTGGCAAATAACTTTTTTCCTCTTTTAGAGCGATGGATTTCCAAGTGGATCTATTTCGGAACTTGCTCGATCGTCCAGAATGGACAATGACACAAGTTTGCAACGATTCCTACTCCAAGACCTTAAAGAAATGGCATGGCTGGCTCGCCAGTTCTAGCTTTTTGGTAATAATGGTTACGGTCTTGTTATTATGTTTTCCCCTTCTAATTACTTAAACTACAAAGCTCCTCTCCTTGCAGGTTGCTATCAAACTTATCCCCGATAGAAAGAAGTTCATGGAGCTCATCGGTGGATCAGGCAACCTCAATGCTGACATAGAGCAATTCTGTAAAACATTTGCTCCTCTTCTTGCAGAGAATCACAAGTTCCTTGTAAGAACCCTAAACTTGGTTTTCATCCTCTCGTTAAATTGACATGCTGCTGTTCTCTTCCTGTATAGGCCAGCGTTGGCCTGGACGATATGAAGGCTTCCTGATTGCAACACTTTTTGTTGCTCATTTTGTTTCAGTTCATCAACAATAAAATTGAAAGAGAGTTTCAAACTATAAGAATCACACGTGATTTTCAGTTGCTATTTTTTTTATCACTTTTGCACTGTAAATGTTGGTTCTATCTTCTGAAGTATACCTGTTTAACATTGCTTGAATCGTAAGAATTGTTGCTTTTGCCATAGTTCAAAATCCAAATAATTCATGTGTTTGTCATGGAGTGATATGTGGAGTAGGAATACATATATAATTAAAACTTCAAAGGAGAAGACGGTAAATGATTGTGAACAAGTTTAATATTTAATTCGATAATATTTTTTTTAGTTAATTATTCAAGTATCCAATTTACTCGGGGTGACCGGTTTAGTTCTATAAAAAAATATCATTGAAGTAAATAGAAAATATTTAACACTGTACTATTATCTTGGGTATGTACTTATTTATGACAATATTAATGAATTTGTGAATTATGTTGGTTGATAATTTTTTTTAATATAAGTTACAAATAAATAAATATTTTTGAAAATGAACAAATAAAATTACAATATCGAGCTAACTAATTACCAAATAAATTTTAAAAATGTAAAATATTTATTAAGCTTATAAAAAAGAAACTTAATTAAACTTGAATAACCAATTCAACCGTCCTCCACTTTGTTGGCTCAGTTCTTATCAAATAAGACTGAACAATTGACAGCCCTATCAACGGATATTTTACCCGATGCAAAAATTATGATCATATTAATAAGGTCCTTTCTGTGAAGAAATATATACAAGGGTGTAAATGTAAAGTAGTGTCCCTATTTTAACGCTGTGATCGATAACAACGAAGTCGTTCTTGTCCTCTCTCCTGCCTCGTTTGCTACGCACACTGAAACGGAGCATAGCAGAGCAGCGCTGCCATGGGCTCCCTTCGCTTTCCGTTCTCGCTGCCTCAGCTCCCGAATCCGAGTCGATGGCCGAAACCCTCCTCGTTCCTCCTCGTTGCCGCCGCCGCCACTGCCGGCGCCGGAGTTGGGTTCGCAGTCAATGTCTGCCGTAGATCGGCCGCAGACCCTTCCGAACCCTACCGTCGTCCGTTTGTCCGACCTACCCCCATTTGGGCCTCCGTGTCCCTCGTCGATGCTCCTCCCGCGGATACCTCCGTGGAGCCGAGTACGGGCGCGTCGTTCCCCACGTCTTTGGACGGCGGCCGGCGCCTCACTGGGATCGGGCTGCGGAAGACGATCGTCTTGGGGATCAAGAGCATCAATGTCTACGCCTTTGGTAATTTCCTTATTGTTGGTGTTTTATTCGGGAATGTAGATAGAATCACATATTGTGCTGGCAATGCCTAGTTCTCTTAGTTCTTTATCTCCATATCGTAGTTGTTTATGCTATGAGAAAGATTAACTTCCATTCTTGATTCAAATCTTATCTTCAACTGTATTTGTTTTTCAAATTACTTATATTTTTCAATCATTTTTCATCGGATAGCATCATTTGGCTTCCAAGTGATCTATTATTTGTACTATTATTATAAAAGAATTGACAATCAATTTAAACTTCATCCACAAAATTTTTTTAACCAGAATAGTTTCTTCTGATTGGTTTTTTGACTTCATTGACATTTTTTTTCATGGTCGAGTCAGTTCAAATTGCAAAGAATGTTGTCTGATTAAGTATAAAATGATTGAGACAGGAATATGACAAAGTTCTGGTTGCAAATCTTGCTACTGACTCATTCATTGACCTTACATAGTTATCCATGAATATTTTCTTGACTCCTGCAGGTGTTTATGCTGATGACAGTGATATAAAAAGATTGAGTCAGAAATATGGCAACGTTGCAGCAACTGAATTGAAGGAAAATAAAGAGTTCATTGAAGATGTATTGGACCAGGATTTACGCTTGACAGTTAGGCTTCAAATAGTTTATAGCAGACTAAGCATAGGTTCAGTGCGGAATGCATTTGAAAAAAGTGTAGGAAGCAGGCTTCAAAAGTTTAGTGGATCAGAAAACAAAGAATTGCTTCAAAGGTAGTATTCCTGCTGCACCTCCAGTTAGATATATGCTCGACATTATGCATTTTGGTATGAAAGATGAGTATGGATTATATCTAAATATCCTTCTAGATGATCTTGATTACCCTTTTGGTTATTTATTCATGACCCGAACGAGAAGCACTTTCATGATCTAAAGAAAATAAATGGATGACCACTGATTTAGAAATTCATTGCAATTGAAATCATGAAATTGATAGCTTTAATCTGATGCTTAAGATTTGGAGACTGGGGATAACATAAAAGCATATTCAATAGATTGCATTAAGTGGATATCATATCAAAGTTATAGTCCCATTTTCAACTTGTTTATACTTCTATGAACGTTCATATTGGTTGTCCTAATTCTTATAATGCCCATTCTAGAGAATCCAAAAAAACTGTTAGGATTTGTTTGGTTAAGTGATAGAATCAGAGAATCATAGTGGATAAAACTCGATGTACTATTACTAATAATGTTGGACTTTCCAAAATAATTTTGGAAGTAATATCGTATTGGAATATTCTTGAACTATGTTCTTTCATAATTTCTGTTCTGGATATCAGCTTCTCTAGCTTTCGCTGTCCTAATGGTGCAATTTGCATGCTTATTCTTGCATACATCCAGAATCAGATATATATCTAGCATCCAAAAATTATTAAAATTGGCCTGTGAGTTTCTTTTTATTTTCTCCTTTTAACACATTAGTTTAGAATATAAACGAGAGTGTTATTTGGTGTTTTTTAAACTAGCTTAAATATGTTGCTTTGATCTCTCAATACATAATGAAAGGCTAACTGTTTTGCAGCTTTACTTCTTTATTCAAAGATGAATACAAGCTTCCCAAGGGTTCGGTAATTGATCTTTCAAGGGAACAAGGTTATGTGCTTCAAATAAAAAGTACGACAATTTATTTTGTTCATTCATTAGTGTTGACCTTTTTCTTTAGCAAGAGCGAATCCAACTTCTGTTTTGAATGAGCTGTTTAAAATTCTATTTGCTCATATGTTATTAGACGCATAGTTAGTGAAGGAACAATTTTTTCACAGTTATAGAATTCTAAGTTTAGAAACAAAATCTGGAAGTTGCTTTTTGTCTATAATTTTGAAACTGTTTGGTACGGCTTAAAGAAATTGATGTGCATTTTCGCAACTTCTGACAAACCTATGAAACAGTGTCAATATCCAACATTCTGCCAAAGTTTGTTCAGCTTCCCAGTGCCAATATCTAACATCTTCATTCTATTAAGTTTTACCTAGGAAATTTCTGAACATTCAGCTTTCCCTAGGAAATTCAAAAATTCAAAACCTTTTGTGAAGGTATTTTTGTACGAGTACCCGGCCTTCCTGGCCTTCTAGCAAATCTTGTACCTGAAGATCTGCTTCAGTTGGTCAAATCCAAATCCTATTATGTTGGCTAATAAGTTGAATTTCTGGGCTGATGAGTATACAATTAATGAGCTGTATGTGCATTGGTTATGTAAATACACAAAATGGTCGAGCATACGATCAATTTGCTAATGACTGGTTCTGTTCTTGACCCGCACATGCACTGACTGGCCTTTGACAGGATTTGACCAGGTCTGGACTTGATCGTTTTTGACTATTGTACACCATACAGACACCCAGTGACTGATTCTTAAAAAGAATTTGATTAGATCAATAGGTTGTTCTGTACCAACTGGCGTGCAATAGGTTGATTCTTCCTTATTTGGCCATGGTACTAGTTTTAAACTGGCTATCAGCTCTTTTGCTTTTACTAAAGGGTTGGTTGCTGGTCCTGACTAGATTTTGGGTCACTGGCCAGATCCTTTTACGCATACAAACTTTCTTAAGCTCTTGTTTTGATTAATTGTCATTTACCTACAATGGAAAGGAGTTAAAGAGCAAAAAAGGTAGGAGTATAAAAAAATTATAAAATATTTCCATGCAACATTTTTTGGGGGTAGGAACAAAGGGAGGAAAACTCATTTAATTAAAAATGGATTTGAAAAAAAAAAAATCTAATTTTTTGAAGTTTAGATTTGAGTCATTGCATGCAAAAGTGAGGGTTCTGCCTGTTGCTTCCCTCCCTTATTTCTATCAAAGGAAACAAAGGGAAAGTATCATTTAAAAAAATATTGATATCACCTTATTTCTTTTTTATTTTCCTTTCTCTTTAGTATAATACTAAGGTATGAAAATGAGGAGGAAAAAAAAAGTGAGAAATTTCAGATTGCCTGTATGTGGGAAAGAAAATTTAAAGGAAAAGTATTCTCTTCGTGACTAACACAAATTGATGATGATGATTATGATCTAAGATTTCTGCTGCAAGCCTACTAGTTTCCTTTTGTAATTTTTTTGAAAGGAAACAATACTGATACTATATTATTTTTCATGTGATTTTAGATATGTTGATACTCATATTTAAACAAATTCTTCTAAACTCTCACTACCTTACTTGTAACATTGTAGCATACATGGTAGTCCTGTTTGTGATCTAGTCTCTAGGTTCTGACACACTTAAGATCCAAACTGATCTAACCTATACGGATCCTGAGTATATGAACAATCAGGATCTACAACTAGTTTTTAGCCGTTAAATTTATGAGTTTCCCGAAGAGAATTCTAAAATATAGATCTTTTAACGAACTTATCTACTTTTATTTCTTTGCCCTGATTGTACTTTTGTTTTCCTTAGTTGATGGACAGGATGTGGGGAAGATCCAAAGTAAGCTGCTTTGTAAGTCGGTGTTGGACCTCTACTTTGGCGACGATCCCTTTGACAGCCAAGCTAAAGAAGATATCCGATCTGGTCTGGCTTCTATCCTCTTTGAGTGATTTCATTATTGGCTTCAAATCAATTGACTCAACAAATAATTATATCAATCACATGGCTGTTCTCTTAGAAATTGTCTGTAGCCTTATTTGCACAAAAAAAGTGATGTACCAGATCCTAAACCAACTGAACATGTTTCAGATCTTTCTTTAAAAGTGTCTATCAATTCGAATGATTAATGGTGCAATTGGTTCACTAGTTAATTCCTTGTGAGTTTTATGGAGTAAATATTCTTATACTTAATTGTAAAAATTAATTTGGAATAGTAATTACAACTAATTGCTTTTTCTGTTCCTGGAACAAATATTCTTTTATATATTTGTATTTTTTTAAGTACGAATATTATTTTTCATTCAATCTCTAATATATATATACCTATATATATTAAGAACTTCTTAGAGGACATGCAGTGTAAATTATTTTAGTAAAATTCTTTTAAAAATATTTTCATTGAAAATACAATCAACACTGTGGGAAAAGCTATTTAATGTGAACGCTTTGTTAAGACTGTTTTCTTATTAATTTATACTCTTAAAGATCGATTATTTATGCTAATAGAACATTTCAAATTTATTTTGACTTTAGATTATTTATGCTAGTGGAAATTTCTAGTCTAAAAATATAATATCATTTTTTTTGTCACATTTACTTTGTCTATTTTTTAGTTAATAATTTTTTTTTAATGTCCGAATGTTTAGTAATTCTCTCCTTTATTAATTTTTTTAATATAATTTACTTTACTAGAAAGTCTACATATTAGTGAAGTCTTTAGCTAAATTGTCGCACTATTGGATGAAAGTTGCATGATATAACTTTCTCGCCCATCACCTGGAAAGGTGTAAATAAATTAAGCTGTTTTTGAGATATTCGAAATTTAATTCCATAAGAATTCATTTGAACTGAGTCTCGATAGATAAATCAAATTCAAATCTCACAATACTCATATTCATTAATAAATTCATGAATAAATTTTTAAATAAAAAATAATAATTTTAATATTAAATTTATAAATTTTACACTCTACTTATAAAAAATATATAAATTTATTAAATTTATTTATAAAAATAAAATTATAAATTTTAATAAAAATATTAAAATTTTCTCTAAATATATAATTTAACTTTTAATGAATATTTAAATTTATAATTTATATTTATTAAATTTATTTAAACCTGATAAAAATTCGAATAAGCTCGTGAGCCATGAAAATATTTGTTAAATAAAGCTCAAGCTCAGTTTGATTATAAATAAATCAAATTCAAATATTCAAAAATTCGACTCGACTTGATTATACCTCTAATCGCATGCATTACAACTTCAATAAATATTCTCCATGAAATGTAATTTACACTATCACTTTCACATGATTTTCAGTAATATAAAATAATTACAATTTCAAAGAAAAAACTTAGTCGAATTTATTTATTGTAAACAGGTGGGTCGCCCTTATACCAAGGCTGTAGACTTTTGTTATTGAAGCATCAAAATTTTTCCAAATTCTAAAATAGCCTCTCTGCACCATACAAACAAATGAGACAGCCATGCGAAGTTTTTGAGTCACTATTTTGTAGACCAATTAGTGGATCAATCAATTAAAATATCTTAATATATTCTATATCCTAAATCTTAAAGTGATATTTTAAAAAAATTAATATTAAAATGATGATGTTTTGAAAAAGTCAATAAAAATTAATAATATTTTAATTAAAACTGTACTAAAATATTATTTAATTTTTAATTATTTAATTTAATTTTCCTTAATTATTAAACTAATAAAAAAATAGTTTTAAATTTTTATTTTTTAATGAATGTTTTTTAATTTTTTATTAACCTTCTTTTGTATTTTAAATTTTTTAATTAAACATCTAAATATTTTTAAAAAATATGGATAAATTTAAGAGAGCATCATAGTTTAATGACTTATTTAAAAAAAAAGCATTTTTTTTTTAAAATCAACAATGACTCTTAGATAAGAATCTTTGATAAAATAATTATTTTTTTTCTGGATTCAGTTCAATTATTTAAATAAAGAAAATCAATTTTTTACTATAATTTAGAATTGAAAGATGGAAAGAGTGTTTTGAAATTAAATGCGCTCTTTAGAAAAATTAAAATCGTAGAATTTCAGGGCTTCGAGTGCCCTTTGATAACAAAGTGATACAACATAGTGAATTGAAACCTTAACAAAAATTTTTAAAGCTTTTACTAACAAAGTGAATTGGCACCCTCGCTAAATTGGAGATGCTTGTACTAATTATCATTAAAAATGATTACCCAAATTACCCACAACACAAGAACAATGATACAACATACACGAGTTTAGAACTGTAAAACATACCACAAGTCTATTGAAACCATATAAATGCAATAATCAATTTTGGATACAAAGGGTTTAATAGACTAGCCGAGCTCGAATCAAATTGAATACCCCTACTCAAAACTCATTTAAATACTCAATTCGAATGATAAATAAGTAATTGAATGCATACGTCGCTGACTTGATACCCAAACATCAAGCAACCTAGATCTAAAACTTAAATTCAACTTAAAACAAGTTGAGCATACATGAATACACGAAAAATGGGGACTCAGATCCATAGGTTGCCACAGGGGTAGTAATTCGGTTCGGGTTCGGGTTGACGGATTCGGATTGGCAAGTTGGCAGATTGGAAAATGACAATCTGAATCCGACCTGATTATGAATTCGGGTCAAACTATTCAACCTGAACCTGATCTGTTTATTTTCACTTGACCCGAACCCGACCCGTTTGACCCGTTTAACCCGTTTGACCTGTTTAACCCGTTTGACCCATTTGACCCGTTTGACCCATTTGACCCGAACATGACCTGAATTAATAAAGAAATTTTGCATATTAAATTAAAAATTAAAAATAACATTTATCTACATAAATTGAAAATCCATATCATAAATGATAAATCATAGCAACATTGCAATCAATAGCACATATCTATGTTTAGGGTTTTTAACTTTTTTAAATTTGTAATTTTAGTTTAAATTTATAATTATAAACGGGTTCGCGGATTATAATTGGGTCATTTCAGGTTGACCCGAACCCGACCTGTTTATTAATTGGGTCGATCTGATTTCGACCCGAACCCGAAACTACCCAACCCTAACATGATTTTTTCGTGTTCGGTTCGGGTCGTGTTTTCGTGTCGGGTCAAAAATTGACACCCCTAGGTTGCCATGCATTCCAACTTAAAATGGATTATATATATATATATATATATATATATATATATATATATATATATATATATATATATATATATATATATATAGACGCGCACACACATATGAATTGAACCAACTTCAATTATTAACATAATCAGGTACGTGAATTTTAAGAGAAAGAAGTAACAAAACAATGTGCATAAATAATAGAGCTCCGTGTATGTAATTTTGTAATCGTTTCTCTCCTTTCTAAGTAATTGGACCCTAAATAATTGGCTATTCGTGAATTCCCAGTTATTACGTTGTCATAAATCATAATAATCACAGTAGTAAGTACTACGAAAAGGAACAAGAATATTTGCATAAAATGAAAGCATAGAAGCAACAAGTCATTATCAAAGGAATAATGCTATGAATGACGTCATAAATGGAATGAAACATTAACAAAGGTCTGAGTAGAAAGATATCACCACTTCCCCACTGGGCACCTTGATCACATTGTCTGTGCAATCATATTGCTGACTGAACCAGCTTCCGCCTTTGCTGTTTCCACCATTGTGTCCTGAAAGAACCAGATTTATATTCCTCTGCAATCAATGTAACTTTTTTCCTTTTTTCCAATGAACATGCATGAATGCAGGATGTGTAAAGTAAAGATGTCTGCCTGTAATAGTATGAGTCTCACACAGACAAATGCGATTATTAGTAATTCTGGGATGAAATCAGCTGTCGCACTTTGCCATACTTCATGATGAGCAAGAAAGAATTTGTTAAAACTAGAGATGCTTGATGTCCATAGACCCAAACAAATAAGTGGGTGCACATAACACCTGTGTATTGGAAGGGTGTTCTCATCCCAAACAATTGTCACAATTCATTTCAAGATGTAACAAGCTTGCCCTACTTCTACACAAGCTAACTTGGTGGAAATGTTTATTTCTTGTCAACCTGTGACCTCATCCCCTCAACAGGAAAAAACAAGGTCAAGCCGAGGCAGAACAGATGAGGAGGTGAAGACAAGGGATGGGAGGATGGAATGGAACAGGAATAAGAGTGAGGGTTAGGAAGAAACCAAGCGAATTAGAGTCCTTGATTCCATAGAAGATTTCCAAGCTTAGACTATAATCAAGCAGTAATGAGATATGTTTCAATGAAAACATCTCATTCCCTCTCAAGAGGAATTCAATCCTCCTGGAGCACTAGATTAGCCATTATAGAGATCACAGTCTCGGCATTGGATCAGAGAACTGCTTTCCATGTGTATGATTAATGGTCATGTTGCTTCTACTGCATTCTAGACTAACAGAGAAAGAAGGTGAGGCGAGACAGAAAGATAGGAGAACAGGCAATACAAACATGATACCCTTTGGATATGCTTCGTCCCCACGAGGGGATTAGATTGCCCACTCACCCAACTCCTTATTGCTCACCTTCAGGCTGTCTTCCTAGCTCTACATCCCTGAATCTGCTTGTGTACCCTCATTTCACTCATTCATCTTACCTACTTGCTATTGATAGCCCACTTCCCCCAATCTAGCAGCATAGCTGATCTCACCTATATAGCATAACAGCAGGGTATATGTGGGTTATCAATGCATCTGGGAAATTGAATGTGCCTAGCACATTAAGTTTAAAGATGAAAGGGAAAGTAGCTCAAACACTATATCAGTTACAGTTACCTGAGCAGCTATAAGTCGAGCAACAATTTTCTTGCTTGATTCTTGAAGCTCACCGGCAATCAAAATCTCATCCAAAATGTAATATGCCTGTAAATTTCTTTGTTCAGGCAAGAAAGGGAAGAATCTACAGAGTTCCATGTGAATTACAAAATGATAATAATAATAATAATAATAATAATAATAATAATAATAATAATAATAATAATAATAAAACAGTGATACCTTGTGGAAATTAAAGATCAAATCAAGTTCACACACCTGACAGGATAAAAGAGGCAAAAGAAGTGTAAGCTAAATGTGAGTAGAGCATTAAGAAAGACACTTCTGTATAACTCACACTGCCGAAGTAACGATCTAATATCTCGACAAAATGATGAATTATCTCAAGGATTTCAAGTTCGTTGTCATCTTGATCGACACACATACAGAAGTATAGGCTAGCATACCTGTTCAATGATTGATCAACAATATTGCTACCTTGATTAATAAAATGAGGAAGAAATTAGTAAGGAAATCACCACAGTGACAACAAAGCTAACATACCTTCGATACACAGCTTTGTATCCCTTCCACTCAACAAAATTGCAAAGTTTTGGTCCTCGTGTAAGAATAAGGCTGCTAAGCTCCCGGATAGCCTTAATAAATTAATATGTGAAAATAAATACATAAATTAGCACAGATCTACATAATCCTAAAAAATCATTAGTTTGTTTTACTAAGTAATTTATGCATTGGTTCTGGGACATGATAGCAGATACCTAATCTAAGTAAAAACTCCAAAAGTTCAAAGAATTCCACAAATCAACATGTGATCCTCTACTTTTCATGTGCAAACCGTTTAATACTTTTAGGAAGAAAGAACTGACCCAAAAATATAGACTTCAAAGCAAGTCAGCTACATATGCAATGATATCATGCTTAAGAGTTTTTCTGAAAAAAATATATCAGATAATGCTAAGGCTTATGTAGATAGCATTACCGTGGCTCGTTCTTTCTGTTGGTATGGAGAATACCATTTTGTCAATCTCACCTTCCCTTGTCGACTAATTAGAATTACAAAATGGATCTGAAACACAAAAATTTAATAGTAAGTCATAAATGGTTAATTGATGCAGGTCACTTAAGAAGTATCATATCTAGAAACCCTGTCCATCCTTGTGAACAACTAAAATTCCATTACTCATCCATAAACTGTAACTAATGTAGAAGATTTTCCACTATGATAATACTACATGCAGATAGGGGTGTAAATAAGTCAAGCCGCTCGTGAGCTATTCGAAGCTCGATTCGATAAAAGTTCGTTTGAGCTCGTTTAATGAGGTTCGTTAAGATAAACAAACCAAGCTCAAGCTTCACAATATTCGGCTCGTTAGCTCGTGAACATGTTCGTTAAGCTCATAAATCAATTTTTAAATAAAAAAATAATAGTTTGATATTGAATTTATAGATTTTACACTCTACTTATGAAAAACATAGATAAATATATTAAATTTATTTATTAAAATAAAATTATAAATTTTAACAAGAATATTATAATTTTTTAAAAATATATAATTTAATTTTTAATGAATATTTAGATTTATAATTTATATTTATTAAGCTCGTTTAGGCTCGATAAAAGTTCGAATAAGCTCGTGTGCCATGAATATATTCGTTAAATAAAGCTCGAACTCGGCTCGATTATAAACGAGTCAAACTCAAACATCCAAGAGTTCGGATCGGCTCGGCTCGATTACACCCCTACATGCAGAACAGAAATGTTGTATTATATTCTACCAAACAGTGCCTTAACCACCAATGAATGAAAAGCAAGCAAAAGGGAACACCTAAACATCTAACATGGTCAACATGTATCCAAATTAGGTCAATAGGCCACCTGATAGGGTCAATATGTCCCTAGGTTAAATTAGCCTGATACATTTGGTAGGCCACAAAGTTGAGTCGCCTAAGGTGAAAAACATTGGATGTTGCCCTTGAACTCCCAACAACGTCAAGACTCTTGCACCCCAACGAGCTGATAAAAAAAGTTCAACCTCCATGCCTCTTTATAGTGCATTAATCAAGATCAACATAGGAAATAACAAGTAATAAAACCAATTTAAGTTTCTTTCTAAGCTCCACTTGTCTAACTGACCTCAAGCCGCAATTGTTAAGTGTCTAAATTGTTAAGTGAAGCTTGATTGATACACTATATAGGGATTCAGGGGTTGAGCCCCTGACACCATGGTACAAAGGAAGAATACCCCTGCAAGCCATTTGAGGCAGCCCCAATCCCATAACATTTCTACTAAAGCTTCGGATGAACCTGTGATTTCCCAAAGTCAAACATTTTGCTCAGTGAAATCGACATGCTCTTTGGACAACCTCTTAGTTGCATGAAGCGGGGAAATAGAAGCTGCGGATTCTCTAGCAATTGGTATATCAATCGTACGATGATCTTATTATAAAACAATCCACTGAGTACTGAATTGACCGTCAGAACTGACTCTAGGTAGCACAACTAACAACCTCAAAAAAGATGACTTCATATCTCTTATAATAACAAATTCAGTTAATAACACCAGTGTTAAAGAATTAGTGTCGATTCTTTCAACGGTAATGCAAAAAGTGCAAAATGGGAAAAGCATTCCATCGTTTCATACCTTAGTTCTTAAGCGACCTGTGCTCATAGAACATAACGAAACTCGTTTCCTTAAACACGCGATAACTTTTTTCTAACTTTGATTCAAGATTTAACGGCAGTGTATCATCATAAGCAAACATAGCTAATATTTGAAGAATGAACTTTCAGATTCTTTCAGATCTGCTGCTTCCGAATATGCTCAGTAAAGACACCGAAACCAAGAGAGATCAAAGAAAAAAAAAAGAAAAAAAAAACCCAAGGAAATGCCAAGGAAGCAACAGAAAAAAAAAAAAAAAAAGACAACCAAAGCATTCAATGCGGATAACAGAAGATCTACAACATGAAACAGGGGAAATTAAAAATTCATGAACTCTGAGAGATCAGAATGAAACAAACCATTATTGATCTGGATCGCTGCCCCGAGCTTCGTTTTCTCTCGCCTCGCCACGAGATTGGAACTCGGATGGTGAGATCCCGACACCGCCGAAAAAGTGTACAAGCAGCAGTTAGAGTTGTATATCAGGCCGCCCGCCTTCGGACCGACCCGGCCCGATTGGGCCGCACCAATCCGCCCTAATACTTGCATGATTTACGGTCATGAGTAGGAGATAAACGAGTCGAACTGAATCGGATAATATTATATTTGAGTTCAGCTTATTTAAATTATATTTGGATTCGAGTTTGTTCGAATTCGAATCAAATTTTTATCATAAGATTCGAGCTCAGTTTATTTTAGAATTACTAAATTTATGAATAGTTCAAGCTCGACTTGTAACTCGTTAAATGTGTTCGGACTCATTTTAGAGTTTATTTTTTGTAAGACTCATTTTACATCTCGTTTGGAGGCTTGTTAAATGAGTTCGAAAACTATTTGAATAAATATTTAACAAATATAATAACTAAAATAATATAAATTCAACACATCATTGAACATTCCAAACCACTATATTAAACTTCCAAACTCAACACATTATTAAATATATTCGCGAGCCCTTTAATCGAGTCAAGCTTAAGTCCAAGTTCATAAGCCTATTAATGAACATGTCCTCGAGCCCTTTAAACAAGCCGAGCTCGAGCCCTTTAAACAAGCCGAGCTCGAGCCCAAGCTCGCAAGTTTATAAACGAACATGTTCGCGAACTCATGAGCCGAATGCCCTTAAGCTCAAGCTTGGCTCGATAAAACTGTCGAGCTCGAAATCGAACTCGAGCTCGGCTCAATAAGATAAACGAATGAACTCGAACGAGTTTTTTATCGAACCAAGCTCCGAATAGCTCACGAACCATTTGGTTCATTTGCATCTCTACTCATAAACAATATTATTATTTTTCAAAAAATCAATCTCTAAAATATTTATTTTATTTAAAATTTAAATTATATTTCTTTTATTACTCTTTTAAATATTTTATTACATCGCACGTATCTATGGGACTTGAATTGATTTATTTTTAATTATAAATTTTGATGATATTTCTGACTTAATTTAGCACCTGGGTACCATACTATTATTTTTTGAGATAAACCGACCATTATGAAGAATGTCTTCTCATTTATTATATTTCTATACGCTAATTAAAGCTTTAATTTAGTGAATTAGTGGTTGTGACATAATTAAGTGTGCATTTATGCCGCACATGGTAATCATAGCGGTTTTTTTGCAAGTGGTCTATTCATCACATGGACATACAACGCTCGATTTGATCATTTATAATAGCCGATATGATTATCATAAAATAGAGAAGGATCGTTTATAATTGTGAATTGATTTTTATGAAATCGACAGAAATATCCTCTTATATGATAATTTATTTTGATTACTTAGTTTACTCTTTCTTAATAGTATGCAACTGTCGTGGAACCGTTAAGATTATAAATGTCAGTTTTGCAACACTTTAAAATAACTTTAGCCTAAAGTCTAAAGTGAAATAGCTTCGACCAAAACTATTTTACAATTGAAATAGTCAATCTATTGGAAAAAAAAATGAAATCGTCGTCGGCCCTTCTAGGGCTCTTCGTACGCTCTAAAAACAGAATAAATCATCAGAAACATTTGTCCTAGTACATTTTTACATCCATTAAAAATTAATCCCAAAAATTAATAAAAAATAATCACTCAAATAGATAATCAACTGTGTCAACGATCTCAAAGTGATCTAGAGATAAACTGTATCAAGTTGCTCAACCTAAGTATAAAAAGATATTTGGGATATGAGTGGGCTCCTATTTAATAAATTTTTTTAAAAAAGTAAATGTAAATAAATAAGAAATAAATATTGTAGAAAATAAAATAATCTTGAAGAAACAAATTAAAATAAATTCACGGATTCATGCGTAATAAAAGGAAAGAAATTTAAAATCTTCAAAAGTAAAAAATTAAAGATTTATGCATCTGCCATAAAGCATCTGCCATAAAAGAAAAAGAATTGAAAATTTTCAAAAAAATATATATTTAAGATTCGCGTATTTGTAATAAATAAAATTAAATTAAAAAAATATTGATGAATTCATAATTAGAGATTTAATTTTTATTATTTAAAAATTAATATTTTTCGTTTTTACAGTAAATAGAGAATAATTATAATCTCATTAAATTAGCCATTTTTTTATTTAGAGTATTACTTTTCATATTTGGTATTGAATCGATATATAAAAACAGTCTAGACCTAGATTTTAATCATCTTTGAATTAATATAATTTTTAATTTTACTATTCTATGTGTGTGTATTTTTTTTTTTTTTTCATGTGAGGTTATTTCCTTCTTAACTTCATTCGCTTCGTTCTTAATTCCTAGGTGTTCCTAATTCCTGAGTGGTTCAATGATTCAATTTTAGTATTGCATCAATAGCATCTTTTTAAGAGAGTCGGGACACAGCGATAAAATTATTACGGTATGATTTAGAGGTCACGAATTTGAGTTGCATAAATTATCTCTTATAATACAAGATGAGATTGTATATAATAGCCCTTTCCCTAGGACTTCACATTAGTGGAAGTTTCATATGCTAGAGTGTCCTTTATCAAGAGTATCCCTTTAACAATTGATATGAGGTGTAAATTAGGAGTTTCCACGTGTGCCAAAAAGGTCAATAATCCTACTGAGATGGAGGTCAAAGTCCGGATGGGCCAATCAGATCACTCTCAGTCGGGCTATCCAAGACAAGAAGGGTGACCATTTAGTTTAGATAAACTCTAGGGGCTCAACTTCCTTGACAACCTTCTTCACTTAGTCAATTAAACTCTCTAATTCCTCTAGTTGGCCCATTCAACTCCAGGAGCTCAGCTCTCCCGACAACCTTCTATGATTAGTAAGTTTAACTCCCAGATTCCTCCAGTTGGTCTGTCCGACTCCAGGGGTTCAACTCCTCCAACAACTTGCTCTGCTTAGTCAGTTCAACTCGCCAATTTCTCCAGTTGCCCTGCTCGACTGCAGGGAGCTCAGCTCCCCCGATAACTTGCTCCCCTCAGTCAGTTCAACTACCCAATTCCTCCAATTGGTCTGCCTGGCTCCAATGGCTCAACTCCCCCGACAACCTGCTCCGCTCAATTAGTTCAACTCCCCGATTCCTCCAGTCGGTCCGTTCGACTCTAGGGGCTCAACTTCCTGAACTCACTGCTTCGCTCAGTCAGCTCATCTCCTTTGATTCATCCAATTAGTCTGCCCGACTCCAGGGGCTCAACTCCCCCAACTCAATCCTCCTTCGCTTAGTGGGCTAGGTTCGTTGGCCCAATTAATTATATGGGCTTGTGTTGGTGCTTGAATTAACACAACACGTGGGATGGTACATGGACTATCAGGGCACGTGGAATAGTATGATTATACAAATATGGGATATGGGTAGCGTGTTGGGATCGCTGGCGGCTGGCTAAAAGGAGATGATAGTCTTGAAAAAAATAAAACTAAACCTTCCTTGAGCTTTTTATAACTTTAACAAAATTAACACCTGCATAAAATATATAAGGTTGCTTAAAAAAGGAAGAGACACAACGAATTACTTGGTTACAACTGGGGAGGTTGTTAATCTAAGAAAGTAGAAAGCGCACTAATTTCTTCTTTAGGCGGAGAAGCCTCTTTACAGCAGTTGAAGTACTAAAAATACGAAGCTAGACAAAAGAAATCATTTACAAGTGTTTTATTTAAGCTTCTGGGATCAGGGCTATATTTATAACTCTGGTCGGGGCGCCTGAAAGGGTTCCAAACATCTGGAGGGGGATAAAACTTTATCCCCGTAGCAACGGATCACGTTTGACGTGTTTCGGATAAACATTCTGGTCCGAGCGCTCAAACCAAGAAAGTCAACATCCTGTTGACTCTCGGTCCCGGTCTTCTGCTCCGATTCCGCTCACCGTGGTCCGGGTCTTCCACTCTGGCTCCGCTAGTTTGGGTGATCTCGGCCATCCGGAATAGGGCTCACCCGAACCCAACTTCTGGCCTTCGAGCAATCTTCCGCTCTGGTTTCTCGTCCCTCAGAAACGTCGAGCACCTCCTTCTCGTCCCCTCGCGTACTCTTTCGCGCACCTTGTCTATCAGATGCATCGAGCTCGTCGTCTCTCTTCTGTGCCGTCCTTCTTACTAGTTGCGTCTTTCGCTCGACTTCCTATGCTCCTAAGTTCTTGCACACTTAGACACAGGGGTTAAAAACCAACATAACCTAACCTGACTTAGTTGATCATATCAAAACTACCTTAGGGTACTAACAATCTTCCCCTTTTTAATGTGATCAAATCCAAGTTAAGTTAGGGAAAATCATAAACAAATAGCAATTATAATTTTTGCAAAAAAATTGCAAGTACAAAATTTAAAAATTAAAATTGTACTACCTAAATTGCAAGTTACCCAAATTGCAAGTACAAAAATTAAGTACTACCCTCTTCCTAGAATTAATCTTTACTACTTCCCTTTTTGATCACATTAAAAATGGGGTATATTAAACATATAACTTGAAAGGTCTAAAATAGTTTAAGGAAAAAAATAATAAATTTTTTGGCAAAACTTTTTTAAAAAATTTACATTTTGATCGCTAGTTCATAAAAAATTTCAAAAGATTGTTAAAAAAAAATTAAATGAATTTTAATGATTAGACTCTTTTAAAATTAATTTTTTAACAAAAAAAATTTTAAGCATTAGTTGAATACTTCACTATAAGTCAATTAAACATTAAATTCAGTAATTAGCTTCTAGGCTATGGCGAGACACTAGACTTTCTTAATTATTGGATCATCAACCACTTCTAGACAAAGTCTTTTAAAGAATTTAAATATTTAATCTTCTTTCTGAAAAGTCTTAAGTCCAAAAAAATAGTTAACTTAAATATAATTTTAGAACCCAGTACAAGTTTCTATCTACTGGATTCATTAAAAATTTAAGAGGTACATAACTTCTGGGAACTTTTCTAATTTGTCCCTCGTGTTTTCTAATATACCAGCTTAGCTTTCCATACTTTCTAAATTTTAGTTTTTGTAAGTTATTCATTTTCAAACATGCATGCTCATTTTTCAAACTTTCGATTTGTATTTTTGATTTATCGTTTTCTAATTTTAAATTATCAAACAAATATAAGAGGCATGCATTAGCTAATTATCTTTTTAAGTCTATATTTTCTTTTTCTAGTTTTACTAAATTCTTGGAAAGAATCTTAATAAATTTAAATTACTTTTCAGGAGACAAGGCACGTACCTAAATTACCTCATATTCTGATGCTCCCCCTTCATCGTAACTTTCCTATGATGATCCTCCCCCTTCATTGATGCTCATCTCTGAGTTGGTTTCGTCTTCCTTTTGATGGTCTGCCATTAGGGCTAGTCTGGCATAAGCTTCAATTTTGGATTCGGAGGACGATGATTCATCCCATGTTGCTTCTAGATTATGCTTGGGCCGAGCTGACTTCTTGTTCTTTTCCTTATCCTTGTTCTTCAATTTTGGGTAGTCATCCTTGATGTGCCTTTCTTCGTTGTAGTTGTAGCATTGGACCTTCATTTTGTTCCGATGATGCTTTCGTGACTGAGATTTAAATTTATTAGTTTTAATAAATTTATTAAACTTTCTTACTAGTAGCATCACTTCATCTTCGTCGATCGACGCTTCGGAGTCAAGATCTTCCTTCTTGACTTTCAAGGCAAGATTGTTGTTCGACTTTTTGATTTCTTTAGAATCTGCGCATCGAGTTTCATGAAGTTCAAAAGTAGAAAATAAATTCTCTAGTGTACTTACCTCAAAGTCCTTAGAGATGTAGTATGCATCTACTAAGGATGACCATTCTGGAGTTCTTAGGAAGGTGTTGAGCGCATACCAGATTGAATCTCGATTCATTACCAATTCTACAAGATTGTTGAGCTGAGTAATGAGATCTTTGATCCGTGCTTGGAGTTGCGCTACCTTTTCTCTATTGTTCATCCGCAGGTTTGTTAGCTAAGTTCGGAGGATGTCTCGCCTTGCTAACTTTGCTTCCGAAGTGCCTTCGTAGAGTTCCAGGAACTTCTCCCAGAGCTCTTTAACGAAGTCATAGATGCCAATTCGATTGACCTCCTGGGGTGGAAGGACGCTTAGCAGATGGATCTCTGTTTTACCATTCGCCACGAAATCGACTTGTTCTTTCTACGTACATAAGCACTCTTCCTTTCCAACTCCATGTTGGTCCTTGGGGGCTACAAAATCATATTTCATGATTAACAGAATCTCAAAATCTATTTTAAAAAATAACTCCATCCGACATTTCCATTGTGTGAAGTCTCCCTTGAACTTTGGTGGATGAATGCTTGCACCAGCCATCGTCTCATTGCTTCAGTTGACGATTAGTCCTTCTGAGGCGTCCTGACTCTAATACCACTTGCTGGG
This sequence comes from Zingiber officinale, assembly GCF_018446385.1. Lineage (NCBI taxonomy): Eukaryota > Viridiplantae > Streptophyta > Magnoliopsida > Zingiberales > Zingiberaceae > Zingiber > Zingiber officinale. The sequence continues at coordinate 96,557,564 of NC_055987.1, read as the reverse complement.
ATCGCTGACGGCTGACTAGAAGGAGGTGATAGTCCTGAAAAATAAAACTAAACCTTCCTTGAGCTTTTATAACTTTAACAAAATTAACACTTGCATAAAATATATAAGACTGCTTTAAAAAAGGAAGAGACATAACGAATTACTTGGTTACAACTGGGGAGGTTATTAATTCAAGGAAGTATAAAGCGTACTAATTTCTCCTTCAGGTGGAGAAACCTCTTTATAACAGTTGAAGTACTAAAAATACAAAGCTAGAAAAAAATCATTTACAAGTGTTATATCTAAGTTTCTGGGACTAAGCTGTATTCATAGTCCTGGTCGGGACGCTTGGAAGGGTTCCAGGCGCCTGAAGGGGGATAAACTTTATCCCAGTTGTAATGGATCACGTTTGATGTGTTCCGGATAAACATCCTGGTTCGGGCGCCCGGACCAAGAAAGTCAACATCTTGTTGACTTTTGGTCCCGGTCTTCCACTCGCCTTGGTCTGGGTCTCCCGCTCCGGCTTCGCTCGCTTGGGTGATCTCAGCCATCCGGAATAAGGCTCACCCAAACCCAACTTTCGGCCTTCGAGCAATCTTCCGCTCTGTCTTCCCGTCCCTTAGAAATGTCGCGCGCCTCCTTCTCATCCGCCCACGTACTCTTCCGCATCACCTCGTCCCTCAAACGCACCAAGCCCGTTGACTCTCTTCCGTGTCATCCTTCTCGCTAGCTGCGTCTTTCACTCGACTTTCTGTGCTCCTATGTTCCTGCACACTTAAACACAGGGGTTAAAAATCAATAGGACCTAACCTGATTTGATTGATCATATCAAAACTATCTTGGGATACTAACATAACGCGACTATATGATACGACAGAAATATAACGATGTGACGTTTTCTCTACTATGACACGATGTCCAATTAATGAGCAAAGACAGAGTCGGCCTGGGGGCTATCAAGGTGGGGATGACGACAAGACCCCACCTTTAGTGGGGCCCTTATAAAAAAATATTATTTATATATATATATACACACTAGTTAAGGCTAATAAAATAATTTGTGTATCTATTTGAAAAAATTTAAAAAATCTAATTATAAATTCTAAAATATTATGTCTTTTATTTTTTTTTATAAAAGTGTCTCCCAAATAAGAGAAAAATACGCATGAGTGTAAACATTTTGTTCCTCCTTCACGAATCTTTTTCTATATCTATTTCTCTAAACCCTAATATTTCGAAATTTACTTTTGCTCACCCTCAAACTTTATCCACATCGATAGCCATCGTCTAGCGTTGCAATCGTCGCATCGTCGCCCTTGCCCACCGATACTACACAGTAGTGTACGTGTTTAAACACTTACATTTAGATGAACTTTTCTTAGATTTTTTTTTTTTTTTTTTGCACCAGGCCCTTTCAAGTCTAGGGCTAAGCCTGAGCAAAGAGATATTATTTCTCCAATAACGCTATAAAAGGAACCCACTCCCGCGGGCTATGGTATATAATCACTCATGCACATACATACATATCACTCTGCTACTGTTCATCTTCTCCATTTAATTTTTCCCCTGTCGGAGATCTTATTTGAGTGGTGGAATGACTGAGCCAGGGCAATCCCTCGCCCTCCATTCTAACCCTCTTTTCCTCAAGCTACATGGACTCTCTTAACAACTAGTTCTCCTTTCGTCATCTAAAGACTTCATCAACAAAAAAGATCAGCTTACTAGTGGTTCATCCTCCGATAATCTCAGACAAGAACAACAATATAGATAAAAAGAGTTTTTCTTAGATTTTCTGCTTAGGGTAATAAATAAGCCAAGTCAAGATTTGAATTATTCAAACTTGTTAAATAAGATAACTAAGTTAAGCTAAACCGAGTCTAAATCAACAAAGCCATTGAAACTATTATTTAAGTTTGACTCTTTTTTTTTTACACTTGAACTTAGTTCAAGCTTGGCTCATTTAAATATATTATCGAGCTCTTAATTCTAAATTGTTTGATTGTTTTAAACTTTTATATTTTTATGTTTGGTTGGTTGGTTAGTGTGTTTGATATATTTTAATTGTTTTTGTTTGTTTTGACAGTTTAATAAGTTTGATATGGACTTTGTTAATGGCAACTTTTATTTACGAATATTATTCATTAATATTATTTATTAACAATTCACAATCTTTCTTCATGAATATTAATGAGTTAAATACATTCATATAATTTAATGAATTATTCAAGTTTCTTCATTTAGTTTGATCTTGTATATACTGAATGAAAATAAATAAATTCTTATCAAGTTAAACACTAAACATAAACATTTAATTTATTCATTGCCTTATTTTTATCATTTAATTAATCTTTTGTTATAGGTGGAGTCCTTCACAATGAGATGGGCACAAGAAGGATGATCGATCAAAGTAGCAAAACCCTTCCCTCCCTCTGCTCCTTCCAACCCATGCTCGCATCAACCTCTCCTCACCAATTGCCTCCATGCGTGTGCGCTCACTCTCTCTCTCTCCCACCTTAGCAACAACTCAAGTCTAGATTACTCTAGTATTCTTGGAATGGATAGTTGACTAACGCATGATGATGTTGCTACTATGAGATCTGAGAGTCGAATTTTTGTTAGTAATCGGGTGTCTGTCCTCCCTCATGCGCTATGAAATTGCTCAAAGCTAGTAGCTATCTATAATTTATCTTTTTTATGTTGGCCTGGGGATAGACTTGCGAAGGCCTTGAGGGTGAGCGTATCACATTTTGCCAATAAATCTAGATCACTCTCCCATCCACATTACCTATCAGTTATTATGATTTACCATTCTTATGATGGTGATGGGACGAATTGATGGGGGCAAATGGATTTGTCTTTTTGCACTAACAACTCAAATCTAGAGCCTTAGGACAACATAAGGGGCTTGTAAATTGACTAGGGGGACATTTTAATCTATGTAAATCAACTCGAAGGAATCCAATCAACTTGACTCGAAAAATAAAACTTCCCAACTAATTGGCTTAGAAATAGAAATATTATGTTAGTAAATTCGTAGACTAGGTATTCAACTAGTATCTTGTTAGTTGACTAGTTATCCTCTGGGTACTTGTATGAAAACAATATTATCGACTTCCAACCTTTTGAATAATTGTACAAGTAGTGGAAAGTTTGTATAAAACAATTATAATTCAACTAAGGCTATAAATGAATTCTTGAACAATCTTGAACACAGATATACTCGACTCATTAATATTCATGAATAATATTTATAAATAATATTTATAAACAACCTACGTGAATAATATTTATGAGCCATGTTTATCACTAAAACTCTTATCAATATATTACATAAACAACTTAACTTTTAAAATAAACAAATAAATTTATATTATTAAACTCAATAATCAATCAAATAAATTTAAAATGTAAAAATTTCAAACAATAAAAAAAATTTGAATTGACATCATGCTAACATCTAATTGAATAAAGTTTATCCTAAATTTGAACTAAGCTCAAGATCATTAAAAAAAAATTAAGTTAAATTTGAACAATCATTTCAACTGCTTAATTCATTTTAAGTTCGATTTAACTTGACTCGATTATTTTATCAAACAAGGTTGAACACTATAAAATCTGACTCGATTTTATTAGTTTACAATCCTATTCAACCATTAGTTGATCAAGGGTCCACGATGCTCGTGCATATTTATTCATATTAAGTATATTAGTATGAGAAGTAATAAATAGAAAGAACAAACACGTTAACATGGATATTAAAGTCTTTTGATCTAACTTCGTTTATTACTAATTTCAATTCCATTACCTAATATTTCGCCTTTCTTGACAAAGTTTATTTATATTTCTTTTATTCTTTTTTTTTTAAAAACAAAATTATTTTTTTTTTAAATCACCGTTACCGTTGTATATTCATTGATAATATAAATTATTATCCAGGGGAAGAAGGACGTACGGTGTCATTTGTATGGGTCAATGGTTCTCATTCTCCGACTGGACATACCTAACGTTAGTTAAAAACTTAAACGAGTCTAACCTCCATTAGGATAAGTAATAGACAAGGATAAGGGAACGCACTTAAGTCCAAGGATGATAATGGGGTGGAGTAGGGCGGGGGCAGATTTGTCATCCCCATCTCTGTCCCGTCTTTATTTTTTCGAGTTCAGAAAATCTCCGAATCCGAATCCACGGAGATTAAATTTCCATCCCCGTTCCCATCCCTGCTCCATCCCTAAATTTAATTTATATTATTATTATTATTTTATCATTATTATTAATGATAATATTAATATTAATATTAATATCAATATTAATAATAATATTATTATTAATATTTTCAAAAATTTTAATATTAATATTAACACTATTATTAATATTTTTAAAAAATCTTATTATTATTTATTAATAATAATAATAATAATATTCGGGACGGATTCAGAGAAGAGGATAGTATTCTCATATTCACCTTGAATCCATCCCATCTATGAAAAATCAGAGATTCCTATCTTCATTTTAGATTTTTCTCGCGAAACTCCCACTCCGAATTCACATTAAAAATTGTGATGGCCACTTAAGCCTTGAGTGCTTTATGCTTGATGACTTGATTGTAATGAGCAACGGTGGTTGGATTCAACCACTCCTGTCCTCGGGATCGAGTGCGACGTTAAATAGAAGAATGAGTTTTTTAAGTAACGGAGATTCGATCCTTACCCAACATAAATAAATATTTATGAATCATTCAGGATGCTGGACTGTAGTGTACTTCCTGAATGATGACTAATGAAAAATTTTCATAGTACTGCACCTGTGAATTAATAAAAGGTAAAAATACATAGACCTCAACTTTCATAACTAACTTGAATTTATGTGTTCATCTATGGGTAAAAATCAAACATTGAATCAAACTATCATTAGTTTAACGGGTTTTTTGAATTCTAATTTTAGGTAAATTCAGGGGAAATATTAGGCTTTACTATTTAGAATTCTTATTTATATGGATGTTAAAAATGATTTGTCAATTCCATCCAAGTCAATATGAAATATATTAAATTAGGATGGAGGATTTTAGGATTTCAATCATATCGGATTGGATCAGAAATATGGCCCAAAGATTTTTTTTAAAGATTAGATTGCGTTTGACTTGACTTAAATTAAGAATCTATGAAATAATTTAGACAATTAAAATTTTAAATTTATAAAATATAATTATGAGATTTGTTATTTCGTATTTAAATTAAATTATTATTATTATTATGTGTTTTGAATATTTATTTAATTATTTTGTTAAAAATAAAAAATTAATATTGTATTGAGAAAAATCTGATCGGATTATTCAGATTGATCTGAATTCAGATTTATAATTTTCAGGTTGATTCAGGTGTAGATTATATGTTCTAAATGCATGATAGACGAATTAATTAAATGTGATAAAAACTTACAGCGATCTCCCGCAGATCCGCAGTCGGCAGTCGTGAAAACTCGCTGTCGGAAGAGCGATCACAAGATCGGAAAGCCCTCCGCAATTCCACAAACCAAATCCCGCCGCCTTGGATCTTCTCCTCTTACTCTCGTCGTTGCACAATAGCAATTTCACACACCCTGAGCCTTGGACGGACCCCCTTTATATAGGGAAATACACTTGGGGCATAATGGACTTTTCCATTATGTGTAGTGGGGAACATGGGTCACGTTCCCCACTATCCCCATTTCCAACATCTCTCACTCGTCCAAGGTAAGTCACTAAGACTAGTTCATTCAGGTAAGTCACAAAGACTTAATAAGTCACATAGACTATTAGAGAGTTTGGTCACATAAACCATATGAGAACATCCAATCCATATTTAGAGAAATTGGTTCGTGCGACAGCAAGCACACTGAGCGATAGTTGCTAAGAAGATTGTTACACTTTGACTTAGTCGCTCTTTGAGCAATCAATGTTAATAAAGTTGTTACACTTTACTTAGCTACTCAAATAAATTAGAGACATACTCTTTATGGCACTTAGCCACTTTCCTGGTGGCACATAGCCTTTATCCAGAATCCATCCAATCTTCAAGTAACACACAGCCATTATCTTGAAGATATCCATGTCTTGCTATTTACCCAGATTAAATAATTTTCGTTTACATCGATATGAACATCTCTAATCCCTTATAATGACCATTATGTCATGAGCATGTTCCATATCCAATATTCACATTCATTTCCGTACATAACAGAAATGGGTCGACCAGTGAATAACAACAAAAGATGTAAATATATTTAATCTTCCTTTTTAGCTAGAATCAATTCATTTTAATCAGTCGCTTTCCTAATTATGCTCCATAGACCGAATCATCCATAGCCATAGGATACATGCTAAAGTAGCAGACACTGATTAAAACTTCAAGTAGACAGCTAAATAGTCACTAAGGCAAAAATTGAGATTAACATATAATCTCAAAGGTCTCACATAGTAGAGAAATAGGGATTCATTCTCCTACTACCTTTATTGTCGCAATAGCACATGTGGTATGAATCACATGCTACGATGTTATTCTCTTTACTAAAAAGAGTGCATGTTGTCTTCAAATTTAACATCGTACAGATTTCGATCTAGACATACCTAACGTCTAATCCTGAATTCAACATATGAATTCTAATCTGGCTTTCAACAGGTTTAGTAAATGGTGGGTTCATTTACTTCGATCATTATTTACACATAAATGATCTCATCTTGACACAATTATAAAGGCGACCTCAACTTATGAATCTGTCTCTAATTTCATAATTTCAGCTACATAAGCTGTTTCATAAGTAACGATCTTATCCCTATTTGTACTTAACAAACAGAGATGATTGTCCATGTGAGTGGACCAATCTCCACCTGCCAACATGCTCACCGAGATCTTACATGAATGTAACAAATACAACATATACACTGAATAAATTATGGCAAATGACACAATCATAACACAAAGTCTGATTGTTATTTTAATATTGTTACATTCTACGAAGTCCCAAAGACTTTACATGTTCTTTAAATAACTCTTTAGTCATTGGCTTAGTAAAAGGATCTGCAAGCATAACACGTGTAGGGACATACTCAAGAATGACTTTTCTTTTAGCCACAATATCTCTTACAAAATTATATTTAATTTCTATATGCTTGCCTTTGCTATGATATTTGGGATCCTTGGAAAAAGCTATTGCAGCTTGACTGTAGACAGTTACTGGACTCCCACTATCCTCGGCAATTTTCGGATGCTTGAAACCTTCTCAACCAGATTGCTTCTTGCACAATCACTAAACATACCACATATTCAGCTTCCATAGTCGATAAAGCTACACAAGCTTGTTTCTTGTTGTTCCAGAGATGGCGCCACCATTCAGCAAGAATGCATAGCTGATGTGAATTTTCTATCATCCAGGTCTCCAGCCCAATCTGAATAACCTGACTCATATCTGATCCTTGAAAACAGAGACAATAATATGTTGTCGCCTTGAGATATCTGAATATCCTTTTACCGCTTTCCAGTTTGACTGGAAGCGACTGACCAAGCCCACAACATAGCTAATATCGGGACGTGTACACAACATAGTGTACATCAAACTACCAATAGCACTGGCATATGGTTTTTTATTCATCTCAGCTATTTCCTCTGGAGTTTTAGGACACATACTCTTGCTCAACACAGTACCTTTCACAAATAGGTGTATGTTCTATGTTGCAATTAGACATGCTGAAATGATGTAACATCTTATTTATATAAGACTCTTGTGACAGACCCAAAAGTCTTTTAGGGCGATCTCTTATGATCTTCACCCCTAAGATGTATTCAGCTTCTCCCATATCTGTTGTATCAAATTGTGATGACATCCACTTCTTGACTTCATTCACATATCCTATGTCATTTCCAGCTATCAGCATATCATCAACATATAATGATAAAATGACATACTTTCCTTTTTCCTGTTTCAGGAAAACACAATGATCCTCATTGATCATTTCAAAACCATAAGATAAAACGACTTCATTAAATCTTATGTTCCATTGTCTTGACGCTTGCTTTAGCCCATATATAGACTTTCCAAGTCTACATACTTTTTGCTCTTGGCCTTCAGCAATGAAACCTTCTGGTTGAACCATATAGATTTCTTCGTCAAGATCACCGTTAAGGAAAGCGATTTTTACATCCATTTGATGTAATTCTAAGTCATAATGTGCCACAAAGGCCAAAATAACTCTTATTGATACAAATTTCACTACGGGAGAAAATGTCTCTTCAAAGTCAATACCCTCCATTTGGGTATATCCTTTTGCAACTAAACGAGCTTTGTATCTGTTAATCGATCCATCTGCTTTCCTCTTTATTTTGAGAATCCATTTATTCCCAATAGCCCTTCGGCCTGGAGGAAGATCGACTAAGTCCCAAACATGATTTTGAATCATGGACTCCATCTCTTCAATCATTGCAGCTTTCCATTTTTCTCTAACTCTACATCCCAATGCTTCCTCAATGGATTGAGGCTCGTCGTTGTCAATTGGAAGTGTAACCAATGCCTCATTTTCAATATCAAACCTCTTCTTAGGTTTGATCTTACGAACACTTCTCCGTAAGTTGGGCTGTTGAGAAGTCAACTCATAACTCGGCATATCACTCCCACTCGGTTGACTAGACTCAGGTATTCCTTTTGACACCTCTCTTGTTGATAATATCTCATCCTCCTCAAATAGAGGAACATTTTTATCAACATCACCTCTGATTGGGAACTCTGTTTCGAGAAAAGTCGCATCTCTCGTGTCTATTTCGGAGATGGTTCCATCTAGTTGCTCACCTATGAAAACATAACCTTTGGAGGTCGCATGATATCTTATAAAGATACATTTCTTACCTCTAGGCCCTAGTTTTCCATACTTGTGAGAACTATCATGAACATAAGCAGCTGACCCCCAAGGTCTCAGATTACTCAAATCTGGTTTTCTGCCTGTCCAACGTTCATATGGGGTAGATGAAACTGACTTTGAAGACACTTTGTTAAGTATATAGGCTGCAGTTAATAGTGCATCTCCCCAATAGGAGATTGGCAAATTAGTTTGCGCCATCATAGACCTAACCATTTCAAGAAGAGTCCTATTTCTTCTTTCAGCTACCCCATTTTGCTGTGGAGTTCCAGGGATTGTTAACTGTCTAATAATCCCTCTATCATTACATATTGTCTTGAACATATTAGACAAATACTCCCCTCCACGGTCAGTGCGTAAAGCCTTAACTTTACGTTCTGTTTGATTCTCAACTTCGTTCATATAACGAATGAAGCAATCTAATGCTTCAGATTTGTGAGAAATCAAATACACATGACCGAACCTAGAGAAATCATCAATAAATGTAATGAAATAGGAAGCTCCATGTCTAGCCTTCACATTCATTGGACCACAAATGTCCGAATGAATTAACTGCAATGTCGATTCAGATCTAATAGCCTTACCAAATGGTTTCCTAGTTGCTTTCCAGCAAGACAATGCTCACATATAGACAATTGAATCTTAGCTCGAGTGCCCAATAGACCCTCTCTAGCTAATCGATTCACACATTCTTGTCATATGTGTCCTAATCTAGCATGCCAAACTTCATCAGTTATATCTGCATCACTAGTTAAAGCAATGTTTGAAAAACAACCATCCATAGCATAATTGACATCTGGTTCTACATCAAGAACCATAAAACCATTTGTTAAAAAACCATATCCGATTGACACTGAGTCAATCTTAAGTTCAACAGACCGACTGTAAAAATTAATACAATACCCTAAATCAAGAAGACATGTAACAGATTTCCTGTAGAGGAGCATACAGGACATCATGTAGAAATAAAACTCTACCACCACGTAGGTTGAGTTTGCAAGTGCCGACTCCTTTGACTTCAACACTTGCATTATTTACCACATAGATCCACTTGTTGCCAGCTGGTACCCGACGGTACTCAACAAATGTAACTCGTTCCCGAGCTACATGGTTGGTTGCTCCCGAATCTATAATCCACAAAGGATAAGAATCAGCTAACAACACTGAACTAGCAACAAAATGCTCTTGAAAAGAAGACACACTTGGATTTACCTTTTTCGGCTCAGTGCACTCCCGAGCAAAGTGGCCCTTTTTGCCACAGTTAAAACAAGTCAACTTGTTTTTAGGTTTCTTTCCAGTCTTCTTGACTATCTTCTTGATTGGGCCCTGTCCCACACCAGCAGCTTCCTTCTTCTTTTCCTTCCCTTTCTTGAACCATTTCTTTTTCTTGGATCCATATGATCCTGCAGAACCTACAGCCACATAGGCTTGTCCAGAAATCCTTGCGGATTCAACTCTCTCCTCCTCCAATTCTACATGGCGTGAGACATCAGTGAAAGTCTTGATACTCTCACTGTGAGTTAAGGTCTGCTTCATGGTTTCCCAAGAATCTGGAAGTGAACGAATAACTGCTTGAACCTGTTGTTCATCAGTCAACTCATGACCAGCAGTTTTAAGCTCCCGAATCATGTTCGACATCTCCCTGAGGTGTTGAACCATTGATACGTTCGGACGCTTTTTGTAGCTGTCAAATTTAATTGTCAGCTGTCGAAGCTTGCTCAGACTTACTCCACTGTATTTTTCTTTAAGGGCAACCCAGACTTCATGAGCCGTAAGATATGGCTCATATTCAAAAGCTAGGTCGTCTACCATTGAACTAATCAATATACTCTTTGCAGTGGAGTCCTTTTTCTTCCATGCCTTATAGGCATCAAGATCACGTCTGTGTTGTGCAGTGGGACCATCTACAGGTACTTCCATAACCTGATTTACAGCCTCTAGAACTTCTTGTTCCTCAAGTACATATTGTATCTTGAGGTGCCAGATCTTGTAGTTATCCCCATTAAGTTTTTCACCTTTGTTGAGTTTAACTATTATGTTTTTGGTTACCATAATCTATCATAAATAAACAAATTATTTAGTATTCAGTGTATATCATATGTATGCAATTTATGATTGACTTAATATTACTTTGAGTTGGTTTACAAAATCAAGTGACAACTATGTTTTCACTCATCATCCGTATGACCAATCAAATTAATATTAATCAATTCTATTACATACATCCCAACAAATGAACTAATCATTTATAATATCATGAATTCATTAATTAAATGAACTAATCATTTAATATATCATGTTTTTTTTTAAAATTAAATGAACTAATCATTTAATACATCATGAACTAATCATGCATCATGTCAAGCAAACAGCATAAATAAATGAACATATCATTAATATAAAATTATGCTGCAAATTGTTAACATATAACCAACTGACATGAATGAAATGGACTAACTATTGTTCATACAAAACGACAACAGAACTCTAATAAACTAGATAGGCAACTACCACTCCCACTAGGACAGACACTAGTGCAGTGGCCAAAATAATCACTCTCAGCCTGGACTCATTTGGGGTAATCCCAGGCAAGACAGCTTCAAGGTTCTCTATTGGATCCACAATTGGATCCTCTTCTGGTTCCTACTCGATCATATGATGAAGCAGCTCCTCACATAATACAGAATATGTGACACGTCCTTGATGACGCCCCCAAATATAGTCTGCTATCATCCTAGGATTTTCTGGCAATGATTGCATCAAAGCCCAAATCCTATAACTGTCCAAAACTGGAAACTCTTCTCGCTCAAGTTTCCAAAACAGATCATCAAGCCGTCCAATGTGTCCGTCGACTCCATAAGCAGAGTTATACTCTATCTCCTGAATCTCCTCCCTGAGCTGATTTCGTCGCACTTCCCGACGAGTCAATGTGGTAATTATCCGTGCCATCTGAAAAATTGAAAATAAATTAGTCGGTACAAAACCAACTAACCAGTACAAAATCGGCTTATTTCAATTTATACAGGCATAGTACCAACATAATAAATCAAGAAAAACAAATCTTCTCGATTTTCAGGAGTTAAGTCGACAATTAGAACTAATCTAATTGATCAGATCCATCGGATCGGTTGATTAGGGATCCAGATCCTAAACTCAGTCCATTGTCCTTAATTAGAACTAATCTAATTGGACAGGGATTTTGTGCCTATGTTCTGTTACTTTTTCTCTAAGTCTATTTCTACCTATTTCAGACTTATTGATCAAACTCAGATCGGTTTGATCAAACCAATGCCCATTGGTTTAAGTCTGACCAATTAGAACAAATCTAATTGTTTTGATCAAATCTGACCCATTTGAACAAATCTGATCATTTGATCATATTTGGTCCAAGTCCAATTAATCAACCCAAATTGATTTCGGGGTTGGATCAAATTGGTTCGGTTAAACCAACTAATGATTTAAACCTGAATCAGATCTAAATGGACCAAAATTACTTAGACCATTTATTATAAATGGAAATTAATTGAAACTAATATCCAATTAATTATTGCATGCACCCAAATTAAACATACTGTTACGGTAGGCATATATTAACATGTACAGTACGCATGCAAATTTTTTTTTTTAAACACGTTTCTGCATAAAAAATTGAAAAAAAAAATTCCGTTTTTTTTTAACTGCATGCGACATTTTCGCTCACTTTTTTTTATTTGATTTATTTAAATCAAACTTTTCCTCACGTTACTGTGCTTCGTTATTTCTTCACATCGCCGTTTTCTCCGCCGCATTGTTGCCCATGTTCGCACGCTGCACACGCTGTACATGCCACGCAACCGCGACGGACACGGTCGCCAGCAGGCCACTGATGCATCGTCGACCGGCAAGAATACCTTCAACGACTCTAGTGAAAATCACGAAATCGTCGTGATTTTCAATCTTGGGCAACAGCGCTAACATTGGCAAAAACAACTCGATCACCGAACTGCAACCCAGTCGCAAGTCTCTCTGTGACCTTATTGTCGGCAACCATCGGAGACAAACTCCGTTCCCTCAAAGCCTATGGTGCATTTAGAAACAACTACGTGCTCTGATACCAATGTAGATTATATGTTCTAAATGCATGATAGACGAATTAATTAAATGCGATAAAAACTTACAGCGATCTTCCGCAGATCTGCAGTCGGCAGTCGCGAAAACTCGCTGTCGGAAGAGCGATCACAAGATCGAAAAGCCCTCCGCAATTCCACCAACCAAATCCCGCCGCCTTGGATCTTCTCCTCTTACTCTCGTCGTTGCACAATAGCAATTTCATACATCCTGAGCCTTGGACAGACCCCCTTTATATAGGGAAATACACTAGGGGCATAATGGACTTTTCCATTATGTGTAGTGAGGAACATGGGCCACGTTCCCCACTATCCCCATTTCCAACATCAGGTTCAAATTTTTCAAAACAACAATTTTCCCAGCCACTGTTTCATTGCAAATTAGTTAGTTTAATCGATCAATGGATCCGCGACCGACAGAAAAGGTCTCTGTCGCTACAAATGTGATTGATCGGCGACGGCTATGGCTCAACAAATCCTAAGAACATCTCTATATTTTCCTTATCGAGTCATTCAAAGATCGAGCTCACGTCCAGATCGCCCAGCTGTACCTATAACAGCTTCCTCTCCGATTCTCTCTTCCCCATGCAAAAATCGAACCCGGTAATCCAATATAAATAAACTTCTCCTTCGATTCCTAGTTTGCTTCAGCCATGGCGGAGGATCGCTGGAGGAGTCGCCATTTGCTCCGAGTACTATTACTCTTCTTCCTCTGCTCGTCTCTGGCCCCCTGTTTTGCCAGTAATGGTAACAGAGAAACCATCGAGATCGAGATCGGGATCGGTCGCTCGTCCTGTCCACCGCGACCTCGACCATCACCTCCACCGCCACCGCCACCGCCACCTCCACCTCCACCTCCATTGCCCTGTCCATCGCGACCTCGATCATCACCTCCACCGCCACCTCCACCTCCACCACCGCCACCTCCACCTCCACCTCCGCCCCCACCTCCACCACCACCGCCACCTCCACCCCCACCTCCACCACCACCGCCCCCTCCACCTCCACCTCCACCTCCACCACCACCGCCCCCTCCACCACCACCGCCACCTCCACCTCCACCTCCACCTCCACCACCACCGCCCCCTCCACCACCACCGCCGCCTCCACCTCCACCTCCACCTCCACCACCACCACCACCACCTCGCGAGCCGCAACCGTGCGACTTCGTGAACGATCTCCAGTACCGAGCTTATTTGGTCATCCAACAATTCAGGAGAACCATCACCTGCGATCCCAAGAACATCACCGGAACCTGGGTCGGAACCCGGATCTGCTCCGACGGCAAAGGCCATGGGTTTGATTATCATCATAAAAATTGGAGTTTTTAGTTGATTGGATTTTAAAGATTGAATTTTTGGTGAATTCTGTGGCAGATATTCCGGTTTCTACTGCGAAGGGCCGCCGGATAAAAGGAATATGCCGACGGTGGCCTCCGTCGACTTCAATGGGTATCACCTGGCGGCGCCGACGGTGCGCGGCTTCATCGACGATCTCCCTGATCTCGCCATTTTCCACGCTAATTCCAACCGCTTCGGCGGCACAGTGCCGGATCTCTCCCGCCTTCCCTTCTTCTATGAGCTCGACCTCAGCAACAACGTCCAAACCGGCTGCTTTCCCTCCTTCGTCCTCCCCCTAGTCAACCTCTCCTTCCTCGACCTCCGGTATAACAACTACTCCGGTCAGGTTCCCTGCGCCGTTTTCAACATCCAGACGCAGGTGCTTTTCCTCAACAACAACAAGTTCAACGGCCAAATCCCGGCCAACCTCGGGAAGACTCCCGCGAATTACATCACCTTCGCGTTCAACTACTTCACCGGGCCGATCCCTCGGTCGATCGGGCAAGCATCCAATACTCTGCTCGAGATCCTGTTCCTCGGCAATCAGCTCTGCGGCTGCCTGCCGTACGAGATAGGGCTGTTGAAGAAGGCAACGGTGTTCGACGCCGGGAGCAACCATCTCTCCGGCCCGATCCCGCTCTCGTTCGGGTGTCTGAAGAAGGTGGAGCAGCTCAACCTCGCCGGAAACTTTCTCTCCGGCGAGGTGCCTGATGCCGTCTGCCAACTGGCGAATTCCATGCACGGCCTCCTGGTGAACCTCTCGCTCTCCGACAACTACTTCACGTCGGTGGGGAAGTGCTGCGTCGATCTGATCAAACGTAATGTGTTGCACGTGGAGAAGAACTGCATTGCGGGATTGCCGGGACAGCGGCCGGCAGCAGAATGCGAGCGTTTCTTGAAGCAGCCGAAGCCCGTGTGTCCCGGAGCGCAATACGTCCCCTGCCGGCTCCCGGCGAAGGAGGACGCTTGGGCGGTGGCAGACGGGGAGGCGGATAGGGCGCCAGTGGCGTCCGGGTACGCGACTTACAAAGCGCTGCATCCGCCGGAGAGGAGGAAGCCGTAGATTCTCCGTGACGTGCCCAACTATGATTGGCGCTTGTCTATGTAGATTGTTCTTTGTTCAGTAACTCTGCCGGTATATTATTGGGACGCAATGCATAATAATGCCATAAATATTTAATACTATCATTTGTAAGTTAAGTGCACGATCAAAATATATATATATATATATATATATATATATATATATATATATATATACATGTGGGATAAATTGTACCCTATTTATTAAATAGATGAGGTTTAATTTATCCTACTAATAAATTTGTAGGGCCTCCTCTAGCTCAGAAAATTTTGGATTAGAGGATTTAATCTCAATGAAGAGGAGAGGACACTTTCGACATGATTAATTAAGGTTGGCAACTCTTATACTTCAAAATTAATTCGTGTCTAAACCCTAGTGAACTAGTAACTCACTACAAAATTGACTTATTCCTGTTGGATCGTAAAGATGTTGGAGAGGGGGTGAGGTGAATAGTATTCGTCGATTTTTCAGAAATTAAGAGTACACAGTGGAAAAGAAACATGAAAGTATAAACACTAACACAAGTAATTTTTACTTGGTTTGGAGCTTTCGACGACTCTTTCTCCAAGGTTTGCATTCGTTGAGTGATTTCGTTGGGCAATCACTATCAGTTCGAAAATGAGTTACAAAGATTTGAGTACAAGAACTAGAAAAATAAAAGAACAATAGAAAAGAAAGAACAGAGTTCCTTGATCGTTGATTGTCGGAGTAGCTTTTTAGGATCGTCGAAGCAACTTTTTAGGATCGTCGGAGCTTTCTCGGAGCAACGTGTAAAAATGAAACTTGTAGCAAATGCTGTAGTGAAGTTGCTGGTCAAAGGCTGCTTTTATATGCCCGTCCGGGCACCTAAATCCCTTCTCGGGGCGTTTGGATCCCCTCCTAGGCGCCTGGACTGTGTTGATGTGGCGAACTCTCATCGAAATTTCATTCTCGAAGTTTATCCACCTCCGGGTGCCCAGACCTGCTCTGGGTACCTAGACCGTTGACATGGGTTCGGGCAGTTGTCGCGCTCCAACTCAGCTTCTGGATGAAATTTCTAGTCCAGGCGCTCGAACCTTGCGAGTGCTGGCTAGGCACCCGCCCGACAAAGCCGGTCCGGGTGCCCGGACCAACTCCAGGTACTCGGACCAGCTTCGAGTGCCCGAACCAACTCCGGTTGCCCGGACCACTCTTTTTCAAGCATGTCTTTCCTAAAAAAGGTTAGTCCAGACAACCAAAATATGTGTATCTTGCAAAATAAAGTTAGCGTAATAAGATGGTAGTAGTAATTAGATTCTATCTTCTCAAGATCAGAATCTAGTCAATGTCTCAGTTTAAGTTTTCCAAATGGACTTAATCTGCACCGATATCTACTATTCCCTCAACTGAGAATGCAACCTCACTGGATCTCTCCTTCAGTTGCTTACTTTTTACTTACCAACTGCAGTCGCTTGACTTGCCTTTAACCGAATAGGTCTTCCCGCCAGTTGTCAAGTCCGCAGTCCCAATTGGATTTCGACCGATTGTCAGGTCCTGCGGACCTAATCAGACTTTCCACCAGATATTGGGTCCCGCAGACCTATATGGACTTCACACTAGCCATCGGGTCCCACAGACCTAGCTAAATTTCAACCTGGTGTCAGGTCTTCCAGACTTGTCAACTCCTACACACTTGGTTAAGTAATTAGATCACAAACACTTTAATTTTAATCCACTTATCATTCATCAAAATCTGAGTTAGATCATTAGTGAAAATTGCACTAACAATCTCCCTCTTTTTAATGGAATAACAAACTGGGTTAAAGTTAGAAAGAAACAATATTGAAAGATGATATGCATAAATGATTTAAGTTAGTTTTGAATTTGATTTATTTGATCAAATTTGTTTGTTCTTTTTCTACATTAATCCTTACCCTCTCCCTTTGACATTTATAAAAAAAAAACTAAGATAAAAGAAATACAATCATAAGATAAATAATGCCATACATTAATGCAAAATATAATTGAAAGTAAATACTTTGTATGTATCGGACTTAGGGAGAGGTTTGACCAAAAGTTTAGTTTAGCAAAAAAAATAAAATTTACAAATATTTTTAAGAGCATTTTTGAAGTAAAGCTTTGTCAAAATTGTGTTCCAAACAAGGCTTTGTTAAAAAACTTTTAAGTAAATTTCTTTAAAATTTTCTAAGTAATCTGTTTCTAAAATTTCTATGTAAACTTTTTAAAAAGATTTTCAAAAATAATTAAAAAAAATTCTAAGTGAACTTTTTTACAATTAGGATTTTTAAAAATAATTGTGAGAAAAAATTTCCTAAGTAAGTATTTGCAAAGGAACAATATTTGTAGTAAATAATTTCCAACAATTTTCTAGGTAAAAATTTTTATAGTAAAAAAAATTTCTAATAAAGATTTTCAAAGTAATTTTAAACAAAAAAATTTCAAATTAATTTTTAAGAAAAATTTCTCAGAAAGATTTTTAAAGTAATTTTAAAAGTACGGATTCAAAATAATTTTCTATGTTTTTAAAAATGATTTAAAAAACTTTCAAAATTATGTATTTCTCAAGGCAACTAATTTTCCATGATGTTTTCTAGGTAAAGCTTAAAATTTTTTTTTCAATAAATATTTTAGAATTTTTAACACATGATTTGAAATTAAATCCTCTCCCTGAATCTGATATCTTTATTTAAAATAATCATTCAATTGCCAATATCCTTAATACATATCTAATCGTTAGTTACTAATTATCTTTAAGAAGATAGTAGTATTCACTTGGTTAATTAGTCAAGTTAAGTAAAATAATGTCCAATTAGAATGCTTAAAAAGGACTACTTAAATTGATCAATGTATTGTTGTATTTATAGCCCATACTTATTTTGATACACTGATATAAGCATCTGAAGTCCAGACAAAAGGTTTACGCATCTTATGCCATTCTATGTTTTTGAATACACAATCAAGGTAGACATAATATATTTGTGAGATGCTTGTTCCCTAGATCTATAGGATCATGCTTTCTATTGGTATGATATAGATTGAGACCAGAACAATTTTGCAACACTAGAGAAATGGAAAATTTTTAGAAAACATAAGTAAATAATTTTTCTAAAATTTGCAAATCACTTGAAAATTTGTTTGATAACAAGAATTCTAGTTTATTATGCACATTTCCAGTCATCTTCATAGTTTACTGAATTCAGATTCAGATAGTGGTTTAGTGAAGATATTAGCCAGATTTGACTTGGATTCAACATAGTTGAGTTCAATGTCTTCTTTGGCCATGTGATCTCTAATGAAGTGATGCTTTATCTCAATATGTTTGGTTCTTGAATGATGCACTAAATTTTTGATTAAGTTGATTGAACTGATATTATTAATATATATTTTTATATTTTTATATACCAAGTTAAAGTCTTTTAATGTGTGCAATATCTATAACAATTGTGCTACACACTCACTCCTTGCTATGTACTCGGCTTCAATAGTAGATAAAGAAATACAGTGTTATTTTCTACTAAATCAGCTGACAAGTGATAGTCTAAGTAATTGGCATCTACCACTTGTACTTTTATGATCTAGTTTACAATTGATATAATCTGAGTCAGAGTAACCTATTAGTTCAAAATTAAGTATTCTAGGGTACCAAATTCTTACATTTGGTGTGCCTCTCAAGTATCTAAAAATTATTTTACATTAGCTAAGTGGGATTCCTTAGCACATGTTTGGTATCAGGACACATACTAATTGCAATGAAATATCAGATTAACTTGCAGTTAAGTATAAAATGCTGCCTATAACACTCCTATAATATTTAAGATCTACTGATTTTCCACTTGGATCACTATTTAAGGTTGTGTTAGTCGCCATTAGTGTTTTTATTTATTTAATATTTTCTATACCAATTTTTTTATGTAATTTTTTTATGTATTTTGTTGGTAAACATAATTTCCTTCATTTGTTTATTTAATTTGTAATCCAAAGAAATAAGTAGGTTAGTTTACCTACTAGGCTCATTTCAAATTCTTGTTCAATTAAGGTTATAAATTCTTGTAAAAATTCTGAGTTGGTTGAACTAGAAATTATGTCATCTACATATACTTGGGCCATGAAGATATATTGTTTGAGTATTTTACAAATAAAGTTGGATTAATTTGACCTTGGTTGAATCCTTTAGAAATTAGATAGGAGGTTAACCTTTCATACTAAGCACTAGGTGTTTGTTTAAGACCCTCAAACCTAGATGGTTGACCTATATAGACTTCTTCTTTTATTAGCCCATTTAAGAAGGCAGATTTGATAGTCATTTGATAAAGTTTAAATCCTTTATGGGTTGCATAGTTTAGTAGCATTCTAATAAACTCAAGTCTGGCTACTAGAGCATATGTTTCATCATAGTCATGCCCCTTTACTTGACTTAACCTTTTAGCAACTAGTCTAGCTTTGTTTCTAATAATTCTCCATTTTTACTTAGTTTATTTCTAAATACCCATTTTGTTTCTATTATTTTTTTATTATTAGATAATGGTACTAAATCCCAAACTTCATTTCTTTCAAATTGAGCTAATTCTTTTGAGTAGTTTCCTCAATCTTAGAGTAGTTTAATTGTAAATTCTATATCCTTTACTATTTAGGGAGTACCCTACAAAGATTCCATTTTCTACTTTTGAGGTAAATTTTCCTAAGTATTCTCTTGTGTTTAATATGTAAATAGGACATCCAAATACCTTAAAGTATTCAATATTAGGTAATTTATTATAGTAAATTTTAAATAGGATTTTATTATTATTTTTTATTTATTGTTGTTCTTGTACATAGCAGACTATACTAATAGCTTCTGTCCAGAGATATTTTGGTAGTTGGTTGATCATGTCTGGAAGCTGAGAAGACGAACCTGCCGGTATGACGTGCCTGGAAGGTTGACCGCATCCTCTTGACCCGGTGGTGAGCTGCCCTCTACGTTGACCAGACCGTCAGAAGTCCTCCTCCGGTCAAATGTACCTGCATCCAGCGACCGGGTCGCCCCGGCCTCTGGTACCTCGGTGCTCGAGGCGAATCCCACAGACATATGAGCAATCGAATACTACTGACAGAATAGTTAACGAAATGCAGAAAAGGTACGAGAACGTACCCTGGCCCAGGGGGGCGCCCTCGGATGGATAGATAAGCTGATCGGGATACTGTCCGGGTCGTCGCGACCCTAAATAGTAGGCGAACGTCCGCCTGGTGCGTAGCTAGCTCCAGTGGCTCGGAGCCGAACGCGATATGGACCCGTAGGATGATGCACTATCCGACTACAACCTCGGCTCGCAGGCCGAAATACAACAACGGCACGAAAGGCGAACACTCTACCGGCTCGCATACCGGGATACAACAACGGCACGAAGGCCGGGCACTCTCTCGGCTCGCAGGCCGGGATATGAGCATAATACGATACCTGAACCCTCGGACGACGACTGCTCGGAGGGTGACTACGGTGTTCGATCGGGACGGCTGTGGTAGTCACTGGAGGTATCATCAGCGGCTGTAGGTGGCATCAAACGCTGAAGTCGGTGGAGGCGGCAACAATAGCCGCTGTAGGCGACAATGACAACCCTTGGAGTCTGATGCGGTGGGGGTGGCGGAGGCCTCACGAGGCTGCGGCGATGCCTGTCGGGGGCGACGGCGTGTGCTGGTGGCAACGGCGATCACTGGCGGCAGCAGTGCGCGCTGGTGGCAGCGGCGCATGATGACGGCGGCCACGGGAATCGACAGCTGTAGTCGCCGGAGGTGGAAGCAGTGCCAGTCGGGGGCGACGGCGCGTGCTGGTGGCAACGGCGATCACTGGCGGCAGCAGTGCGCGCTGGTGGCAGCGGCGCATGATGACGGCGGCCACGAGAATCGGCAGCTGTAGTCGCCGGAGGTGGAAGCAGTGCCTGTCGGGGGCGACGGCGCATTCTGGTGGCAACGGCGCTTACTGACGGCAACAGCGCTCGCTGGCGGCAACGGTGGTGGTGCTCCTCGTCGCCGTCCACCGGGTCTGTCGGGTGATGCCGTGAGGAGAAAGGAGGGTTGTGGTCGGAATCGCCAGGAGGAGAGGAAGGCAGTGGTGGCCGGCGCCGGCGAGAAGCGAGAAGGGGAGAAAATGCTTCTGTCCCTGCTCCATTTGGCGGCGGCGGCTCTCTCCCACGAACCTAGCTCCCCCCCTCCTTTTTCTCGTGCTTGCCTTAATCACCAAAAAAAACCTAAACCTCCAATTACAAAAAAGCCCTCCTCCTCCTCCTTAATTACCCCCATGCCATTCCTGTATCCGGATCACAAGCCTCCCCTTCAAGTCTAGTCGAAGGAGGCGTGAGTCCGACTGACTGGACATTCTATTGCAAAGAATTGAACTACTCTCGATGTTAAAGCCAAATTGCTGAACCAATAATATAATGTCGCTCAAGCGGTCGCTATAATAGTGGTGTCGTAGGAGATGGTAACGATACCGAGCGGACCAAGTCTGTAATCGGACCAATGCCGAGTACGCAGCCGCGAAGATACCGACCGGACGATCGAAGTGCTATCGACTGGATGGATAGATGCTAGGTGAACGCTGTCGTGCGAGCGATCGAAATGATGCCGATCGGATGGATAAATGCCGGGCGGACGATACCGCGAGTGCGACCGGAATGATGTCGATCGGTCGGATAAATGCTGGGCGGACGATACCACGTGTGCGACCGGAATGATGTCGATCGGTCGGATAAATGCCGGGCGGATGATGCCGCGAGTGCGACCGGAATGATGTCGATCGGTCGGATAAATGCTGGGCGGACGATACCGCGCGTGCGACCGGAATGATGTCGATCGGTCAGATAAATGCCGGGCGGATGATGCCGCGCGTGCGACCTGAACGACGTCAATCGGAAGAATAGATACCTGGCCGTGACGACTGCTCGACCCCGAACGGGGGAGATAGATGATCATGAATCTGGTCCGTGACCAGTGAAGGCCGCTCAACCCCGAACGGGGGATATAGACATATGATGTGCTGGTCCGCTGAACTGGTCCGAAACCGGTGATGATCGCTTGAATATGATCCTCCCGGCCGATCGGCTCGGGGGTCTTCTCCATCGAGCCCCTGGCTCGTATATAATCCTCCCGGCTGCTCGGCTCGGGGGTCTTCGCCATCGTATATAATCCTCCCGGTCGCTCGGCAGGGGGTCTTCGCCATCGAGCCCCTGGCTCGTATATAATCCTCCCGGCCGCTCGGCTCGGGGGTCTTCGCCATCGAGCCCCTGGCTCGTATATAATCCTCCCGGCTGCTCATCTCGGGGGTCTTCGCCATCGAGCCCGTAGCAGCTACGGGCTCGTATATAATCCTCCCGGCTGCTCGGCTCTGGGGTCTTCGCCATCGAGCCCGTATCAGCTACGGGCTCGTATATAATCCTCCCGGCTTCTCGGCTCGGGGGTCTTCACCATCAAGCCCCTGGCTCGTATATAATCCTCCCGGCTGCTCGGCTCGGGGGTCTTCGCCATCGAGCCCCTGGCTCGTATATAAACCTCCCGGCCGAACGGCTCGGGGGCCTTCGTCTTCGAGCCTCTGGCTCGTATATCAACCTCCCGGCCGAACGGCTCGGGGGGCCTTCGTATTCGAGCCTGTGGCTCGGATATAAACCTCCCGGCCGAACGGCTCGGGGGCCTTCGTCTTCGAGCCTCTGGCTCGTATATCAACCTCCCGGCCGAACGGGCTCGGATATAAACCTCCCGGACGAACGGCTCGGGGGCCTTCGTCTTCGAGCCTGTGGCTCGGATATAAACCTCTCGACCGAACGGCTCGGGGGCCTTCGTCTTCGAGCCTGTGGCTCGGATATAAACCTCTCGACCGAACGGCTCGGGGCCTCGTCTTGAGCCTCGCTCAGATATCAACCTCCCGAACGGCTCGGGGTCGCCTCGAGCCCCGGTCAGATATAAACCTCCGGCCGAACGACTGGGGTTTCGCCTCGAGCCTCAGATATCAACCTCCTACGGCTCGGGGCCGTCTTGAGCCTCCGCTCAGATATCAACCTCCTACCGTCGTTTCATCTTGAGCCTGCTCAGATATCAACCTCCCGAACGGCTCGGGGCCTCTTGAGCCTCGCTCAGATATCAACCTCCTACGAATGGCTCGGGGGCCGTCTTCGAGCCTCGCTCAGATATCAACCTCCCTACCGAACGGCTCGCCGCCGTCTTGAGCCTCGCTCAGATATCAACCTCTCGGCGAGCGGCTCGGGGCCACCGAGCCCGTGGCTCGGATATAAACCTCCTACCGAATGGCTCGGGGCTCGCCTTGAGCCTCGCTCAGATATCAACCTCCTACCGAGCGGCTCGGGGCCTCTTGAGCCTCGCTCAGTATATCAACCTCCGGCGAGCGACTCGGGGCCGCTCGAGCCTGTGGCTTAGATATCAACCTCCCGGCTGAACGGCTCGGGGGCCTTCGTCTTCGAGCCTGTGGCTCGGATATAAACCTCCCGGCCGAACGGGCTCGGATATAAACCTCCCGGCCGAACGGCTCGGGGGCCTTCGTCTTCGAGCCTCTGGCTCGGATATAAACCTCCCGGCCGAACGGCTCAGGGGCCTTCGTCTTCGAGCCTCTGGCTCGGATATAAACCTCCCGGCCGAACGGCTTGGGGGCCTTGGCTCGAAGAACTACTACAGATCACATAACTAACCGAGAACAGATAACGGAAAGACTGACCTAGGTCATGAGGATAGCAGAACTCTCCGGCGTCGTCCATCTTCACGTTCCAGATCAGGCGCGTTTCCACAGACGGCGCCATTTTGATCCTGTCTGGAAGCTGAGAAGACGAACCTGCCGGTATGACGTGCCTGGAAGGTTGACCGCATCCTCTTGACCCGGTGGTGAGCTGTCCTCTACGTTGACTAGACCGTCAGAAGTCCTCCTCCGGTCAACTGTACCTGCATCCAGCGACCGGGTCGCCCCGGCCTCTGGTACCTCGGTGCTCGAGGCGAATCACACAGACATATGAGCAATCGAATACTAATGACAGAATAGTTAACGAAATGCAGAAAAGGTACGAGAACGTACCCTGGCCCAGGGGGGCGCCCTCGGATGGATAGATAAGCTGATCGGGATACTGTCCGGGTCGTCGCGACCCTAAATAGTAGGCGAACGTCCGCCTGGTGCGTAGCTAGCTCCAGTGGCTCGGAGCCGAACGCGATATGGACCCGTAGGATGATGCACTATCCGACTACAACCTCGGCTCGCAGGCCGAAATACAACAACGACACGAAAGGCGAACACTCTACTGGCTCGCATACCGGGATACAACAACGACACGAAGGCCGGGCACTCTCTCGGCTCGCAGGCCGGGATATGAGCATAATACGATACCTGAACCCTCGGACGACGACTGCTCGGAGGGTGACTACGGTGTTCGATCGGGACGGCTGTGGTAGTCACTGGAGGTATCATCAGCGGCTGTAGGTGGCATCAAACGCTGAAGTCGGTGGAGGCGGCAACAATAGCCGCTGTAGGCGACAATGACAACCCTTGGAGTCTGATGCGGTGGGGGTGGCGGAGGCCTCACGAGGCTGTGGCGATGCCTGTCGGGGGCGACGGCGAAAACCGCCTTTTCGCGTCGCGGAAACCCTGAAGGACCCAAAGCCGTAGATCCGTGCAAAGATTCGTATAAAAATTCGAAAAACTATTTCTTGTACGAGTTCAAAAACTGATCTACTACTTAGATCTATGAGGAAAAAGTGTTTACCCTTGATGCGATGCCCTTCGCGTTCCCGCTCGTCCAAATGATGCCGGATCTCAAGACCGTCAAGCGCCGGTCCTCTAGAAGTATCCACACGGACACACTAGATGGAGATGACCAAAACCAAGGTGTGCTAGCACCTATGTGGTTCGGCCAAGGGAGGAGAGGGAGAGGGAGAGCTTGAGAGAGAGAAGGAGGAAGATGCACACACGTGAATGAAAAATGAATTTCTTCACCCAAAAACCAAGTGGCCGGCCACATTTCAAAATTCACATTAATTGCATTAATTGCAATTAATATGAAACCATAAAATCACATTAATTGCATTAATTGCAATTAATATGAAACCATTAAGAGAGTGACTTTGTTACTTCCATGAGGTGGCACCCATGATGATGTGGAACATCATTATTGGTCCACCTAATGCCAACTCACCAATGAGGTGGCAAAAGGTCAAGTCAAAATTGACCTTTGGTCTTCCTTCTCAAGTCAAGTCAAACTTGACTCAATCTCTACCATGGTGGATCTAATCCAACCATTTGATTCGAGCCAACTTAATATAATGAATCTAATTCATTAAATTAAATTGATTCAATGAGTCAAAATCTAAATTAGACTCATTTAACACATGAATCAACTTGAGTCGAACTCAAGTTAGCCCAATTAGGATTACTCTTAATCCAATTTGATTCATCAAATGAATCTAATCCTCTTGGTTCATCATATGAACCTAATCTCCACCTAATTGTCCTAAGTGTGTGACCCTATAGGTTCTTGTAACGTTGGCAATGCCCTAAACCCATTTAGGAGCATAAGTAATGAGCGGTATCTAGCAACACATCATTACTACCCAAGTTACAAGAATGTCGAGATCCGACATCACCTTGTGACTACCAATTGTGACTACTCACAAAATAATGACAAGTGTCCTTCTATCCTAGACATCTAGATTGATCAATATGAGGCATAGACCGTGTCATCCTCTAATCAATCTAAATCTTGAACTCCAAGTTAGACTCACTCGATCAAATGAGCTCAACATCTAATGTTGACTCATTTGGGCATGGCCATGCACTTAGTGGTCTCACTCTATCAAGAATAGCGATGTCGCTCCCGTCATATGGGAGGGATAGATCCCATCTACATCACTCACATCCCTCTGCATAATTCGTTACATACCCAGTAATCGCCTTTATAGTCCACCCAATTACGGGTGACGTTTGACGAAACTAAAGTACATAACTCCTTATGTAGGGATCCATGGTGACTTCAGGTCTAAGGACTAATAGTCATACTAATAGCCACATGAGAAAGTATATGACACTCATATAACGATCCATGATACTTTCTCATGGCGGGTCATTCAATATACATTCTCTAATGCATACCCATGTGTCAACTTGATATCTCTATATCCATGACTTGTGAGATCAAGTCATCGAGTTGACCTACATGCTAGTCTTATTGTATTAACATTGTCCCTGAATGCTAATACTTGACTAGGAATGATTTAGAGTAGTGTTCCCTATATCATCTCACTATCGATTCAACTAATCGATTGATATAGGTATGAACCTTCTACTCAAGGACGCTATTATACTTAGTCTATTTGGCACTAATATAAATAAGTATAATAACCAAACAAATGCCTTTATTAATATACAAGAATATGATATACATGAGTCCATACAATCATCAAATGATTGGCTCTAGGGCTCTAACTAACAATCTCCCACTAGCACTAGTGCCAATCAGTATAGGCTCTAAGGCCTAAAGACCTAGTGTGACCATCATGCTTCCTCTGTGCCAAAGCCTTGGTCAAGGGATCTGCGATGTTAGCCTCTGTCGGTACTCTGCAAATCTTCACATCTCCTCTATCGATAATCTCTCGAATGAGATGGAAGCGTCGTAGTATGTGCTTGGTCCGCTGGTGTGAGCGAGGTTCCTTCGCCTGTGCTATAGCTCCATTGTTGTCACAATAGAGCTCAACTGGGTCAGCGATGCTAGGAACCACCCCAAGTTCAGTGATGAACTTGCGGATCCAAACTGCCTCCTTTGCTGCCTCTGATGCAGCAATATACTCGGCTTCTGTTGTAGAATCAGTATCCTGCTTCGAACTCTTCCAACTGACAGCACCACCATTAATGCAAAATACGAACCCCATTGCGATCGGTAATCATCCTGATCGGTCTGAAAGCTGGCATCACTATAACCCTTTACAGTTAGCTCATCATTGCCTCCATATTTCAAGAAATATTCTTTAGTCCTTCGTAAGTACTTAAGAATATTCTTGACCGCTATCCAGTGACTTTCACCTGGATCTGACTGGTATCTGCTCGTCATGCTCAAAGCATACGAGACATCAGGTCGAGTACACAGCATGGCGTACATGATCGATCCTATGGCTGAGGCATAAGGGATCTGATCCATGCGGTCTCTCTCCTCTCTAGAAGAGGGACCTTGAGTCTTCGAAAGACTCACGCCATGTGACATCGGCAGAAATCCCTTCTTGGAGTTTTGCATGGCAAACCGAAGAAGTACCTTGTCAATATATGCACTCTGACTTAGGCCAAGCAATCTCTTAGATCTATCTCTATAGATCTGTATCCCTAGAATGCGGGATGCCTCACCTAAGTCCTTCATTGAGAAGCAACTCCCTAGCCAGGTCTTGACAGACTGAAGCATAGGGATGTCCTTCACAATGAGTAGTATGTCATCCACATATAATATGAGGAAGACAACTATGTCCCCTACAACCTTCTTGTAGACACAAGGCTCATCTTCGTTCTTGATGAAACCAAACTGTTTGATCGCATCATCAAATCGAAGATTCCAGCTCCGAGAAGCTTGCTTTAGTCCATAAATGGACCTATGCAGCTTGCATACTCTGCTAGTATGCTGTGGATCTACAAAACCCTCAGGTTGTGTCATGTACACATCCTCGAGTAGGTTTCCATTCAGAAATGCGATTTTGACATCCATCTGCCATATCTCATAGTCATGGTAGGCTGCAATAGCAAGCATGATCCGAATGGACTTAAACATCGCTACTGGAGAAAAGGTTTCATCATAGTCAATACCATGAATCTGCTTGAAACCTTTAGCTACCAAGCGACCCTTATAGATAAGTACATCCATGTCAGTCTTTCTCTTAAAGACCCACTTACACCCAATGGGGTTTACCTCTTCAAGTGGATCAACCAAAGTCCATACTTGGTTGGTGTACATGGATTCCATCTCGGATCTCATGGCCTCTAGCCATTTCTCGGAATCTGGTCTCATCACAGCTTCCTGATAGGTGGTAGGCTCATCCTCTATGAGCACAATGTCATCATGGTCAGACAAGAGAAATGAGTATCTCTCAGGCTGACGACGTACCCTATCAGACCTGCGAAGAGGTATGTCTACTTGAACCGGTTGTTGTTCCTCAACTCCTTGTGGAACAACATCATCCACAACACTTTGTGGTTCCAGTTCAATTTCCATCGAGGCATCAGTGCTATTGTTCGCATCTTGAACTTCTTCAAGATCGAACGTGCTCCCACTAGTCTTTCTAGAAACAAAGTCCCTTTCTAGAAAGACCCCAGTCTTTGCCACAACTACCTTGTGCTGACTGGGAATGTAGAAATAATATCCCTTAGTTTCCTTGGGATATCCGATGAAATAGCACTTGTCGGATTTGGGTCCTAACTTGTCTGAGACTTGACGTCGAACGTAAGCCTCACAACCCCAAATCCTCATGAAAGACACCTGGGCATCTCTCCCAGTCCATATCCTATATGGTGTCTTTATCACGGCCTTTGATGGAACTCGGTTGAGTATGAAAGCTGCCGTGTCTAGAGCATATCCCCATAGATATGTCGGAAGATCTGTGTGACTCATCATAGATCGTACCATATCTAATAAGGTACGATTCCTCCTTTCGGATACACCATTCCACTGTGGTGTTCCAGGAGGAGTGAGTTGAGATAAAATCCCACACTCAGCTAAGTAGTCACGAAACTCATGGCTTAAGTATTCACCACCTCGATCTGATCAAAGTACCTTAATACTCTTGCCAAGCTGGTTCTGTACTTCATTCTTGAATTCTTTGAACTTTTCAAAGGACTCAGACTTATGTGTCATCAAGTACACATAACCGTATCTACTGAAATCATCAGTAAATGTGATGAAGTACCTATAACCGCCTCTAGCAGCAACATTGAAAGGGCCACATACATCACTATGTATGAGTCCTAACAAATCAGTTGCTCTCTCGCTATGCCCACTAAAGAGGGTCTTGGTCATCTTGCCTCGTAGGCATGACTCGCATATCTCATATGATTCAAAATCAAATGAGTCCAGCAAACCATCCTTATGGAGCTGGGATAAGCGCTTGTCATTTATATGACCTAAGCGACAGTGCCAGAGATAGGTGTAGTTCATATCGTTCGATTTGAACCTCTTGGTACTAACGTTATAGATAGGGCTCTCTAGATCTAGAATATAGAGTCCGTTTATCAGAGGTGCACTACAATAGAACATATCGTTTAAATAGATAGAACAACATTTGTTCTTTATTATAAACGAAAATCCTTTCTTGTCCAAACAAGAAACTGATATAATGTTCTTAGTCAATGCAGGCACATAACAACAATCGTCTAACTCTAGTATAAGCCCAGAGGGCAGAGATAGAAAATAAGTCCCTACAGCAACCCGTGCTCCATTGCCTACTCGTAGGTCTATCTCGCCCTTTGTCAATGCTCTGCTATTTCTTAGTGCTTGTACATTAGTACAAATGTGCGAAGCACATCCGGTATCTAATACCCACGACGAAGAAATAGAGAGGTTGACTTCTATAACATTTATACCTGAAGTAGAAATCTTATTTCTCTTTTTGTTAAGATCTTCCTGGTATCCTGTGAAGTTCCTCTTCCAGTGCCCTGCTTGTCCTTGATATAGTTGACAAAGATGTGCAACCATATCATAAGCACCCATTAACTCATGTTGCTTCTGAAGCTCAGAGTTCATGGTCGCGAGCATTAGACATGACACATCTAATGCGTCATCTTGATGCTTCTTGTAAGCATCTTTGTCAGCTCGCGGGGCATTGGCAGGAGGAGCCTCCGGAATGGGCTGCTCCAGAACGTACAGTTTACGTTCCTGAGTGAGAACTATTCTCAAGTTCCTGTACCAGTCCAGGAAATTTGCTCCGTTGAGCTTGTCCTTCTTAAGGACAGAACGCAGAGAGAAAAAGTTCGTATTCGACGTCATGGTTATCTACAACAGAAATAAATGCAGAAATAAGTATCATATTCTTTAAAATCATTTAATTAGGCCTTTAATTAAATGATGCTCCCACTGAATTCTATAATTCTTGTGGGACAAGATCCACATCATACTAACCCTTGAGTTAGCTTTGGCTAATACGCCCAAGGCTTAGTATGATCGGTAGGTAACGATTACCAATTACATCTCTATGCAACTCTTGTTTATAGAATCAATATTCGCATTTATATTAAAACTCGAGTTAGCTTTGGCTAATACGCCCGAGAGTTAATATAGATGTGATATTGACCTATCTTTCCAACTATTGGAAGAATGCCTATAGTTGACTCGATCCAACCGAGTAACTATGAATACTCAATCTAATTGAGTTTTTATTCACCCATGCGTTGATAGACGGGACCAAGATTGTCCCTCCGTACCCTACCAAGATAATATGTATTGCTCTGCTTTGGCAGATTCAACAATACATGTGATCGAGATAGTGATAGGTATCACGGCACGGTTAGGCATTTTAGAGTTGGTTCGATCTAGATCTAATCTAATCGAGAAGGATGCATCTTGTGCACGACTTAGATCTAATCTAATCGCAAGGGTGCATCATGTGCACGACTTAGATCTAATCTAATCGTCAAGGCACTAATTAATTAATTAACTATTAAACATGCATCAGATACATAATAATTAATTAATTAATCTATTTGTGATTTAGTCATGGCCCTACTACGATCTTCTCAAGCCAATGAGAAGATCGAATGGTCAACCTAGGGTCAACAGCTTCTCCAAGCTCCTCCCTTTGACCACCTTGTGTTGCTCGTGCCCGCCTCGGAACTCCGTCTCGTGTGGACCCTCCACCGCTCCAATTTGTACATTACAATTTGAAACTCGAGTTACATTCGAGTCTAAATCTAATTTACAACAAGAATAAAAGACGAGGCACGACGCGCAGGTCGCGAATAACAAAATAAATACAACACGCGAAAACACATCACGGCACGCAGGCCATATTATGAATTACAACACAACCAATCATATTGGGCTTTGGGCCATGACTATCACAAATTAATATATATAATTCAAAATTATATATTTTCATAATTTTCTATAATTTTAAAATTAATTTTTACAATTTTACAAGTAAAATTTCCCGGCGGTCCCATTTAGCGGTGCGGAACGGATCCCTTGCGGGGCCAGGGGCAGCGCCCCTACCCGCGATCTAACCATCGCGAGGGTTCCTTTGCGATCCAACAGCGCCTAAACCCGCTGTCCCAAAGCGATTTGGGCGAGACATTACCGTTTCGGAAAAATCTTCCCGACGGGTTCGTTTTAGCGATTTCGGGTGCGATCGTGGAGCAAATCCCCTTGCGGGGTTAGGGGCAGCACCCTACCCACGATCTAACCATCGTGAGTTGCTCCGTTGCGATCTAAAGGCACCCGAGTCCGCTGTCCCAAAAGATTTTGGGTCGAAACGAAGCCGTTTGGGAAAATTCTTCCCGATAGCCTACAAGTGCAGAGACACTTGTGCCGCCTATAAGAAAAATTACCCATAAAACATAAAATTGAATTTTTACAGAAAATCACAGAAGCTTTTGTTTTCCAAAAACCAAAACTAACTCGTACAAGTCTTTGCACGTGGCTCGATACCCTGTTGGGTTCTTCGAGCTGAAAACCGCTTCGTCATGAAAACCCGAAGGACCCAAAGCCGTAGATCCGTGCAAGATTCGTATAAAAATTCAAAAACTATTTCTTGTACGAGTTCAAAACTGATCTACTACTTAGATCTATGAGGAAAAAGTGTTTACCCTTGATGCGATGCCCTTCGCGTTCCCGCTCGTCCAAATGATGCCGGATCTCAAGACCGTCAAGCGCCGGTCCTCTAGAAGTATCCACACGGACACACTAGATGGAGATGACCAAAACCAAGGTGTGCTAGCACCTATGTGGTTCGGCCAAGGGAGGAGAGGGAGAGGGAGAGCTTGAGAGAGAGAAGGAGGAAGATGCACACACGTGAATGAAAAATGAATTTCTTCACCCAAAAACCAAGTGGCCGGCCACATTTCAAAATTCACATTAATTGCATTAATTGCAATTAATATGAAACCATAAAATCACATTAATTACATTAATTGCAATTAATATGAAACCATTAAGAGAGTGACTTTGTTACTTCCATGAGGTGGCACCCATGATGATGTGGAACATCATTATTGGTCCACCTAATGCCAACTCACCAATGAGGTGGCAAAAAGGTCAAGTCAAAATTGACCTTTGGTCTTCCTTCTCAAGTCAAGTCAAACTTGACTCAATCTCTACCATGGTGGATCTAATCCAACCATTTGATTCGAGCCAACTTAATATAATGAATCTAATTCATTAAATTAAATTGATTCAATGAGTCAAAATCTAAATTAGACTCATTTAACACATGAATCAACTTGAGTCGAACTCAAGTTAGCCCAATTAGGATTACTCTTAATCCAATTTGATTCATCAAATGAATCTAATCCTCTTGGTTCATCATATGAACCTAATCTCCACCTAATTGTCCTAAGTGTGTGACCCTATAGGTTCTTGTAACGTTGGCAATGCCCTAAACCCATTTAGGAGCATAAGTAATGGGCGGTATCTAGCAACACATCATTACTACCCAAGTTACAAGAATGTCGAGATCCGACATCACCTTGTGACTACCAATTGTGACTACTCACAAAATAATGACAAGTGTCCTTCTATCCTAGACATCTAGATTGATCAATATGAGGCATAGACCGTGTCATCCTCTAATCAATCTAAATCTTGAACTCCAAGTTAGACTCACTCGATCAAATGAGCTCAACATCTAATGTTGACTCATTTGGGCATGGCCATGCGCTTAGTGGTCTCACTCTATCAAGAATAGCGATGTCGCTCCCGTCATATGGGAGGGATAGATCCCATCTACATCACTCACATCCCTCTGCATAATTCGTTACATACCCAGTAATCGCCTTTATAGTCCACCCAATTACGGGTGACGTTTGACGAAACTAAAGTACATAACTCCTTATATAGGGATCCATGGTGACTTCAGGTCTAAGGACTAATAGTCATACTAATAGCCACATGAGAAAGTATATGACACTCATATAACGATCCATGATACTTTCTCATGGCGGGTCATTCAGTATACATTCTCTAATGCATACCCATGTGTCAGCTTGATATCTCTATATCCATGACTTGTGAGATCAAGTCATCGAGCTGACCTACATGCTAGTCTTATTGTATTAACATTGTCCCAGAATGCTAATACTCGACTAGGAATGATTTAGAGTAGTGTTCCCTATATCATCTCACTATCGATTCAACTAATCGATTGATATAGGTATGAACCTTCTACTCAAGGACGCTATTATACTTAGTCTATTTGGCACTTATATAAATAAGTATAATAACCAAACAAATGCCTTTATTAATATACAAGAATATGATATACATGAGTCCATACAATCATCAAATGATTGGCTCTAGGGCTCTAACTAACAATCTCCCACTAGCACTAGTGCCAATCAGTATAGGCTCTAGGCCTAAAGACCTAGTGTGACCATCATGCTTCCTCGTGCCAAAGCCTTGGTCAAGGGATCTGCGATGTTAGCCTCTGTAGGTACTCTGCAAATCTTCACATCTCCTCTATCGATAATCTCGAATGAGATGGAAGCGCCGTAGTATGTGCTTGGTCAGTTGGTGTGAGCGAGGTTCCTTCGCAGGTGCTATAGCTCCATTGTTGTCACAATAGAGCTCAACTGGGTCGCGATGCTAGGAACCACCCCAAGTTCGATGATGAACTTGCGGATCAAATCGCCTCCTTCACGCCTCGATGCGAATATACTCAACTTGTAGAATCACTCGTATCCTGCTTGAACTCTTCGGTGGCGACACCACCATTAATGCAAAATACGAACCACGATCGATCGGTAATCATCTGATCGGTCTGAGCTCGCATCACTATAACCCTTTACAGTTAGCTCATCATTGCCTCCATATTTCAAGAAATATTCTTTAGTCCTTCGTAAGTACTTAAGAATATTCTTGACCGCTATCCATGACTGGATCTGACTGCTATCTGCTCGTCATGCTCAAAGCATACGAGACATCGGTCGAGTACATAGCATGCATGATCGATCCTATGGCTGAGGCATAAGGGATCTGATCCATGCGGTCTCTCTCTCTCTAGAAGAGGGACCTTGAGTCTTGAAGACTCACGCCATGTGACATCGGCAAATCCCTTCTTGGAGTTTTGCATGGCAAACCAAGAAGTACCTTGTCAATATATGCACTCGACTTAGGCCAAGCAATCTCTTAGATCTATCTCTATAGATCATATCCTAGAATGCGGGATGCCTCACTAAGTCCTTCATTGAGAAGCAACTCCCTAGCCGGGTCTTGAAGCATAGGGATGTCCTTCACAATGAGTAGTATGTCATCCACATATAATATGAGGAAGACAACTATGTCCCCTACAACCTTCTTGTAGACACAAGGCTCATCTTCGTTCTTGATGAAACCAAACTGTTTGATCGCATCATCAAATCGAAGATTCCAGCTCCGAGAAGCTTGCTTTAGTCCATAAATGGACCTATGCAGCTTGCATACTCTGCTAGTATGCTGTGGATCTACAAAACCCTCAGGTTGTGTCATGTACACATCCTCGAGTAGGTTTCCATTCAGAAATGCGATTTTGACATCCATCTGCCATATCTCATAGTCATGGTAGGCTGCAATAGCAAGCATGATCCGAATGGACTTAAACATCGCTACTGGAGAAAAGGTTTCATCATAGTCAATACCATGAATCTGCTTGAAACCTTTAGCTACCAAGCGACCCTTATAGATAGGTCCATCCATGTCAGTCTTTCTCTTAAAGACCCACTTACACCCAATGAGTTTTACTCCTTCAGGTGGATCAACCAAAGTCCATACTTGGTTGGTGTACATGGATTCCATTTCGGATCTCATGGCTTCTAGCCATTTCTCGGAATCTGGTCTCATCACAGCTTCCTGATAGGTGGTAGGCTCATCCTCTATGAGCACAATGTCATCATGGTCAGACAAGAGAAATGAGTATCTCTCAGGCTGACGACGTACCCTATCAGACCTGCGAAGAGGTATGTCTACTTGAACCGGTTGTTGTTCCTCAACTCCTTGTGGAACAACATCATCCACAACACTTTGTGGTTCCAGTTCAATTTCCATCGAGGCATTAGTGCTATTGTTCGCATCTTGAACTTCTTCAAGATCGAACGCGCTCCCACTAGTCTTTCTAGAAACAAAGTCCCTTTCTAGAAAGACCCCAGTCTTTGCCACAACTACCTTGTGCTGACTGGGAATGTAGAAATAATATCCCTTAGTTTCCTTGGGATATCCGATGAAATAGCACTTGTCGAATTTGGGTCCTAATTTGTCTGAGACTTGACGTCGTACGTAAGCCTCACAACCCCAAATCCTCATGAAAGACACCTGGGCATCTCTCCCAGTCCATATCCTATATGGTGTCTTTATCACGGCCTTTGATGGAACTCGGTTGAGTATGAAAGCTGCCGTGTCTAGAGCATATCCCCATAGATATGTCGGAAGATCTGTGTGACTCATCATAGATCGTACCATATCTAATAAGGTACGATTCCTCCTTTCGAATACACCATTCTACTGTGGTGTTCCAGGAGGAGTGAGTTGAGATAAAATCCCACACTCAGCTAAGTAGTCACGAAACTCATGGCTTAAGTATTCACCACCTCGATCTGATCGAAGTACCTTAATACTCTTGCCAAGCTGGTTCTGTACTTCATTCTTGAATTCTTTGAACTTTTCAAAGGATTCAGACTTATGTGTCATCAAGTACACATAACCGTATCTACTGAAATCATCAGTAAATGTGATGAAGTACCTATAACCGCCTCTAGCAGCAACATTGAAAGGGCCACATACATCACTATGTATGAGTCCTAACAAATCAGTTGCTCTCTCGCTATGCCCACTAAAGGGGGTCTTGGTCATCTTGCCTCGTAGGCATGACTCGCATATCTCATATGATTCAAAATCAAATGAGTCCAGCAAACTATCCTTATGGAGCTGGGATAAGCGTTTGTCATTTATATGACCTAAGCGACAGTGCCAGAGATAGGTGTAGTTCATATCGTTCGATTTGAACCTCTTGGTACTAACGTTATAGATAGGGCTCTCTAGATCTAGAATATAGAGTCCGTTTATCAGAGGTGCACTACAATAGAACATATCGTTTAAATAGATAGAACAACATTTGTTCTTTATTATAAACGAAAATCCTTTCTTGTCCAAACAAGAAACTGATATAATGTTCTTAGTCAATGCAGGCACATAACAACAATCGTCTAACTCTAGTATAAGCCCAGAGGGCAGAGATAGAAAATAAGTCCCTACAGCAACAGCAGCAACCCGTGCTCCATTGCCTACTCGTAGGTCTATCTCGCCCTTTGTCAATGCTCTGCTATTTCTCAGTGCTTGTACACTAGTACAAATGTGCGAAGCACATCCGGTATCTAATACCCACGACGAAGAAATAGAGAGGTTGACTTCTATAACATTTATACCTGAAGTAGAAATCTTATTTCTCTTCTTGTTAAGATCTTCCAGGTATCCTGTGAAGTTCCTCTTCCAGTGCCCTGCTTGTCCTTGATATAGTTGACAAAGATGTGCAACCATATCATAAGCACCCATTAACTCATGTTGCTTCTGAAGCTCAGAGTTTATGGTCGCGAGCATTAGACATGACACATCTAATGCGTCATCTTGATACTTCTTGTAAGCATCTTTGTCAGCTCGCGGGGCATTGGCAGGAGGAGCCTCCGGAATGGGCTGCTCCAGAACGTACAGTTTACGTTCTTGGGTGAGAACTATTCTCAGGTTCCTGTACCAGTCCAGGAAATTTGCTCCGTTGAGCTTGTCCTTCTTAAGGGCAGATCGCAGAGAGAAAATGTTCGTATTTGACGTCATGGCAATTCTACAACAGAAATAAATGCAGAAATAAGTATCATATTCTTTAAAATCATTTAATTAGGCCTTTAATTAAATGATGCTCCCACTGAATTCTATAATTCTTGTGGGACAAGATCCACATCATACTAACCCTTGAGTTAGCTTTGGCTAATACGCCCAAGGCTTAGTATGATCGGTAGGTAACGATTACCAATTACATCTCTATGCAACTCTTGTTTATAGAATCAATATCCGCATTTATATTAAAACTCGAGTTAGCTTTGGCTAATACGCCCGAGAGTTAATATAGATGTGATATTGACCTATCTTTCCAACTATTGGAAGAATGCCTATAGTTGACTCGATCCAACCGAGTAACTATGAATACTCAATCTAATTGAGTTTTTATTCACCCATGCGTTGATAGACGGGACCAAGATTGTCCCTCCGTACCCTACCAAGATAATATGTATTGCTCTGCTTTGGCAGATTCAACAATACATGTGATCGAGATAGTGATAGGTATCACGGCACAGTTAGGCATTTTAGAGTTGGTTCGATCTAGATCTAATCTAATCGAGAAGGATGCATCTTGTGCACGACTTAGATCTAATCTAATCGCAAGGGTGCATCATGTGCACGACTTAGATCTAATCTAATCGTCAAGGCACTAATTAATTAATTAACTATTAAACATGCATCAGATACATAATAATTAATTAATTAATCTATTTGTGATTTAGTCATGGCCCTACTACGATCTTCTCAAGCCAATGAGAAGATCGAATGGTCAACCTAGGGTCAACAGCTTCTCCAAGCTCCTCCCTTTGACCACCTTGTGTTGCTCGTGCCCGCCTCGGAACTCCGTCTCGTGTGGACCCTCCACCGCTCCAATTTGTACATTACAATTTGAAACTCGAGTTACATTCGAGTCTAAATCTAATTTACAACAAGAATAAAAGACAGGCACGACGCGCAGGTCGCGAATAACAAAATAAATACAACACGCGAAAACACATCACGGCAAGCAGGCCATATTATGGATTACAACACAACCAATCATATTGGGCTGTAGGCAATGACTATCACAAATTAATATAGATAATTCAAAATTATATATTTTCATAATTTTCTATAATTTTAAAATTAATTTTACAATTTTACAAGTAAAATTCGGTCCCATTTAGCGGTTTCGGGCGCAATCACGGAACGGATCCCTTGCGGGGCCAGGGCAGCGCCCCTGCGATCTAACCATCGCGAGGGTTCCTTGCGATCCAACAGCGCCTAAACCCGCTGTCCCAAAACGATTTGGGCGAGACATTACCGTTTGGAAAAATCTTCCCGACGGGTTCGTTTTTAGCGATTTCGGGTGCGATCGTGGAGCAAATCCCCTTGCGGGTTAGGGGCAGCACCCTACCCACGATCTAACCATCGTGAGTTGCTCCGTTGCGATCTAAAGGTACCCGAGTCCGCTGTCCCAAAAGATTTTGGGTCGAAACGAAGCCGTTTGGGAAAATTCTTCCCGATAGCCGAAGCCTACAAGTGCCGAGACACTTGTGCTTCGCCTATAAGAAAAAATTACCCATAAAAACATAAAAATTGAATTTTTACAGAAAATCACAGAAGCTTTTTGTTTTCCAAAAACCAAAAACTAACTCGTACAAGTCTTTGCACGTGGCTCTGATACCACTGTTGGGTTCTTCGCGTCGCGGAAAACCCCGAAGGACCCAAAGCCGTAGATCCGTGCAAAGATTCGTATAAAAATTCGAAAAACTATTTCTTGTACGAGTTCAAAAACTGATCTACTACTTAGATCTATGAGGAAAAAGTGTTTACCCTTGATGCGATGCCCTTCGCGTTCCCGCTCCAAATGATGCCGGATCTCAAGACCGTCAGCGCCGGTCCTCTAGAAGTATCCACACGGACACACTAGATGGAGATGACCAAAACCAAGGTGTGCTAGCACCTATGTGGTTCGGCCAAGGGAGGAGAGGGAGAGGGAGAGCTTGAGAGAGAGAAGGAGGAAGATGCACACACGTGAATGAAAAATGAATTTCTTCACCCAAAAACCAAGTGGCCGGCCACATTTCAAAATTCACATTAATTGCATTAATTGCAATTAATATGAAACCATAAAATCACATTAATTACATTAATTGCAATTAATATGAAACCATTAAGAGAGTGACTTTGTTACTTCCATGAGGTGGCACCCATGATGATGTGGAACATCATTATTGGTCCACCTAATGCCAACTCACCAATGAGGTGGCAAAAGGTCAAGTCAAAATTGACCTTTGGTCTTCCTTCTCAAGTCAAGTCAAACTTGACTCAATCTCTACCATGGTGGATCTAATCCAACCATTTGATTCGAGCCAACTTAATATAATGAATCTAATTCATTAAATTAAATTGATTCAATGAGTCAAAATCTAAATTAGACTCATTTAACACATGAATCAACTTGAGTCGAACTCAAGTTAGCCCAATTAGGATTACTCTTAATCCAATTTGATTCATCAAATGAATCTAATCCTCTTGGTTCATCATATGAACCTAATCTCCACCTAATTGTCCTAAGTGTGTGACCCTATAGGTTCTTGTAGCGTTGGCAATGCCCTAAACCCATTTAGGAGCATAAGTAATGAGCGGTATCTAGCAACACATCATTACTACCCAAGTTACAAGAATGTCGAGATCCGACATCACCTTGTGACTACCAATTGTGACTACTCACAA
The DNA here is from genome assembly GCF_018446385.1 of Zingiber officinale. Lineage (NCBI taxonomy): Eukaryota > Viridiplantae > Streptophyta > Magnoliopsida > Zingiberales > Zingiberaceae > Zingiber > Zingiber officinale. The sequence continues at coordinate 96,517,479 of NC_055987.1, read as the reverse complement.
AATAATGACAAGTGTCCTTCTATCCTAGACATCTAGATTGATCAATATGAGGCATAGACCGTGTCATCCTCTAATCAATCTAAATCTTGAACTCAAGTTAGACTCACTCGATCAAATGAGCTCAACATCTAATGTTGACTCATTTGGGCATAACCATGCGCTTAGTGTTCTCACTCTATCAAGAATGTCGATTGCTCATATGGGAGGATAGATCCCATCTCATCCCTCTGCATAATTCGTTACATACCCAGTAATCGCCTTTATAGTCCACCCAGTTACGGGTGACGTTTGACGAAACTAAAGTACATAACTCCTTATATAGGGATCCATGGTGACTTCAGGTCTAAGGACTAATAGTCATACTAATAGCCACATGAGAAAGTATATGACACTCATATAACGATCCATGATACTTTCTCATGGCGAGTCATTCAATATACATTCTCTAATACATACCCATGTGTTAGCTTGATATCTCTATATCCATGACTTGTGAGATCAAGTCATCGAGCTGACCTACATGCTAGTCTTATTGTATTAACATTGTCCCTGAATGCTAATATTCGACTAGGAATGATTTAGAGTAGTGTTCCCTATATCATTTCACTATCGATTCAACTAATCGATTGATATAGGTATGAACCTTCTACCCAAGGATGCTATTATACTTAGTCTATTTGGCACTTATATAAATAAGTATAATAACCAAACAAATGCCTTTATTAATATACAAGAATATGATATACATGAGTCCATACAATCATCAAATGATTGGCTCTAGGGCTCTAACTAACATGTTGGTGGCAACGACGATCACTGGCGGCAGCAGTGCGCGCTGGTGGCAGCGACGCATGATGACGGCGGCCACGGGAATCGGCAGCTGTAGTCGCCGGAGGTGGAAGCAGTGCCTGTCGGGGGCGACGGCGCGTTCTGGTGGCAAAGGCGCTTACTGACGGCAACAGCGCTCGCTGGCGGCAACGGCGCGTTCTGGTGGCAACGGCGCTCACTGGCGGCAACGGCGCTCGCTGGCGGCAACGGTGGTGGTGCTCCTCGTCACCGTCCACCGGGTCTGTCGGGTGATGCCGTGAGGAGAAAGGAGGGTTGTGGTCGGAATCGCCAGGAGGAGAGTAAGGCAGTGGTGGCCGGCGCCGGCGAGAAGCGAGAAGGGGAGAAAATGCTTCTGTCCCTGCTCCATTTGGCGGCGGCGACTCTCTCCCACGAACCCAGCCCCCCCCCCCCTCCTTTTTCTCGTGCTTGCCTTAATCACCAAAAAAAACCTAAACCTCCAATTACAAAAAAGCCCTCCTCCTCCTCCTTAATTACCCCCATGCCATTCCTGTATCCGGATCATTGGTATTCATTAAGCATTGTCCTAGTGGCTTCTTGGAGAGTTCTATTTTTTTTCTTTTAATTATTTCATTTTGTTGAGGTGTATTAGGATATGAGAATTCTTAATGGTATCCATTTTCTAAGCAGAATTTAATAAACCTATGATTTTTAAATTTTCCACTGTTATCACTCATAATTCTTTAGATTTTTGAGACTTTTTCATTTGCAGTTTGCTTACAAAAATTACTAAATATTTCATCTTTATTTTTTAAGAATTTTATTCAAGTGAATCTTGAGTAATCATCAATTATTACTAGACAGTATAAATTTTCATTAATCGATTTAATCCCATGTGAATCAAATAAATCTAAGTGTTCAATTGGTTTGAGTTTGATTAGTTGGTTTGGGAGTTGGTTTGGTTTGTTTTCCTTGTTGACAAGCATTACAAATTGTTGAGTCTAAGTTGGATAATTTTGGTAGTCCTCTAACTAAACCATTTAGTTTGGTGAGGTTTCTAAAGTGAGTGTGAGACAATCTTCTATGCGATAGCCAGGTTTCCTCCTTTTGTGTCAAGTGACATTTAAGTGAGGAGTTGGCTAGGTTAATTGTGTAAATATTATTATTCATAAATCTTTTGAACTTTATTGTGGGGTCTTTCATATGTTTAATTAAATATTCAATGGATGTAAATCTAACCTTATACTTTGAATCACATAATTGACTAACACTGAGCAAGTTGAATTTAAAATTTTTAATAAGTAGTGTTTATGAATAATAAAATTATATTCTAGTTCAATGTTACCTATTCCAATTATCTTAAGTTTGTCATTGTTTCCAAAGGTAACTATTCCTAGTCTTTTAAATGTCAGGTTTGTGAACATTATTTGATCCCCGGTTCGGAAGTAACAATTGTCTACTATCCATTTAGATTCTTAAAAAGAAGTAGGAATAAAAAGTTTAGCTTAAGTGTTAAGTTAACTTTATTTATTTTATTTTTAATTTTAACTTAAGTTTAAATTTTAATTTGATTTTAAGTTTTAATTTAGTTTAATTTAATTTATCCTTAATCATCTTACCTACTCTAAATTTTCAGATAAACGAATCTTATGAATTTGTGAGATAAGTTAAGTTAGATTTCAGGGTTTGGTTTAACTTATGTTAGATTCTTCAGCTTTGGGTTTAAAAGAAGATATTCTTTGGAAAAACGTCTAAGCAATGGTGAGTCACTAAACATCATTAGAGTAACATGTATTCGAAAATTTTCAAATAGTCCTATCCACTGAACTTAATACAAAACTTTGGTCTAACCATTTAGGATCAGTAATGGGTAGCTTCAGTTAATGCTGTTGGATCGAGAAGTGCTAGAGGGTGGGGGGGGGGGGGGGGGTGAATAGCGCTCATAGCTATTTCGTTCGATTTAAAACATATCGAGTAGATAAACGCTGCGAAAAGGAAAAGAACAAATGCTAACACAAGTTAGTTACTTGGTTTGGAGCATGTGGCGACTCCTACTCCAAGGCCGCGATCGTTGATCACTTCCGGTGGGCAACAACTATAAGCTCGAAAAATGTAAAAGCAGTAAAGAAACTTTATACCGACAATAGTATATTGAAAACTAAAGCTCCGGGTTGTTGGGATGTTGTTGCAGTACTTCGGGATCATCTCGTTAGCAGCTTGTAGCAGAGGAATAGCTTAGCATGTGATATCTCTAGCTGCTGGTCGAGACCCTCTTATATAGGGTGTTCAAGGCGCCTCCATTAAGCTCCAGGGCGCCTTCAACCCGAAATCATATCCCGAAATCAACTCTGCGATAAGCCTCTGCTCGCTGTTCGTTATCCACTTGAAGGCACCTCCAACGCCACTCCAAGGCGCCTCCAAGCAGCGGTTCAAGGCACCTCCAAGTCCCATGGAGGCGCCTCCAGCTCCTTTCCGCAGACGGCTTCCGCCTTGTACCTTAGGCACCTCCATGCCCCATGGAGGCGCCTCGGGTACTGTTCATCCGAGGTGTAAAATGCACTTCGGTCCTTGCAAAATACGTTAGTCCCTAAAAATACCCTGCAGCACAAAGTTAGCACATAATAAATATGATAAATGAATATTTGACAGTCACTGGACTATTCGGGTCTGACTTCAGATTTCCAACCGGAAACCCTAGGTCGACCCGACGCCTATTGTTCCCTCTGCGGGGAACGCGTCCTCACCTACTCCACTCAGGAGATTTACCTGATGCCAACATGATCCTCCAGATCGACTGGACTTTTGCTCGGCGCTCGATGCTTCCGGACTTAATGCTGGACGCCCGCTCCCCGACCCGTCCATTCTTCCACCTGGTTCGTGACACCAGGACTTTCCACCTAGGGTTACCACCCTCTAGGACTTTTGCCTGAAGCCCTCGACCCGCCAAGACTTTCCACATAGGATTACCACCCCCTATGACCTAGGGTTACCATCCCCTAGGGGTTTCCACCTGCCTAACCGCAGTTAGGACTTTTGCCTAAGTACACTTAGGACTTTCCTGCAAGCTCATTCAAACTGTTAGAAAATAAGTAATCTTAACTTTGAATCCCTTTTCCATTATCAAAACTTGGGTTCGATCGTCGGATGCTTCCCGCACCAACAATCTCCCTTTTTTTGATTATGGCAACCGAAATTCAAAATTAAGTAAAAGACAGTAAAGAAAAGATAGTGATAGCACAAGTATAAAGAAATTTATTTAAATTGACATCACAAGCATAAGCATAAAGATATAAAAGGCTCCCCCTATATAATAGCTCCTTAATTTGAATTTATGAATTTTTTTAATTTTTCTTTGAATTTCTACTCTCCCCCTTTGCCATACATCAAAATACAAGGAGAGTAAAAAGAGAAACCAGAGTACTTATTTGAAAAAATGTTTAGTCATACCTTGAAAAATACTCAGCTTTTTAGAAGAAATGTTCTTGTAAGACTTTTAGCTAAGTGAAAAAATATTTGTCATAAATTATTTCAACTCTGAAAAATAACTTAGCTAATTTTGTGATATTAAAGCACTTAGTTAATTTTGAAAAGCTTTTTTCTTTTTGAAAGATACTTAGTTAAATTTAGAAGTACTTAAACACAATCACTTAGAAGAAATTTTCTTTGTAAAACATTTAGCTAAGTAAATGTTAAGGATTCAGAGAAGATCTTTTAAGATAGCTTTAAAGGATTAAGTTTGAAAAGTAGCTTAGCAAAATTTGAAAAAAGTAACCTGGTTGAACCCTTTGGCTACTAGTCTGGCCTTATTTCTTACTATATCACCCTGATCATTCAATTTATTCCTAAATACCCATTTGGTGTCAATTATGGACTTATCTATGGGTTTAGGTACAAGTTCCCAGACTTGGTTTCTATCAAATTAGGCTAACTCTTCCTGCATAGCAATGATCCAGTCTAGGTCAGGAAGGACTTCTTCTATAGTCGTCGGCTCAATCTTAGAGATAAGGGCAATCTGACTCAGGTTTCTATAAGAAGGTCTAGTTCTTACTCCTAGATTTGGGTCATCCAAAATTTGGTCATGTGGGTGAGAAGTACTTATTCTTGTTGGTCTTATACTTGGGTCAGTAATTAGTTCCTCTGGTTTACTAGTGCTAGGTTGAATTTCATCATCTTCTATAATTCTTGGGATAATGTCAACATTTTCATTTATATTAGGTAGGTTGTTTTCTTCATCAAATATTACATTAGTTATTTCTTCAACTTTTATGGTATTTTGGTTATAGACTCTATAGGCCCTACTGGTCGAGAAGTATCCTAAAAATATTCCTTGGACTGATTTGGGTGTAAATTTTTCTAAGTAAACTTTAGTATTTAAAATGTGAACTTTACATCCAAATACTTTTAAATAGTTCAAGTTGGGAATTTTATTATAGTATATTTGATAAGGGGTTTTATTGTGTAATTTGTTAATCAAAATTTTATTTTAAATATAGTTTGCTGTATTTATTGCTTCGGCCCAGAATTGATGATTTAAGTTATACTCATTTAACATGGTTCTAGCGGCTTCTTGTAGGGTTCTATTTTTTGGTTCCACTAGACCATTCTGTTGGGGGGTTCTAGGGCATGAAAATTCATGTTTGTATTCATTAATTTTACAAAATTGGATAAACCTATGATTTTCAAATTCACCCCCATGATCACTTCTTATTCTTTTAATTTTGGTATCTTTTTCATTTACTATTAACTTGCAAAGATTATTAAAAGATTCAAAGGTTTCATCTTTTGTTTTCAGAAACTTTATCCAAGTGAACTTAGAGTAATCATCAATTATGACTAAGCAGTACTGGTTCTTGCTCAGTGACTTGGCTCCATGGGAATCAAATAGATCTAAATGTAGGAACTCAAGTAAGGAGTCAGTTCTAACTAGATTGCTTGACTTGTGGGTTGATTTGATTTGTTTACCTTGTTGGCAAGCTTGGCAAATTGTATTTTCTAACTTCCTTAATTTGGGTAGTTCTCTAACTAAGCCATTTCGACTCATTTTTGAAATGAGTTTGACATGAGTGTGACCCAGTCTTCTGTGCCACAGGTTGGTTTCCTCTTGTTGTGTCAAGAGACACTTTGTTGAGGATATGGGCAGGTCAATTGTGTAGATATTATTTTTCCTAAGCCCCTTAAGTATGATTTCGGGGTTATGAATATTTTTAACTAAGCACCCAGAATTATCAAAAGTGACTAAGTAGTCACTATCACACAGTTTACTTATACTCAGTAAATTAAAGTTAAAATTTTCAACTAATAAAACGTTTCGAATAATGAAATTGGAACCAAGTTCGATATTACTCTTTTCGATTACCTTAAGTTTACCATCATTGCCGAATGCAACTGATCCTAGGTTCTTGTATTTGAGCTTAGTGAACTTCAATCTATCTCCAGTCATATGTCTGGAGTATCCACTATCTAACATCCATTGATCCAATTCCTACACATAAAGTATTTGAATTAGATTCTTTTTGATGGATCAAAAGATAGTTTGATTGAAATAAGCTCCCTAATTTTCCATCTCACCCAATTTAGGTTAACACTCAGCTATTCCTATGGGTGATTGTGAGATGGTTGAGTTTGTTTTAAGTTAAGTACCTTTTGAAGAATAATTAAGGTAATTAATTTTGAGAAATTTTAAGTAAATTTTTTTAAAAAAACTTTAAGTTAATTAATTTGAAAAACTTTAAGTTAATTATTTTAAAATATTAATTTAATTTAATTTGATTTTAACTTAATTTTAATTTAAATTAATTGAATTGAATTGAATTGAATTTTAATTTAAATTTAATTTAATTTAAATTTAATTTTTAATTTAATTTAATTTAATTTAATTTAATTTAATTTGAACTTTATTTAATTTAATTTGAATTTTATTTAATTGAATTGAATTGAATTTGAATTTTATTTTATTTAATTTTAATTTAATTGAATTGAATTGAATTGAATTGAATTGAATTGAATTTTATTTAATTTGAATTTTATTTAATTGAATTTAATTTAATTTTAATTGAATTGAATTGAATTGAATTTAAATTGAATTGAATTGAATTGAATTTAATTTAATTTAATTTAATTGAATTTAATTGAATTGAATTGAATTTAATTGAATTGAATTTAATTTGAATTTAATTTAATTTAATTTAATTTAATTTAATTTTAACCTACTTTTAATTTAATTTAATTTAATTTTAATTTAATTTAAACTTAATTTAAACTTACTTTTAATTTAATTTAATTTAATTTTAACTTAATTTAATTTAATTTAATTTTAATTTAATTCTAATTTAATTTTATCCTTACTCATCTCACACAATCTAAAATTTTCAATTAGGGGATCCTATAATTTTGTGAGATGAATTGGGTTCAGTTATAGGGTTTGGTTTAACTTTGTGTTTGATTCTGGTTTAGCTTTGGGTTCAACAAATAGACATTTTTCGAATAAACTTCTGGGCTATGATGAGTCATTTGGACATCATTAAAGTAACCATGCCTTTGAGGTTTTCCAAATAGTCCTATCCACTGAACTTAATACAAAACCTTGGTCTAACTGGTTAGGATCCATAAAGGGTAGCTTCGGTTAGTTCCACTTAGCCAAATGCACCAGGTCGAAGTCATATCTTCCTAGACATGCATAGACTAAGCTTCCCTAACATACTATCATCCATAATTTCATCAGTACCATAAGTCAAGTTAAACTTGTTCCTTTTCTAATTAGTTTTAATTACTCTGCCGGGTAGCTTGGTTTTGGAGGTGCCAGCTATTCTGGAGCCTCCACCTACATTATTGATAATTTTATATATTTTTATTTAATTTATAGATTAGATTTAAGTTTTTTTACTTTTAATTTAATTATATTTTAATTATGTTCTTTTAATGATTTATTTGTTTATTAATATAGTTTTTCTTTTGGCTCCCCCTAGATCACAGCCTCGATATGGTCTATCAAGGTAATGTACTTGATCCTTGGGGACCCAATATTGACCAAGTCCAACTTGATTGACCAAGTTGGACTTGGGTACCCATGCTTGGATCATCTTTCTATTTGTTTTATGTACAAGTGATAAATACGATCTATACTTCTTTTTAGGCTTGAATCCAATTCCGGATCTGTTGTATATGACCTTTTGTTTTCCAAGAATCAGGTCAAGATTCTTGGAACCCAAAGTGAACCGTTCCAACGAGGTCTTCAAATCCTTGACCTGAGTTTTCAGGTTGGAATTCTCTTCCTCAAGCTTTTGGACTTGAGTCGAGGTTCCAGTCTGAACAGATTCAGACAAGGATTTGGGGTTGGTAACTTCTTTAAGGGTTGTTACCTCTTTCAGAAGTGACTTGATCCGAATATTGGATTTTACTAATTTGCATAATAAATAATTAACCAAATTGTTTAGACGCGGAATACTTACAGTGGGGTCAGGCCATTCGGAAACGGATACAGATCCATGACTTCTTTCCGATTTAGCTTCCGATTCGCTCTCGCTCTCGGACACATTGATCTGGTCCCGGGCCATCAGTGCAAGGAGACTCGTCTGATCGAGTTCGTCGTCGTCTTCTGAGGAAGATTCTTTGAATGTTGCCTTCAAGACCTTTTTCTTTCTTTGTTTGTTTACCTCCTTTTGGTTGGGACAGTTGGCCTTGATGTGTCCCTTCTGGTTGTAGCCATAACACGTCACTTCAGATTTTACCTTCGAGCTTGATTGGGCTTCCTTGGACTGAACTGCCTTCTTGAGGTCCTTCTTGTTGAACCCCTTCTTCTTCTTGTAGAGCTTCTTTACAAGGTTGACGAGTTCAGCCGTTAGCTCATCGCCTTCATCGTCAGAGTCAGGTTCTTCATCTGATTCTGGTTCAGTTCTACACCTTGGTCTTGGTTCGCGTGTTCTGCTTGTACCTGCAACCAAAGCAATGCCCTTCTTGGTTGGCTGTGCATTAGTCTGCTCATGTAATTCAAACTCAGAGAATAACTCATCTAATTTTATAGAAGATAAATTCTTGGAGACTTTGTAGGCATCTACCTTGATGCCCACAATGTACTCCTCGGAAACGCGTTGAGAGCGTACCTTATTATATCTCTGTTCTCGACCTTTTGTCCGATCGCGTGGAGGTAGTGGGAATAGCAATAGGTGCGTGGAGTTGACTAATTGACCCGCCCGCCCGCCTTTTGAGACCACCCAACCTTTGAACCAAGTCTGCTTAGACCCGCTTGACTCGTTATATTTTAAATATATTTATTTCAATATTAAAATATTATAAAATAAAATTTTAATTAAAATATTAATTATTAAATATAAGAAAATTTATAATTATATTAATAAACTATATTTATTTATATATATATATATATAGGTCCGGGGTGGGTCCGGTTAAACCTAGGACCCGCCCCGAACCCGCCTTAAACCCGTTTAGGCGGGTCTAAACCCGCCCCGGCGGGGCGGCTTTATTACAGGGTCGGGTTTGAACCCGTCCCATTACCATCCCTACGTGGAGGGAGTTGAGAATATCTTGAATACATGCGTGGAGTTGACTTGCTATCTCTCCTTTCTGTATTTTGAGATTATATAATTTATTAAACAATAAATCTCTCTTGCTTACCTTGGTGTCAGAGGTGCCCTCGTGCAGTTCGATCAGCTTCTCCCATAGCTCTTTTGCGGTTGAAAATGGACCAACTCTGTTGAGCTCCTCCTTGGTCAGTCCACACTGGAGGGTGCAGGTCGCTCTGGCATTGGCTTCCACCTTCTTGATTAGAGATGGTTCCCAATTCTCACAGGGTGTAGGCTTGCCGTCTCCATCGGTTGGCAGTTGGAATCCAATCTTGACGATCATCCACATTTCGAACTGGATCTTTAGGAAATTTTCCATTCATCCCTTCCAATACCCAAAATCTTCTCCGGTGAAGAGAGGGGGACGAATGGTGCTGTATCCTTCTTGCTGGGCCATTTAGTTAATATGCAAGTAAAAAATAGAACGAGATGTCCCAAGACTAGGTCTTGGATTAGTAGTGCGGGAATAAAGTTAAAATAACGAGCTCGAGTGGTGTTGCATCAATTTCGAGCAAAAACCGATTCGTAAAAAGAATTCGAATGTAGCTATCAAGCTAATTCTAATTGACTCCGTAAAACTGGAAATAACCACAAAAAATATGCTTGATTGGTGGTTGCACCAAATCGAAGCGACCCCGCTCTGATACCAATTGTTGGATCGAGAAGCACTAGAGGGGGGGGTGAATAGCGCTCGTGGCTATTTCGTTCGATTTAAAACGTATCGAGTAGATAAACACAGCGGAAAGGAAAAGAACAAACGCTAACACAAGTTGGTTACTTGGTTCGGAGCCTGTGGCGACTCCTACTCCAAGGCCCGCGATCGTTGATCGCTTCCGGTGGGCAACAACTATAAGCTCAGAAAATGTTATTACAAACTAAGTACAATGTAAAAGCAGTAAAGAAACTTTATACCGACAACAGTATACTGAAAACTAAAGCTCTAGGTTGTCGGGATGTTGTTGCAGTACTTCGGGATCGTTTCGTTAGCAGCTTGTAGTAGAGGAATAGCTTAGAATGTGATATCTCTAGCTGCTGGTCGAGACCCTCTTATATAGGGTGTTCAAGGCGCCTCCATCAAGCTCCAGGGCGCCTCCAACCCGAAATCATATCCCGAAATCAACTTTACGATAAGCCTCTGCTCGCTACTCGTTATCCACCTGAAGGCGCCTCCAACGCCACTCCAAGGCACCTCCAAGCAGCGGTTCAAGGCGCCTCCAAGTCCCATGGAGGCACCTTCAGCTCCTTTCCGCAGACGACTTCCGCCTTATACCTGAGGTGCCTCTAGGCTCCATGGAGGGGTCTCGGGTACCATTCATCCGAGGTGTAAAATGCACTTCAGTCCCTACAAAATACGTTGGTCCCCAAAAATATCCTAAAGCATAAAGTTAGCACATAATAAATATGATAAATGAATATTTGACAGTCACCGGACTATCCGGGTCTGACTTTAGATTTCCAATCAGAAACCCTAGGTCGACCCGACGCCTACTGTTCCCTCTGCGGGGAACGTGTCCTCACCTACTCTACTCAGGAGATTTACCTGATGCCAGCATGATCCTCCAGATCGACTGGACTTTTACTCGATGCTCTATGCTTCCAGACTTTCTGCTAGACGCTCGCTCCCAGACCCGTCCAGTCTTCCACCTGGTTCACGACACCAGGACTTTTCACCTAGGGTTACCACCCCCTAGGACTTTTACCTGAAGCCCTCGACCCGTCAAGACTTTTTGCATAGGGTTACCACCCCCTATGACCTAGGGTTACCACCCCCTAGGATTTTCCACCTGCCTAACTGCAGCTAGGACTTTTGCCTAAGTACACTTAGGACTTTCCTGCAAGCTCATTTAAACTGTTAGAAAACAAGTAATCTTAACTTTGAATCCCTTTGCCATTATCAAATCATGGGTTCGATCATTGGATGCTTCCCACACCAACAAATGCCACTAAGCCAAATACACCAGGTTGAAGCTATATCTACCTAGACATGCATAGATAGAGTTTTCCTAACTTATGATCATCCAAAACTTTTCCAGTATTTTTTGTCAAGTTAAACTTTTGTCCCTTTTTAACCTAGTCTTAATTACTCAGTTAGGTATTGATGCAAATGCAGTTTAGGGTATAGAGGTAAATAGGGAGGAAGAGAGGGGTAAGGGGGTCTTTTCACTATTAGGGCATTAAGAGAGGAGGATGGGGTTGGTGCAAGAGGAGGCTAGTTCGTGAAAATGGGGCGCCGCCATCCTTCTTCCCTCTCCCTCGCCGGTGCCGGAGCCTGCCGCCGGTTCTCCGCTCCCCCACCTCCTGCCCTCCGGCCTCCTTCATGCCTTTTACGCCACCACCGAGCAGAGATGGGAAGCGGCCGCCTCCGCCTGGTCCGTCGCCACCGAACGAACCCGACGCCTCTCTCCCTCACGCTCACAGTTGCAGCGTCCGGCGGCCTTTGCCGCCGCTGAGTCCAGCGGCCATTGCCGTCGCGTATAGCGACCACCGCAACCTCTTCCGGCGTCTAGCACCGCCTCCTCTTCCGGCGTCTAGCGCCGCCTCCTCTTCCGGCGTCTAGCGCCACCTCCTCATCCGACGTCTAGCGTCGCCTCCTCTTCCGGCGTCTAGCGCCGCCTCCTCTTCCGGCGGCCGACTCCACCACCAGTGGCCGACACATCCGTCGGCAGCCACCCCAGCCTCCCACGGCCACTGCCGTTGCATCCAGGAGCCATTGCGGCCGCCAACAACCACCTCTTCCCGCGTCTGGTGCTGTACAGTGGCTACTGCCACCACCACCAGTGATCGCTACTGCTCGCCGATGCCACTTCCACCGCCGGCCAACCCACAACCTCCAAGACTTGTATTGTGCTTATTGTGTTGTATTCCGGCCATCAAGCCACTGAGTTATTGGTATTGTCTGGCCTGTGTGCCATGTGCCGGCCTGCGAGCCAAGAGGGTGTTTGGCCTTCGTGCCGCTATTGTACTCTGGCCTGCGTGCCCCTACTTCGGCCTGCGAGCCGATGCTGTGATTAGACCGCTCGTCATCTTACAGATTCATATCGTGTCTGGCTCCGAGCCACTGGAGCTAGCTACTCACCAGGCGGACATTCACCTACTATTCAGGGTCGCGACGACTTGGTCAGTATCCCGATCAACTTATCCATCCATCTGAGGGCGCCCCCCGGGGCCAGGGTACGTTCTCGTACTCGTTACTTATTTTATTGAGCCACTATTTATTCGACTGCTTATGTATTCGTGGGATTCGCCTCGAGCACCGAGGTACCAGAAACCGGGGCAACCTGGTCGCTGGCTGCAGGTACGGTTGACCGGAGGATTTTTGACGACTCGGTCAACACAGGAGACAGCTCACCATCCGGGTCATGGAGAGGCGGTCAACATTTCGGACACGACATTCCGACAGGTTCGTCTTCTTAGCTTCCCGACAGGATCAAATTGGCGCTGTCTGTAGGAATGCACCTGGTCTGGAACGTGAAGACGGACGACCCGGAAAGTTTCGCCATCCTCATGGCCTTGATGAGCTTCGACGAGTATATCGTATCCTCCTCACTCCACGAGTATTCGGGAGTCGAGAAATTGAGTCAGATCCTCTGCTGTCAGTAGGTCAGTTTTTCAGTTACATTCTCTTCCGGTCATAGAATTTATCATAGTTTCTAAAGCAAGGACTCCCGTGCCGGTCGGCCGAGTTTCCAACATATCCGAGCCACGGGCTCGATGCCGAAGACCCCGTGCCGATCGGTCGGGCATATATCATCCGAGCCAAGGGCTCGATGTCGAAGACCCCATGCCGATCGGCCGGGCGTACATTAGCCGAGCCACCGGCTCGATGCCGAAGATCCGTGCTGATCGGCCGGGCGTATATCATCCGAGCCACCGGCTCGATGCCGAAGACCCGTGCCGATCGGCCGGGCATATATCATCCGAGCCACCGGCTCGATGTCAAAGACCCCGTGTCGATCGACCGGGCGTACATTAGCCGAGGCTCCGGCTCGATGCCGAAGACCCGTGCCGATCGGCCGGGCGTATATTATCCAAGCCACCGGCTCGATGTCGAAGACCCCGTGCTGATCGACCGGGCGTATATCATCCGAGACAAGGGCTCGATGTCGAAGACCCCGCGCCGATCGACCGGGCGTACATTAGCCGAGCCACCGGCTCGATGCCGAAAACCCGTGCCGATCGGCCGGGCGTATATTATCCAAGCCACCGGCTCGATGCCGAAGACCCCATGCCGATCAGCACGGCGTATATCATCTGAGCCAAGGGCTCGATGTCGAAGACCCTGCGCCGAACGGCCGGGCGTACATTAGCCGAGCCACCAGCTCGATGTCGAAGACCCTGTGCCGATCGGCCGGGCGTACATTAGCCGGATGCCGAAGACCCATGCCGATCGGCCGGGCATATATCATCCGAGCCACCGGCTCGATGCCAAGACCCGTGCCGATCGACCGGGCGTATATTATCCAAGCCACTGGCTCGATGCCGAAGACCCTGTGCCGATCGGCCGGGCATATATCATCCGAGCTAAGGGCTCGATGTCGAAGACCCCGCGCCGATCGGCCGGGCGTACATTAGCCTAGCCACCGGCTCGATGTCGAAGACCCCGTGTCGATCGACCGGGCGTACATTAGCCGGATGCCAAAGACCCGTGCCGATTGGCCGGACGTACATTATCCGAGCCACCGGCTCGATGTCGAAGACCCCGTGCCAATCGGCCGGGCGTACATTAGCCGAGCCACCGGCTCGATGCTGAAGACCAGTGCCGATCGGCTGGGTGTACATTAGTCGAGCCACCGGCTCGATGCCGAAGACCAGTGCCGATCGGTCGGGCGTATATTATTCGAGCCACCGGCTCGATGTCGAAGACCCCGTGCTAATCGGCCGGGCGTATATTATCCGAGCCACTGGCTCGATGTCGAAGACCCCGTGCCGATCGGCCGGGTGTATATTATCCGAGCCACGGGCTCGATGTCGAAGACCCCGTGCCGATCGGCCGGGCGTATATTAACCGAGCCACGGGCTCGATGCCGAAGACCCCGTGCCGATCGGCTTGGCATATATTAACCGAGCCACGAGTTCGATGACGAAGACCCTGTGCCGATCGGCCGGGTTTGAGTTATGCTTGAAGACCGTCGAGCGTCGACGCTAAACTCTAGAGTCGAACCGGCGACTATGAAAACCCCGGCTTGAAGACCGTCGAGCGGCGACGTTAAACTCTAGAGTCGAACCGGCGACTATAAAAACCCCGGCTTGAAGACCGTCGAGCGGCGACGTTAAACTCTAGAGTCGAACCGGCGACTATAAAAACCCCGGCTTAAAGACCGTCGAGCGGCGACGTTAAATTCTAGAGTCGAACCGGCGACTATAAAAATCTCGGCGTGAAGACCGTCGAGCGGCGACGTTAAACTCTAGAGTCGAACCGGCGACTATAAAAACCCCGACTTGAAGACCGTCGAGTGGCGACGTTAAATTCTAGAGTCGAACCGGCGACTATAAAAATCCCGGCTTGAAGACCGTCGAGCGGCGACGTTAAACTCTAGAGTCGAACCGGTGACTATAAAAACCCCGGCTTGAAGACCGTCGAGCGGCGACGTTAAACTCTAGAGTCGAACCGGCGACTATAAAAACCCTGGCTTGAAGACCGTCGAGCGGCGACGTTAAATCCCCGTCTTCACGGACCAGCTTCGGATATTTCATCTCCCCCGTTCGGGGTCGAGCTTATTAGAGCAGCTATCTCCCCTGTTCGGGGTCGAGCGACCGTCACTGGTCTCGGACCAGCTTCAGTTTTTTCATCTCCCTCGTTCGGGGTTGAGGGGTCTTCACTGGTCTCGAACCAGCTTTATTTATTTCATCTCCCCCGTTCGGTGTCGAGCGATCTTCACTGGTCTCGGACCAGCTTATTGGTTATTTCATCTCCCCCGTTCGGGGTCGAGCGATCTTCACTGGTCTCAGACCAGTTTATCGGTTATTTCATCTCCCCCGTTCGGGGTCGAGCGGTCTTAACTGGTCTCGGACCAGCTTCAGTTATTTCATCTCCTTCATTCGGGGTCGAGCGATCTTCATTGGTCTCGGACCAGCTTCGGATATTTTATCTCCCCCGTTCGGGGTCGAGCGGTCTTCACTGGTCTCGGACCAGCTTCGGATATTCTATCTCCCTCGTTCGGGGTCGAGTGACATCTATCTCCCCCGTTCGGGGTCGAACGGTCTTCACTGGTCTCGGACCAGCTTCGGATATTCTATCTCCCCTGTTCGGGGTCGAATGACATCTATCTCCCCCATTCGGGGTTGAGCAGTCTTCACTGGTCTCGGACTAGCTTTGGATATTCTATCTCCCCCGTTCGGGGTCGAGTGACATCTATCTCCTCCATTCGAGGTCGAGTTATCTTCGATGGTCGCAAACAAGAGTATCTCCACTGGTTTCGGATAAGAATATCTCAAAGGCTATGCGCCCATTCGACTCACTACCTGCGCGCCCATGCACCTTCGACTCACGGGCTACACTCCAGTTTATCTCACGTACGATACGCTCGTTCGGTCCATGGTTTTCATTTCTATGCGCCCTCGATTTCACGAGTGATGCTCCCGCTTAGTTTTTGGGCTCCACTCCCATCCGGCGTTGCTTCGTCACTTGTTCAGTATTCAGCTACATGCGTATTTGGCATTCGACCCATAGCTTGCCTGACAGTCATTTGACACTATTTTTCGACGCTCGATCAGCACTCTCATAGTCATCCCGACTAGTATTGTTCGGCCATCCGTTCGGCCACACGCTTGAACTAGGTCGCACGATCGACGCTCTTTAGGACACCCAGTCACTTTTATAGTCATTCGGATGACATTTTGCGAGGCTCGATTTCCATCCTTTTGATCGCCTAGTTGACATCTTCGCGGTCGTGCGCTCAGTATCATTCGCTCGGCATTAGTTCGGTGGTCGACTTGGTATTATTTCTCGTAGCTCGCTTAGTACCACTTGAGTCACTTGCGTGGCTCGCCACTGCTACTTGTTCGACGTGATAAGACGAGCCCCGTGATCTGATTTCACGTTTGGTAGTGATTCTATTTTGGCTTGGTCTAGTCAGTCGGACTTGCGCCTCCTTCGACTAAACTTGAAGGGAAGGCTTGTGATGCAGATGCAGTTTAGGGTATAGAGATAAATAGGGAGGAAGAGAGGGGTAAGGGGGTCTTTTCACTATTAGGGCATTAAGAGAGGAGGAGGGGGTTGGTGCAAGAGGAGGCTGGTTAGTGAAAATGGGGCACCGCCATCCTTCTTCCCTCTCCCTCGCCTGTGTCGGAGCCTGCCACCGGTTCTCCGCTCCCCCACCTCCTGCCCTCCGGCCTCCTTCATGCCTTTTACGCCACCACCGAGCAGAGATGGGAAGCGGCCGCCTCCGCCTGGTCCGTCGCCACCGAACGAACCCGACGCCTCTCTCCCTCACGCTCACAGCCGCAGCGTCCGGCGGCCTTTGCCGCAGCGTCCGGCAGCCTTTGCCGCCGCCGAGTCCAGCGGCCATTGCCGTCGCGTATAGTGACCACCGCAACCTCTTCCGGCGTCCAGCGCCGCCTCCTCTTCCGGCGTCTAACGCCGCCTCCTCTTCCGGCGGCCGACTCCACCACCAGTGGCCGACACATCCATCGGCAGCCACCCCAGCCTCCCACGGCCACCGTCGTTGCATCCAAGAGCCATTGCGGCCGCCAACAGCTACCTCTTCCAGCGTCTAGTCCTGTACAGTGGCTACTGCCACCACCACCAGTGATCCTGCCCGCCGATGCCACTTCCACCGCCGACCGACCCACAACCTCCAAGACTTGTATTGTGCTTGTTGTGTTATATTCCGGCCATCAAGCCGCTGAGTTATTGGTATTGTCTGGCCTGTGTGCCATGTGCCGGCCTGCGAGCCAAGAGGGTGTTCGGCCTTCGTGCCGCTATTGTACTCCGACCTGCGTGCCCTTACTTCGGCCTACGAGCCGATGCTGTGATTAGACCGCTCGTCATCTTACAGATCCATATCGTGTCCGTGTCCGAGCCACTGGAGATAGCTACTCACCAGGCGAACATTCACCTACTATTCAGGGTCGCGACGACTCGGTCAGTATCCCGAACAGCTTATCCATCCATCTGAGGGCGCCCCCCGGGGCCAGGGTACGTTCTCATACTCGTTACTTATTTCATTGAGCCACTATTTATTCGACTGCTTATGTATTCGTGGGATCCGCCTCGAGCACCGAGGTACCAGAAACCGGGGCAACCTGGTCGCTGGCTGCAGGTACGGTTGATCGGAGGATTTCTGACGACTCGGTCAATATAGGAGACAGCTCACCATCCGGGTCATGGAGAGGCGGTCAACATTTCGGACACGACATTCCGGCAGGTTCGTCTTCTTAGCTTCCTGACAGGATCAGGTATACTATTATTTTAAAGGTGACAACTAATTTGGAGCCTCCCCTTGCATTATTGAACTTTAGGTTTAGGTTTTAGATTTATGTTGATTGATTTTATAGTTGTAATAAACTTGATTGTAACTTGTGTTTAAATTGAATTTGTAGTTATTTGATTTAGTTTTTCAATTTGAGTTTGATTTATTTGATTTCATTTTACATTTTAGGTTTGAATTAGGTTTAGATGAATTTAGTTTTAGGTAATGAATTTTGTTTTTAGGTACATAAATTTATTGAGCCTTACTTTCTTGGTTAAATAAGCTTTTGGAACCCAAGCTTTAGTTTGTTTTAAATTTTGACTTATTAATGAGATGAACATTTTATTTGTAGAGCTAGACCTACATCCGAGTCTGGATTTATTGTACACAGCTTATTATGATCTAAGTATCATGTTGAGATACTTGGATCTTGTTGTAAATTTTTCTAACAATTCTTTTAGATTTGTTATATCAATTTTCAATTTAGAGTTTTCTTCCTCAAGTCGTTTGACTTGAGTTGGGTTAATGTTTTCAATTTGGGAATTATGTTGTTCCTTAAGGTGTTGATTTTCCTTAAGGAGTGTGTCATTTTATTTTTCAAATTTAATTATTATTTTTATTTAGACATGCAATTATTTTAAAGAATTTAGTAGTTAAGATAGATGATATCTCGTTCGAACCTTTGGAAATGAGTGCGGACTCGTGACTTGATTCGTATTCAGACTCGTCATCTTGATCCGCCTCACTTTCTAATTCTGATTTGAATGCTATCAATGTGAGGTAGTTGTGATCTTTTCGATCTTCGACGTCCGATTCTTCGGAAGATGCCTCATCCCAAGTCACCTTTTCTCCTTCCTGCATTTTGATGTTAAGTAATTTATTTAGAGGTGAATCTTTTTTGGTTACCTTTACATCATTTGTTCCTTCATGTAACTTGATGAGTTTATCCCACATTTCCTTTGCATTTTTGTGCGGGCTGACGCGGTTCAGTTTCTCCTTCATGAGTTCACACTAGATCATGTTCAACACCTTGAAGTCGGTTTGCATCTTCTTTTTCATCTCCGGATTCTAGTTTCCTAGGTCCATCAAAATTCTGGTGTTGTTGTCGATCGGAGGCTTGTATCCTTTGCAGATGCTGAACCATTAGTCGAAGTCTATCTTCAGGTACATCTCCATCCATTTGTTCCAGTATGGGAAGCCATCCCCGTTGAAGAGGGGGATGAAAGGTGTTGTATCTCTCATTTTGAGCCATTAATTTCTGAAAGATAAACTTTAAAATATTGTCAAGACTTGGTCTTGGGGAAAGTAGTGTGGGAGAAAAAGAAAAGACCTGATTGATGTTATGCCAATTCAAGATATTACAGAAAGAGACGAGAAGACTTTTCTAAAGAGGTAATTGCACTAATTTGGACAATATCAAAAAGCTCAAAAATCGAAAAGAAAAATTAAAAGAAAGTTTCGAAAGTAACCCCCTGCCTGATTGGTGGTTGCACCAATTCAGAGCCAACTTGGCTCTGATACTACTTGTTGGATCGTAAAGATGTTAGAGGGAGGGGGGTGAATAGCAATTATCACTTTTTCAAAAATCGAGAGTATGCAGTGGAAAAGAACTGAGTAATTTTTACTTGATTCGGAACCTTCGACGACTCCTACTCCAAGGCCTACACTCGTTGAATGCTTTTGTTAGATAATTACTATCAGTTCAAAAATGAGTTACAAATATTTGAGTATAAGAACTGGAAAAATAAAAGATTACCAACAATAAGAAAGAAAGAACAGAGTTCCTTGATTGTTGATTGTTGGAGCAGCTTTTGTTGGGAATTTCGGGCCGCAAAAACCGCCTTTTTGCGTTGCGAAAACCCTGAACCCCAAGCCACCGGATTCGTGTGAAGATAAAATTTTCGAAAAACATTACGAGTACGAGTTTCTTATGCTAGTTCTAAACTAGATCTACATGTTAAGAGATTTACCCTCGATGCGATGCCCTTCGCAATCCCGCTCGTCCAACGGTTCACCGGATCTCGAGATCGTCAAGTGTACGATCCTCTAGAAGTATCCACACGAACAAACTAGGTGGAGAAGACCAAACAAAGGTGTGCTAGCACCTTAGATGGTTCGACCAAGGAGGAGGAGAGGGAGAGAAGAATGAGAGCAAGGAAGAAGATGGAATGAATGCCTTGAATTGCATTCACTTGCAATTCAAATGTGGCCAACCACTATTGGAGTTGTAACCTCCATTCTCATTTAATGTGGCCATTAAAGAGGAGATTTGTAACCTCCATGAGGTGGCACACACATGTACTAGCCTTGATGATGTGACACATCATCATTGGTCCTCCTAATGCCAATTCATAAATGAGGTGACAAATGGTCAA
Source organism: Zingiber officinale (assembly GCF_018446385.1). NCBI lineage: Eukaryota > Viridiplantae > Streptophyta > Magnoliopsida > Zingiberales > Zingiberaceae > Zingiber > Zingiber officinale. Next base: position 96,497,328 of record NC_055987.1, on the reverse strand, counting down.
GTCAAACTTAACCTTTCATCTTCCTTCTCAAGTCAAGCAAACTTGACCAAATCTCTCTCATGGTTGATCTAATCTAACCATTTGATTCAAACTAACTTAATATAATGAATCTAATTCATTTAATTAAATTGATTCAATGAGTCATAATCTAAATTAGACTCATTGAACACATGAATCAACTTGAGTCCAACTCAATTAGTTCAATTAGGATTACTCTTAATCCAATTTGATTCATCACATGAATCTAATCCTCTTGGTTCATCATATGAACCTAATCTCCATCTAATTGTCCTTTGTGTGTGACTCTATAGGTTCTTATAACGTTGGCAATGCTCCTAAACCAATTTAGAAGCATAAGTAATGAGTGGTATCTAGCAACACATCATTACTACCCAAGTTATAAGAATGTTGAGATCCAACATCACCTTGTGACTACTAATTGTGACTCTTCACAATATATGACGTTGTCCTTCTATCCTAGACATCTAGATTGATCAATGTGAGGCATAGACCGTGTCATCCTCTAATCAATCTAAATCTTGAACTCCAAGTAGACTCACTCGATCAAATGAGCTCAACATCTCATATTGACTCATTTGGGCATGGCCATGCACTTAGTGGTCTCACTCTATCAAGAATATCGATGTCACTCCCGTCATATAGGAGGGATAGATCCCATCTGCATCACTCACATCCCTATACATAATTTGTTACATACCCAGTAATCGCCGTTATAGTCCAACCAGTTAAGGGTGACGTTTGACGAAGCCAAAGTACGTAACTCCTTATGTAGGGATCCATGGTGACTTCAGGTCCAAGGACTAGTAGTCATACTAATAGCCACATGAGAAAGTATATGACACTCATATAACGATCCATGCTACTTTCTCATGGCGGGTCATTCAGTATACATTCTCCAATGCATACTCATGTGTCAACTTGATATCTCTATATCCATGACTTGTGAGATCAAGTCATCAAGTTGACCTACATGCTAGTCTCGTCGCATTAACATTGTCCCTGAATGTTAATACTTGACTAGGAATGATTAAGAGTAGTGTTCCCTATATCATCTCACTATCGATTCAACCAATCGATTGATATAGGTAAGAACCTTCTACTCAAGGACGCTATTATACTTAGTTATTTGGCACTAATACAAGTAAGTATAATATCCAAAAATAAATGTCTTTATTTATATATAGAAGAATATGATACAATGAGTACATACAACAATAATCAAATGATTGGCTCTAGGGCTCTAACTAACAATCTCCCACTAGCACTAGTGCCAATCAGTGTGAGCTCTAAGCCCCAATGACCTAGTGTGACCATCATGCTTTCTCTGTGCCAAAGCCTTGGTCAAGGGATCTGCGATGTTAGCCTCTGAGGGTACTTTGCAAATCTTCACATCTCCTCTCTCGAATGAGATGGAAGCGCCGTAGTATGTGTTTGGTCCGCTGGTATGAGCGAAGTTCCTTAGCCTGCACAATTGCTCCATTGTTGTCACAATAGAGCTCAATAGGGTCAGCGATGCTAGGAACCACCCCAAGTTCAATGATGAACTTGTGGATCCAAACTGCCTCCTTTGTTGCTTCTGATGCAGCAATATACTCGGCCTCTGTCGTAGAATCAGCTACTGTGTCCTGCTTCGAACTCTTCTAGCTCACAACACCACCATTTATGCAAAACACGAACCCTGACTGTGATCGATAATCATCCTGGTCGGTCTGGAAGCTGGCATCACTGTAACCCTTTACAGCTAGCTCATCATCGCCTCCATATATCAAGAAATATTCTTTAGTCCTTCTTAAGTACTTAAGAATATTCTTGACCGCTATCCAGTGACTTTCACCTGGATCTGACTGGTATCTACTCGTCATGCTCAAAGCATACGAGACATCAGGATGAGTACATAGCATGGTGTACATGATAGATCCTATGGCTGAGGCATAAGGGATCTGATCCATGCGGTCTCTCTCCTCTCTAGAAGAGGGACCTTGAGTCTTCGAAAGACTCACGCCATGTGACATCGGCAGAAATTCCTTCTTGGAGTTCTGCATGGCAAACCGTAGGAGTACCTTTTCAATGTATGTACTCTGACTTAGGCCAAGCACTCTCTTAGATCTATTTCTATAGATCTGTATGCCTAGAATGCGGGATGTTTCGCCTAAGTCCTTCATTGAGAAACAAGTCCCTAGCCAAGTCTTAACAGACTGTAGCAAAGGGATGTCTTTCCCAATGAGTAGTATGTCATCCACATACAATATGAGGAAGACAACTATATCCCCTACAACCTTCTTGTAGACACAAGGTTCATCTTCATTCTTGATGAAACCAAACTATTTGATTGCATCATCGAATCGAAGATTCCAGCTCCGAGAAGCTTGCTTTAGTCTATAGATGGACCTATGCAGCTTGCATACTCTGCTAGTATGCTGTGGATCTACAAAACCCTCAGGTTGTGTCATGTACACATCCTCGAGCAGGTTTCCATTCAGAAACGCAGTTTTGACATCCATATGTCATATCTCATAGTCATGGTATGCTCCAATAGCAAGCATGATCCGAATGGACTTAAACATCGCTACTGGAGAAAAAGTTTCATCATAGTCAATACCATGAATCTGCTTGAAACCTTTAGCTACCAAGCGACCCTTATAGATAAGTCCATCCATGTTAGTCTTTCTCTTAAAGATCCACTTACACCCAATGGGTTTGGCCCCTTCAGGTGGATCAACCAAAGTCCATACTTGGTTAGTGTATATGGATTCCATCTCGGATCTCATGGCCTCTAGCCATTTCTCAGAATCTGGTCTCATCACAGCTTCCTGATAGGAAGTGGGCTCATCCTCTATGAGCACAACGTCATCATGGTCAGACAAGAGAAATGAGTATCTCTCAGGCTGACGACGTACCCTATCAGACCTGCGAGAGGTATGTGTACTTGAACTGGTTGTTGTTCCTCAACTCCTTGTGGAACAACATCATCCACAACACTTTGTGGTTCCAGTTCAACTTCCATCGAGGCTTCAGTGCTATGGTCCACATCTTGAACTTCTTCAAGATCGAACGTACTCCCACTAGTCTTTCTAGAAACAAAGTCCCTTTCTAGAAGACTCCAGTCTTTGCCACAACTACCTTGTGCTGACTAGGAATGTAGAAGTAATATCCCTTAGTTTCCTTGGGATATCCAATGAAATAGCACTTATCAGATTTGGGTCCCAGTTTGTCTGAGACTTGACGTCTAACATAAGCCTCACAACCCCAAATCCTCATAAAAGACATCTGGGCATCTCTCCCAGTCCATATCCGATATGGTGTCTTTATCACGGCCTTGGATGGTACTCGGTTGAGTATAAAAGCTGCCGTGTCTAGAGCATAGCCCCAAAGGAATGTCGGAAGATCTGTGTGACTCATCATAGACCGTACCATATCTAATAGAGTATGGTTCCTCCTTTCGGATACACCATTCCACTGTGGTGTTCCAGGAGGAGTGAGTTGGGATAGAATCCCACACTCAGCTAGATAGTCATGAAACTCATGGCTAAGGTATTCTCCACCTCGATCTGATCGAAGTATCTTAATACTCTTGCCAAGCTGGTTCTGTACTTCATTCTTGAATTCTTTGAACTTTTCAAAGGATTCAGACTTATGTATCATCAAGTACACATAAGCATATCTACTGAAGTCATCAGTAAATGTGATGAAGTACCTATAACCGCCTCTAGCAACGACATTGAAAGGGCCACATACATCACTATGTATAAGTCCTAACAAATCAGTCGCTAGTCGCTGTGCCCACTAAAGGGAGTCTTGGTCATCTTGCCTAGTAGGCATGACTCGCACGTCTCATAAGATTCAAAATCAAATGAGTCTAGCAAACTATCCTTATGGAGCTGGGATAAGCGCTTGTCATTTATATGACCTAAGCGACAGTGTCAGAGATATGTTTGGTTCATGTCATTTGACTTGAACCTCTTGGTATTTATGTTATAGATAGGACTTTCAAGGTCTAGAATGTAGAGTCCGTTCATCAGAGGTGCACTACAATAGAACATATCTTTTAAATAAACTGAACAACATTTGTCCTTTATTATAAAAGATAAACCTTTCTTGTCCAAAAAGGAAACTGAAATTATGTTCTTAGTTAAAGCAGACACATAATAGCAATCATCCAACTCTAGTACAAGCCCAGAGGGCAGAGATAGAAAATAATTCCTTACAGCAACAGCAGCAACCCGTGCTCCATTGCCTACTCGTAGGTCCACCTCGCCCTTCGTCAATGTCCTGTTATTTCTCAGCGCTTGCACATTAGTACAAATGTGAGAAGCACATCCGGTATCTAATAACCATGATGAAGAAATAGATAGATTGACTTCTATAACATATATACTTGAAGTGGAAGTCTCACTTTGCTTCTTCTTAAGATCTTCTAGGTACACCTTGCAGTTCCTCTTCCAATGCCCGGTCTGACCGCAGTGGAAGCAGGTAGCATCCTTGGCGACCCCTCCTTTAGGCTTCAGTGCCTTGCCTTTGCCCTTGGCTTGGGACTTTCCTTTGCCTTTGGGTTTGCCCTTGCCCTTGTGTTTCTAAACCATCAGAACAAAGTGGGGCTTAACCTTCTTAAGGTTCAGCTCAGCAGTTCTTAACATGCTAAGCAGCTCGGGCAGTGGCTTGTCAATTTCATTCATGTTGTAGTTAAGAACAAATTGACTATAGCTATCCGACAAGGATTGCAAGATCAGGTCAGTGGCCAACTCTTGGCCAAGCAGGAATCCCAACCTCTATAGGTTTTCTATGTACCCAATCATTTTGAGTACATATGGGCCTATGGGAGCCCCATCTGACATCTTGCACTGAAATAGTGCCTTAGAGATCTCAAATCTCTCGTGCCTCGCTTGTCCTTAATACAGTTGACGAAGATGTTCAACCATATCGTATGCGCCCATCAACTCGTGTTGCTTCTGAAGCTTAGAGTTCATGGTCACGAGCATTAGACAGGACACATCTAATGCGTCATCTTGATGCTTCTTATAAGCATCTCGGTCAGCTCGCGTGGCAGTGGCAGGAGGAGCCTCCGGAATGGGCTACTCCAGAATGTACAGTTTACGTTCTTGGGTGAGAACTATTCTCAGATTCCTGTACCAGTCCAGAAAATTTACTCCGTTGTGCTTGTCCTTATCAAGGACAGAACGCAGAGAGAAGGTGTTCGTGTTCAACATGGCAATCTACAACAGAAAAATGCAGAAAATAAATATCATATTCTTTTAATCATTTAATTAGGCCTTTAACTAAATGATGCTCCCACTGAATTCTATAATTCAAGTGGGACAAGATCTACATCATATTATGCCTTGAGTTAGCTTTGGACAAATCACCCAAGACTTAGTATAATCGGTAGGTAACAATTTACCAATTACATCTCTATGCAACTCTTGTTTATAGGATCAAGATCCGTATTTATATTAAAACTCGAGTTAGCTTTGGCTAATACGCCCAAGAGTTAATATAAACGTGATTTTGTCCTACCTTTCCAACCATTGAATAAATGTCTATAGTTAAACTTGATCTAATTGAGTTAACTAGTTCCTCAATCTAATTGAGTTGTACTCACCCATGCGTTGATAGGAGGGACCAAGATTGTCCCTCCGTACCCTATCAAGATAATATGTGTTGCTCTTCTTTGGCAGATTCAACAACACATATGATCAAGGTAGTGATAGGTATCATGGCATGGTAGACATTTGAGTTGACACGATTGAGATCTAATCTAATCGTAGGGTGCATCTTGTACACGATTTAGATCTAATCTAATCGTTAAGGCGCTAATTAACTACTTTACTAGCATGCATCAAATACACACACACAAGCAATTAATTATACTATTTGTGATTAGTCATGGCCCTACTACGATCTTCTCAAGCCAATGAGAAGATCGGATGGTCAACCTACGGTCAACAGCTTCTCCAAGCTCCTCCCTTTGACCACCTTGTGTTGCTCGCGCCCTCCTCGTAACTCCGTCTCGAGTGGACCTTCCACCGCTCCAATTTTGTACATTACAATTTTGAAACTCGAGTTACATTCGAGTCTAAACTAATTTACAACAAGAATAAATGGAGAAAGGCACGACGCGCAGGTCACGTATCAAGTATACAGCACACACAACACAAATGACGGCGCGCAGGCCGTAATATGAATTACAACATAATTTTTCAAATCCAATTTGGGTCTTTTGGGCCATGACTATCACAAAATAATACATAATTCTAAATTATGTATTTTCTATAATTTTCTGTAATTTTTACTACAATTTTTACAATTTTTATGAGTAAAATTCCCGGCGGTCCCGTTTAGCGATTTTCGGGCGCAATCGCGGAACGAATCCCCTTGCGGGGCCAGGGGCAGTACCCCTACCCGCGATATAACCATCGCGAGTGTTCCTAAGTGATCCTATAGTGCCTTAGTCTGCTTTCCCAAAATGAGTTGGGGCGAAACCATGCCGTTTCGAAAAATCTTCTCGGTAGTCGAAGCCTACAAGTGTCGAAACACTTATGCTTCGCTTCTACGAGAAAAATACCCATAAAAACCATAAAACCAATAAAATTACAGAAAGCTATAGAACTGATATTTTTCTTAAAAATACAAATTAAACTCATACACGACTTAGCACGTGTCTCTGATACCACTGTTGGGAATTTCGGGCCGCAAAAACCGCCTTTTTGCGTTGCGGAAACCCCGAACCCCAAGCCACCGGATCCGTGCGAAGATAAAATTTTTGAAAAACATTATGAGTACGAGTTTCTTATGCTAGTTCTAAACTAGATCTACATGTTAAGAGATTTACCCTCGATGCGATGCCCTTCGCAATCCCGCTCATCCAACGGTTCACCGGATCTCGAGATCGTCAAGTGTACGATCCTCTAGAAGTATCCACACGAACAAACTAGGTGGAGAAGACCAAACAAAGGTGTGCTAGCACCTTAGATGGTTCGGCCAAGGAGGAGGAGAGGGAGAGAAGAATGAGAGCAAGGAAGAAGATGGAATAAATGCCTTGAATTGCATTCACTTGCAATTCAAATGTGGCCAGCCACTATTGTAGTTGTAACCTCGATTCTCATTTAATGTGGCCATTAAAGAGGAGATTTGTAACCTCCATGAGGTGGCACACACATGTACTAGCCTTGATGATGTGGCACATCATCATTGGTCCTCCTAATGCCAACTCACAAATGAGGTGACAAATGGTCAAGTCAAACTTGACCTTTCATCTTCCTTCTCAAGTCAAGCAAACTTGACCAAATCTCTCTCATGGTTGATCTAATCTAACCATTTGATTCAAACTAACTTAATATAATGAATCTAATTCATTTAATTAAATTGATTCAATGAGTCATAATCTAAATTAGACTCATTGAACACATGAATCAACTTGAGTCCAACTCAATTAGTTCAATTAGGATTACTCTTAATCCAATTTGATTCATCACATGAATCTAATCCTCTTGGTTCATCATATGAACCTAATCTCCATCTAATTGTCCTTTGTGTGTGACCCTATAGGTTCTTATAACATTGGCAATGCTCCTAAACCAATTTAGAAGCATAAGTAATGAGCGGTATCTAGCAACACATCATTACTACCCAAGTTATAAGAATGTTGAGATCCAACATCACCTTGTGACTACTAATTATGACTCTTCACAATATATGACGTTGTCCTTCTATCCTAGACATCTAGATTGATCAATGTGAGGCATAGACCGTGTCATCCTCTAATCAATCTAAATCTTGAACTCCAAGTAGACTCACTCGATCAAATGAGCTCAACATCTCATATTGACTCATTTGGGCATGACCATGCACTTAGTGGTCTCACTCTATCAAGAATATCGATGTCACTCCCGTCATATAGGAGGGATAGATCACATCTACATCACTCACATCCCTCTGCATAATTTGTTACATACCCAGTAATCGCCTTTATAGTCCACCCAGTTACGGGTGACGTTTGACGAAGCCAAAGTACGTAACTCCTTATGTAGGGATCCATGGTGACTTCAGGTTCAAGGACTAGTAGTCATACTAATAGCCACATGAGAAAGTATATGACACTCATATAACGAACCATGATACTTTCTCATGGTGGGTCATTCAGTATACATTCTCCAATGCATACTCATGTGTCAACTTGATATCTCTATATCCATGACTTGTGAGATCAAGTCATCGAGTTGACCTACATGCTAGTCTCATCGCATTAACATTGTCCCTGAATGTTAATACTTGACTAGGATGATTAAGAGTAGTGTTTCCTATATCATCTCACTATCTATTCAACCAATCTATTGATATAGGTAAGAACCTTCTACTCAAGGACGCTATTATACTTAGTTATTTGGCACCAATACAAGTAAGTATAATAACCGAAAACAAATGCCTTTATTTATATATAGAAGAATATGATACAATGAGTTCATACAACAATCATCAAATGATTGGCTCTAGGGCTCTAACTAACAACTTTTAAGGATCGTTGGAGACTTCTTGGAGCAACACACAAAAATGAAACTTATAGAAAATGTTGTAGTGAAGCTGCTGGTCGAAGGCTACTTTTATAGGCCCATTCGGGCCCCTAGATCCCCTCCCGGGTGCCTGGATTATGATGACTTGGCAAACTCTCATCGAAACTTCATCCTTGAAGTTTATCCACCTCTGGGCACCCAGACTCCCTCCGAGCCCTTGGACTGCTGAGGCAGGTTCGACCAGTCATCACACTCTAACTCAGCTTCTAGATGAAATTTCTAGTCCGGGAGCCTGGACTATCTTCGAGCGCTTGGACTGCCTGGCGAAGTTGGTCCGAGCGGCCAGATCCCTTCCGGGCGCCCAAACCACTCTTTTTTAGCCTTCTCATTCCTACAAAAAAAAGTTAGTCTAGACAACTAAAATATGTTTATCCTGCAAAACAAAGTTAGCACAATAAATAGTAGTAGTAATTAGATTCTGTCTCTTTGAGATCAGGATCTAGTCAAGGTCTCATCTTAGATTTTCCAAATGGACTTAAGCTGGACCGATGCCTACTGTTTCCTCAATAGGGAACGTTTCTTCATTAGATCTCTCCTCCAATTGTTTACCTTTTATGTACCAACTACAGTCACTTAACTTTTCTTTAACTCACTGGGTCTTCCCACCAGTTGTCAAGTCCGCAGACCCAACTGAACTTTGGTCAGCTGTCAGGTCCCGTGGACCCAACCCGTACACTTGATAAAGCAATTATATCACAAATACATCTATATGAGTGACCTCACACACATTTCATCAAATACATACAAGGTATAACACACATAGAACGTGTCAATAAACATATTATAGTATAAGAAAATATCCAAATACATAGTTTATACATCACATCATATGATAACTACTCCCTACTCCTATAATTCGAAGGTCTACTTCATTACAAAGGATTTACAAACTAAAGACACAATATAAAGCATTCTTTCAATCAAAACGTGAGATAGAGAAGAAGAAATGCTTATTGAAGAGATTGTCAATGTGTTCAGAGTGTTTCCTTGCTTCGGAGAAGGATAGATCAGACGGATCAGTGAAGATGAAGCCTCCAGGGTTTCTCCCAAGAGGGAAAAATCCTCTCCCAAGGAGGGGAAGAAGTCCCCTGGTCCAAACCCCCCTCCAATGGGGTGGATTCCCTTTTATAGGGGCTAACATCGAACTCATGACATGACCCATGCCATTGGGCACGGGTGTTGGAGTGTATACTAAAAGCCTAGCTTTTGGTATAAAATATTTATCTAGAAATAAGAATCACATTGGTCAAATGTCTACATTTATGATAAATGTAGTTGCTCAAATAATTTATATTGTAGATAACATGGTGTGTGGTGTCACATACAGAAGATCATGTTATCGGTTCCTTATAAATTATAAACAGTAGCTCACGACCAAGATAGAAAGGAACAAACCATTGGAAGGTCGTAGTGTAATTAGGTATTATTTTATCTTAACTATATAATTACACTAGTACACTTAGAGTGTATTGAGTAGGACCATTTGAGGTCGTTCATTTTATACTGACTTTATAAAGGAACAAAGACCTCATTTATTATGGAAGTGTGTGCTCTTAATCCTAATATAATAACAAGCACATATATTTGATATTTATTTCTTTAATTTATCAATGGGTGAGATTTAGTTCGATAAATCAATAAGCCCGATAAGTTGGGAAATGATATCACTTATAGTGTGTGTTGTTGATTATAGAAGGAAACTGTGTCCTAGTGATCTAGGTTGAGAATGTCCCCAAGAGGAGCTCATAAGGATTGTCATGTTAAACCCTGCAGGTGGACTTAGTCGGACATGACGATGAAGTTGAGTGGTACTACTCTTGGAGCTAGATATTAATTAAGTGAGTTGTCAGTAACTTACTTAATTAGTGGACATTTATTATCTTAAACACAGGGAGACTAACACACTCATAATAAGAAGGAGCCCAAAATGTAATTTGAGATTGGTGCGGTAGTTCAATAATAGTTCTTTAGTGGAATGAATTATTATTGATGAAATTAAGTTGTGTGTTCGGGGCGAACACGGGATGCTTAATTTCATCGCGAGACCAAAACCAATTCCTCCTCTCGGTCCCTATCGTAGCCTCTAGTATATAGAGATTTATACCCACCGCATACCCACCTTCTTACCCATCCAATGGGACCGGCCAAGCTAGCTTGGAACCCAAGCTAGGGCCGGCCAAGACCAAGTGGATGAGCCATGTAGGTGGCCGGCCAAAGCTTAGGTCCCAAGCTTAGGTGGCCGGCCACTAGAATATTAAAAAGGATTTTTATTAAAATTATTTCTTATGTGGATATCATGATTTTAAAAGAGAGTTTAAAAAATTAAAAATTTCCTTTTATAGCTTTCTACAAAAGATTAAGAGAAGAGATTAATCTCTTTCCTTATTTGTAGTTTAAAAGGATGGTTTTAATTTTTTGGTAAAAACTTTCCTTATTTGTAAATCATCTACATGTTTAAAAGAGAGTTTAAAATTTGAAATCTTTCCTTATTTGTTGATTAAAGGAGGATTTTAAATTTAAAGAAAACTTTCCTTTTTAATCATGTTCATGATTTAAAAGAGAGTTTAAAATTAAATATTCTCTTTTATAAGTTTCTACAAAAGATTAAGAAAAGATTTGATATCTTTCCTTATTTGTAGACTAAAAGAGATTTTAATTTTTAGAGATAACTTTCTTTTTATCCACATGTTTAAAAGAAATATTTTAATTTATAAAATTTCCTTTTTATTAACCACCATGAAGGGAAAAATTATTTGAGAAATTTTTATAAATTTCCGGAAGCAAATTAGGAAGTTTTAATTCTTGTGTGAATTAAAATTTCCTTGATTAAAGGGATTAAAGGTGGCCGGCCATTAACATGATGAAAAGAAAATTATTTTTAATTAAATAAATTTTCCTTTTCAATGGCAAAAGAATTAAGAAAGTTTTTATTAAATTTTCCTTATTTGCCAAGACCAAGGATTATAAAAGAGAGGGTAGAGGAGGCTTCAAAAGATGAACAACTCTATTATTTTTCTCCCTCTTTTCTTCCTTGGGTGTGGCCGGCCCTTTCTTTCCTCTCCTCTCCTTTGTGTGGCCGAAACCTTCTCATGGTGGAGATAGCTTTGGTGGCCGGATCTAAGAAGGAGAAGAAGGAGAGAAAAGAAGTCTCTTTTCTAGCATCCCTTGGAGCATGGTGGTGGTGGCCGAACCTCTTCAACATAGGAGAAGTTTTGATGGCCGAAATTTGCAAGGAAGAAGAAGGTGCTTGGTGGTTCTCATCTCGGAAGATCGTTGCCCACATAACATCCGAGGTTAGAAGAGGAATACGGTAGAAGATCAAGAGGTCTTTCTAAAAGGTATAACTAGTAATTTTTCTTTCCGCATCATACTAGTTATTTTTGGAAATAATACCAAATACAAGAGACATGCGATTCTAGTATTTCGAATATGTTTTTCGATGTTGTGTTCTTTTGTTTTTTTTTCCTTGTGATTTGATTGTTCTTTTCGGTTAACCTAAAGTTATTTTAGGAAATTAAATATTAGCTTTCCATAAAAGGTTTTGTCTAGTCGGTGGTGGTTGCTCCCATATCCAAGAAGGTCATGTGCCTCGCCACGTCAGTACTGGGAACCAATTATGGAAATTAATATTTAATGGAATTAATAACTTAAGGTGATTTGGGTCGAACGTGTTAAGTTCCGCAGGAGACCCAAGTCAAAACCTAAAAGAACGAATAGATTAAGTTTTGGATCAAACGTGTTAAGTTCCGCAGGCGATCCAAAATTTAATTTAAAAGAACACATGGTAGCTAGGAAAAAGTTCAGAGCTTTGTACAAAATTTTTGTACAGTGGAACCTCTAGGTTTTCCGAGTAGCAACCAACAACGGGTTGCCATGTTGTGCGTGAAAGTTCAAATCTACGAGGCAAGGGCGGCCATGGTGAGGCAGCATAATCAGGGACGGTCTATGCCGCTGGACACGGGCGGGCATGGCAAGGCTCCCAAGTGGGGCACAACCCGTGTCACTGGACACAAACGACCATAGCAAGGATGCGGAGGTTAGCATGACCCATGTTATTGGGCACTGGCCACTGTGGTGGGGTTGCCGATTCGGGCACGAGTTGCCCGTGTTCGGCTATGGGAGCTCTCCTCTTAGTCTTTAACTCCCTATTTGGCTCCATCCTTCACCCCTGTCATGAAAATTACATGAAAGCAATATCTAGGAGTAGAAAATCATAATAAAGAAGCAAAAAAAAGTATAATATCATGGAATTCATACGTGCAAAGTTGATCTAAAATAGTGTAAAAATATAACGAAACTCTATATACTTCATGCTCATTAATATTGAGGCTTGCACTCAACGTAATTTCCTTGAAACAGATTTACCCTACCTCTGACTGTACTTTAAGGTTCTCTCGGATTATCTGTTTCCCAGGATACAGTAGTAGACCTTGATCACTACTGAGCACTGAAGAATCATCACGAATTGAATATGTATCAGAATGCTCTCACAAAGACTCTACTGAGTGGAATTGCCTAACAAAGTAGAAAGGTTAGGGAATGAAAGGTGGAGGGATTTCTATTGTTCTATCACTGTTCGCTCTGCTCATGACCTCCTTATAAAGGAGTTCAACCATAGGCAATAGTAAATGGCCGAATAATGGTCATTACTATCCAGCCTTGAATTGCTAGCCACTTGTTGGCTATTTCATTCAGTGAATATGGATTCTCATTAATCACATTAATCCATCCGTTATAATTTTGCAAAAAGAATAATTATTTAGATGACAAAATGTTGGTTGATTTGCTTGGGTAAATTTTGTCAGGACCCTTGGCGGCTAGCTAGAGGGAGGGGGGTGAATAGTATAAAATACTGTAACAAAATGATAATAATATAATAAGGTTTAATGGGCGAATAACCTTAATAGAATTTTCTATAATTTTTAAAAATTTTCTGAAAATTTTTCGGAGCTCGTATGACGTATTTTGAGGGGACGAATCTATAGGCTTGGGAAAAGCCTTTTTGGAATACCATTTATATGAGAATTGATTCATCAAATAAACTAAGTATATGTATACGTTAAAACATAGGTTTCTTTTTTTCCCCCGATTCATTCCTCCTTCGCCCAAACCATCGCCGCCCTCTCCCTCTCGCGGCGACTCCTCCCGATTTCCCCATCTCCTTCCCCGTTCACCCTTTGCCCCCATTGAGCGCCGGTGCCAGGACTCTTCACAGTCGCAGACGCCACCTCCTCTCCCTTCTCTCCGCGTATCCTCCGACCACCACGAGCCAACGCTAGGTCATTGCCGCCTTGTTCCATCTCCTTCCCCGATCCTGTCACTGTGCCCTAAATCCATCGTCGGCCGTCGAATTCGAGTAGAGCAGCAATGATTTCGTCAAGGAGGTTCATCACTTCTTCCTCTCCACTGGATCTCGATTCCTTGTTTTCGCCAGCATAGGTCTGCCGCTGATCCTTTGAGAGGGATGGACTAACCATCTCCTTCTCTGTTTTCCCAATCCTCCCATTCCACCGCTAGTTCCTTCTTCGTCCATCTCTTCAGTCATCTTCTCTTTAGTCTCCGGCAAAGGGGAAGCGGCCGACACCAATTCAGGAAATACATATTTGATTTGATCACCGTAGCTCCGGCCACTATTTTTTGATAGTAGCTACACCTAGCTCTGGCCATAGGTTTCGGCAGCAAACTGCTCTAGGTGAGTAATTGAAGTTGATTGATTATTTAGATGTATGATAGGATTTCTACTCTGCCCTTTGTGTTATAGGACTTTGTTACGGGATGAGCGTCATGACATGAGATTTATTTGACAAGCGCTATATTTGAGGTGGGTACGTTTGACTTATGTCTTTTGATATTGTCATTATGATATGCATAGTAATTTATAGCTAGTAGTAATGGTTGTGTTTTTAGTTACCATTGGTATGTCACTACTTGATACCTATAACATGCCTTTGTTTGTTAATATCTGTTATGCATTTAGACTTATATTCTTTTGTTCTTGCCATGTGTACTTGTGATCATATAAGTAGTGACATACATTGCTTTACTGTGTACAGGACTAGTTACTAGACATATCTGACATGTGTACCTAATTTCATGATACTTAGATTCTTGTTGGATTTCTTTACTTTTTGGTATATATTATGGAGGTGTCAGGATTTACATGCTTAGTGTCATGTTCCATCTGACATGATTGCATGCTGAGCGATTGTCAGCTCCATTATTGTTGAGCACATCGCCAGTTACATGGATCTGCACACACAATCACTCATGGGTTAGTAGTATATCAAGCAGGGTGTGTGCAATTTGCTCTGTTAGGGCTTCGTTGGTCTGCTCATGAGTAGTGTGATTGCAGCGTGGTAACAGGACAGGGATCCCTCCTTTTGACTATGACACAGGGAGATGAGAACATTGCACTCCCCCACTTATGATTTAGGGTAGGAGGATAGGTATACTCCGACAACATCCTGTCCACTCGGTCACTCAGAAGTAATGATGGCAGAGTGCACAATTGTCATAACCCTACCCACTCGATCTCACCATCGTATGTGAGATGGCTGACTTGCATCAGGGGTGACCATGTCATTTGCATCATATGCTTGGATTGTATTTATTGTTTGTGCTTGCTGTATTTTGGTGGTTGCATATGATTGACATGCATACATGAGACATGATGTATTTGGTTTGATGACCCTGCATCTGTTGGTGTGATTCCCACACTTATATCAGGATAGGAGGCCTTGGTGAATACAATTCTTCTTTTGTTATTCAATTTTGCATTACCTGTTATTGTTCAGGAGACTGTACTCCATGATTATTACTGGTAGTTATATTTTACTATGCATGTCTGCACGATACCCGCTGAGTATATTATACTCACTACCCTTTTTTTTCCTATTATTTTCAGGTTGGCACATAGATATTGTAAGACCGATAGGTTCGATAGAGGGGGGGGGGGTGAATATCGATTCGAAAATTTCGAGTATAAGCGCAGCGGAAAAGAAAAGTAGACACAGTTGTTTTTACTTCGTTCGGAGCCTGTGACGACTCCTACTCGAAGGCCCGTGGTCCTTGACCACTTTCGTTGGGCAATCACTATCAATTCGAATATTATAGAGTTGAGTACAAGAATTGACAGATAAAGAAAATACCGACAATAGAATTGAAACAAAACCAGCACTGAGTCGGAGAGCTTTTCGTAGCGTCGCAAGAGCACAGAGGAGCAGATCTTGAATTCTTAGTTGATATAAAGCTCCACCCTTGCCCCTTCTTTTATATGAAGCTCAGGGCGCCCCGGATCCCTTCCAGGCACCCTGGTGAGACGTGGCAGGTCCAACCAGTGAGCTCCACGTGGCGACGCGCAATCAGGATAAAGTTTGCCTCTCGGGCGCCCGGATCTCCTGGCGCCTGGATTCCTTCCGGGCGCCCGGACCTTGTTTTCCCGCAGAATCCGTCCTGCAAGACAAACGTTAGTCCGGAGGCAAATATATATCCTGTAAAACAGATTGTTAGCACAATTAAAGTTCAACAAAGTAATAGCAAAGAGTATGACTTAGATTCCGTCTTTTCGAGACCGGAATCTAGTCACGATCTCGACTTAGATATCCGAAATGGATCTAAGCCGGATCGACGCCTAATGTTCCCTTCCCGAGAACCTCACTGATCACTCCCTCCGATGACTTACCTTACTTACCATGTAGACAGCCCTTCGACCCGTCTGGACTTCTCGCCAGCTATCCATCCCGTCGACCTAGATGGACTTCTCGCCAAGCGGTCAGCCCGTCGACCGCTTGGACTTCTCGCCACTATCCGGTCAGCCCGTCGACCTAGTTGGACTTCTCGCCAAGCGTCCGGTCAGCCCATTGACTTCTTGCCAGCTATCCGGTCCACCCGTCGACCTAGGACTTCGTGCGGACATCCGGTCAGCCTCGACTTTTCCTGCACACTTGATCAAAGTGTCGGACAACAACACAACTAACTTAACCTATTTGTCATTCATCAAAACCTCGGTTAGACCGTTAGTGCTACCGGCATCAACAATCTCCCTTTTGTAGAATGACAACCTGGTTAAGTTAGTGAAACATATGCAAGAAACAACATGCATTTATGTGGTTTTAAAGTTTGTTAGTATGTATTTTCAAATTGGTTTAGCTAACTTAACCACCTAACCCTCCTCCCCCTTTGGCATTCATCAAAAAATGAACAAAGGTAAATAATCATAGTGAAGACTTACTGTAACTGGTAATCAAATTTTGAAAGATAACTAAGTTTGGTTCAAAATTTGAAAGATAAAAGTGCAATTTTTAACACCAAGTTAAAAAGTAGTCAAGTTGACTTGGGGTAGACAAGTTGAGTTTTGAAAAGTTAAAGTTAATCAAGTTTAACTTTTCAAGCGTGTAGAAATTTTCAAGACAGGTTTTTCAAATTTACTTTTTATGTTTAAGTAACATTTAATTTTCAAAAAGGTAAATTTTTCAACTTCGATTTTTCAAACAAAGCAAAAATTAAACTTTTCAAGAAATAAAATTTTTGCCAAAATTAATTTTTAAGGCTAATTTTGGAAATAGTTAATTTTTCAAATCAGGTTTGAAAATTAGGTGGGATTAAACTTAGTTAAATTTAACTTTTTGAAAACTGGTGTTTCATAAATAAGTTAGTTTTAAAATAGATGTAAAAAAGTATTTTTCAAACACACAAAATTTTAATTAATTTCTCCCCCTGAACTTGATACTTAAAAGTTTGAAAATATTTGCTAAAAATATTCAAAGTAATAATTTTGTTTTTTTAAATGAGGTAGAATTTTCTAGAGAGATTTTAAAGAGAAGATTAAAAAAATGACGCTTAAGGAGATAATTAAAAAATAAACGTCCCCCTGAATTTGATATTCCTTTAATTTGATATTCCTTTAATTTGATATTCCTTTAATTTATTAATCCTCCTTATTTATTAATTTTCTAGGGGATTTAAAAGAAATTGAACCTCCCCCTGAATTGGTTACTCCCCTTAATTTAATATCTCACCTTTAATACTAAGGTTTGGTTGTGTTAAATTTCAAAGCCCTAACACATTTGTCTAATTTAGTAATACATATATTATTATCTCTGTATCCTTGGTATAACTGTTTATTTGAATTTGATTAATCAATTATTAATTAATTTTAGATTCAGGTGCTTAACTTTAGTTTAAGGTTAAATAAGATAAGATTTTATTAATTCAATAACAGTTAAGCATTATCAATAATTTATTGATTAGTTTTCACTTGATTTAATAATTTAATACTTAGTGAAATAATTTAAATTTCATATTACTTGATTGAGCTGGTCAATGAAAGTGTTAGTTATAATTATGATTATTAAAAAAAATTTTAAAGGGATTACTAAAACAACATTTAAAAGGAATTTAAAATGATTTTTATAATATGTTTTATGTCAATTAACATATGTTTGATTCAGTTTTGATTTTAGATTTAAATTAATATTAGTGGTTAATTTAAGTTTAAGTTTAATTTCAAGTTCTAAGTTAAAAACTTTAATTTTAATTTTAATTTCAATATTAAGTTTTAATTTAAGATTTAATTTTTAGTTAAGTCAAATTAAAAATTAATTTTAAGGTTAAAATGATGTTTAAGATTAAAAATGAGTTTAAAGTCAAAATAATAATTTTTAAAGTGAAAATAATCTATAGAAATAATTTATTATTACTATTTTTAAGTTAACAAAATTTCATTCAAAATGATACAAAATTTTTAGATAGTTTTAAAATGATTTTTAAAATATTTTTTTAAATGATTTTTAAAAGTTTTTTTTTTAAAATAATTTTTGAAATAATTTTTAAGTTAAAATAATTTTTAAAATAACAATAATTTTTAAAAGGTTTTAAAAGAATTTTTAAAAAGAATTTTTAAAGTTTTTTTTTTAAATGATTTTTAAAAGAATTTTTAAAATAATTTTTAAAAATGTTTTAAAATAATTTTAAATTTTTTTTTTTAAAATGATTTTTTAAAAGAGTTTTTAAAATAATTTTTAAAATGTTTTAAAATAATTTTTTAAAAGAATTTTTTAAAGTTTAAAATGATTTTTAAAATAGTTTTTAAAATGTTTTAAAATAATTTTTAAAATAATTTTTTAAAGTTTAAAATGATTTTTAAAAGAGTTTTTAAAATAATTTTTAAAATGTTTTAAAATAATTTTTAAAAGAATTTTTTAAAGAGTTTTTAAAGAATTTTAAAAATAGTTTTTTAAAGAAATAGTTTTTAAAGAATTTTGCAAATAGTTTTTTAAAGAATTTTTCAAATAATTCTTAAAGAATTTTAAAAATAGTTTTTAAAGAATTTTAAAAATAGTTTTTAAAGAATTTTTAAAATAGATTTTAAAGAATTTTTAAAATAGTTTTAAAAGAATTTTTAAAAATAATTTTTAAAGAATTTTTAAAATAGTTGTTTTTAAAGAATTTTTAAAATAGATTTTAAAGAATTTTTAAAATAGTTTTTAAAGAATTTTTAAAATAGTTTTTTAAAGAATTTTTAAAATAGATTTTAAAGAATTTTTGAAATAGTTTTTAAAGAATTTTTTAAAATAGTTTTTTAAAGAATTTTTAAAAATAGTTTTTAAAGAATTTTTAAAATAGTTTTTAAAGAATTTTTAAAATAGTTTTTAAAGAATTTTTAAAAATAGTTTTTAAAGAATTTTTAAAATGGTTTTTAAAGAATTTTTAAAATGGTTTTTAAAGTTATTATAATTTGAATTTGAAATTTGAAATTTAAGTTTAATTAAATTTAATTTAATTTGAAATTTGAAAATTAATTTTAATTTAATTTGAAATTTGAAAATTAATTTTAATTTAATTTGAAATTTGAAAATTAATTTTAATTTAAAAATTATTTAATTTAATCCTTATTCATCTCACCCGATCTAGATTATCAATCAGGGAATTCTATAATTTTGTGAGATGAATTAGATTTAATTACAGAGTTTGGTTTAACTTGTGTTAGATTCAGGTTTAGCTTTGGTCTCAACAAATAGACATTCTTCGGATAAACTTCTAAGCTTGGTGAGTCACCTGGACATCATTAGAAGTAACCAACCCTTCGAGGTTTTCCGAATAGTCCTATCCACGGAGCTTAGTGCTAAACCTTGGTCTACCTAGTTAGGATCCGTAAGGGGTAGCTTCGGTCAGTTCCACTTGGCCAAATGCACCAGATCGAAGCCATATCTTTCTAGACATGCGATGCCCAAGTTTCCCCAACGTACTATCATCCAAAACTTCACCAGTACTACTTGTCAAGTTAAACTTTTGTCCCTGTTTATTCTATTCCTAACTACCCTGCCAGGTAGTTTACTCTTATTTTACCCTTGTCGGGTAGATTATTTTGGAGGTGCCAGCTATTCTGGAGCCTCCCCTAAATTATTGATTTTTATTTTAAGATTTCTTGTATAATTAGAGTTAGTTTTAGTTAAGTTTTAATTTGTAATTTAAATTTAAGTTTTTAATTTTGAATTAATTAAATTGTTCAAATTATCTTTCTTTAAAAGAGTATATTTAATATTTAAATTTTCTTTCAATTTTAATTGTATTGGGTTAATTGACTTATCTTTCTTTAGTAGCTTATTTTTAAAGTTTAGGTTTTTATTTAATTTTGAGTTAATTAAATTGTTTGAATTATATTTCTTTAAGGGTTTGTCTTTTAACTTTTTATTAATTGTTAATTTTGAATTTTCTAGATTATTTTTGTTTAATATGTTATCTTTAACATTTAATTTTAAGTTTGTTAACTTCCGTTTTGATTTTATCAAAGTGTTTGATTTTATCCTTATATTTTCTTTACCTTTTAAGTTGATATAATTAGTGGAATTTATTAAATAAGTCTTATCATTAAAATTTAATTTTTTGTTAACTAAATTATCTTGGGTTTGGATAGAATTTTCTAGATTGATATTGTCTAGATTATTAAACAATTTATTAATTATGTCTAGATTGATATTGACCTTGTCATCCTTTTTGTTTGAATTTTCAAATTTGTTTAGGTTTAAATTCGAATTTTTAGATTTATTAATTATTTTCAGATTTTCTGTATTTTCTAAATTAATTATATTTGTTTTATCAGAAAATATCCTAGGGGTATTTTCTGTATTTTCTGAATTAATTATATTTGTTTTATCAGAAAATGTCCTAGGGGTATTTTCGCAAGTATTGTCATGTACACTATTTTCACATATACTTTCAGATATATCCAAATTAACATGCACATATTTTAAACTACTACTAGCAAGGGTGTTTTGGTAAATATTACTAACCTTGAGCGCAACCCCTAATTCAGCAGGCTTCTCCGTTGGATCTGACTCGAGTCCGGATTCGACTTTAACTTGATCTTCTAGCTCCATTGGCGTCTCGTGAAGCTTGATCAACTGGGTCCACAGCTCATATGCATTCTTGTATTTTTCTAGTCTGCATATGATATTGTTAGGTAAAATATTACAAATAATTTTACTTACGTTTTTATTCAGTTCCGAGTTCTGAGAAGGTTTTTTCAATATTAGCATATAATCGATATCTACGCTTCCTAAGAAGCATTCCATTCTTCGCCTCCAGTAGTTGAAATCTTCATCGTACGGTGGTGGTTCATTGGGGTTCCATCCTTCTTGAAAAGACATTGTTCTTGCACACAATGAAACAAAGACAAAATCCCAAGACTTGGTCTTGGATTAGCAGTGCTGGAAAAAATAATATTTCACTAATTTTTTTTTTTAAAAAAAATAATAAAATATTATTAAAATATTAATAAAAAATATTATCTCAAATTTTTGAAAATGTAATATTTTGTCGATACTAAATAATAGTGAAAAGATGACGATGTATTTTTCAAAAACAGTTTTGGAGGGAAAAAACGAAAGGCGTAAGGTTTTATTTTAAAGACAAACGATATTTAATTTTTCTTTCAAAAAGTCCCCCCTTTGCCTGATTGGTGGTTGCACCAAATCAGAGCGGTACCTGCTCTGATACCACTTGTAAGACCGATAGGTTTGATAGAGGGGGGGGTGAATATCGATTCAAAAATTTCGAGTATAAGCGCAGCGGAAAAGAAAAGTAGACACAGTTGTTTTTACTTCGTTCGGAGCCTGTGACGACTCCTACTCGAAGGCCCGTGGTCCTTGACCACTTTCGTTGGGCAATCACTATCAATTCGAATATTACAGAGTTAAGTACAAGAATTGACAGATAAAGAAAATACCGACAATAGAATTGAAACAAAACCAGCACTGAGTCGGAGAGCTTTTCGTAGCGTCGCAAGAGCACAGAGCAGCAGATCTTGAATTCTTAGTTGATATAAAGCTCCACCCTTGCCCCTTCTTTTATATGAAGCTCAGGGCGCCCCGGATCCCTTCCAGGCGCCCTGGTGAGACGAGTCCAACCAGGGAGCTCCACGTGGCGAGCCGTTCAGGATAAAGTTTGCCTCCGGGCGCCCGGATCCCTTCCAGGCGCCCGGACCTGTTTTCCAGCAGTCCGTCCTGCAAGACAAACGTTAGTCCGAGGCAAATATATATCCTGTAAAATAGATTGTTAGCACAATTAAAGTTCAACAAAGTAAAGTATGACTTAGATTCCGTCTTTCCGAGACCGGAATCTAGTCACGATCTCGACTTAGATATCCGAAATGGATCTAAGCCGGATCGACGCCTAATGTTCCCTTCCCGGGAACGCGTCCTCGCAGTCACTCCCCTCCAGTGACTTACCTTACTTACCTGCCAGATGTCCGGTCAGCGCTTCGACCCGTCTGGACTTCTCGCCAGCTATCCGGTCAGCCCGTCGACCTAGCTGGACTTCTCGCCAAGCGTCCGGTCAGCCCGTCGACCCGCTTGGACTTCTCGCCAGCTATCCGGTCAGCCCGTCGACCTAGCTGGACTTCTCTCCAAGCGTCCGGTCAGCCCGTCGACCCGCTTGGACTTCTTGCCAGCTATCCGGTCAGCCCGTCGACCTAGCTGGACTTCGTGCCAGACATCCGGTCAGCCCGTCGACCTGTCTGGACTTTTCCTGCACACTTGATCAAAGTGTCAGACAACAACACAACTAACTTAACCTATTTGTCATTCATCAAAACCTGGGTTAGACCGTTAGTGCTACCCGCACCAACAGATATGTCGTATCGCTTGGAGTATCTTATCTGTCAATCCTACGTCACGTCAGAGGGTGGTCTTACTTTGCTCTTGTTTTTCTTTCATATATTCTTTATGGTTTTGGCATGGTATTGGTGTTTAGTCATGTGCCTATTTAATTGTATTTGTTTTGTTATGGTTGTGTAAGCCTAACCGGCTATTTAATATATATATATATATATATATATATATATATATATATATATATATATATATATATAACTGCGTGATTGTAATTATTTTATTCTAGCCAAGTGGGCTGAGTATATAACTGCGTGGTTATGTATATTCCAGTCGTGTGGGATAATGTATGTATTATTGTGGTTGTATTCATGTTTCAGATTGTCATCAGTACAGGGGAGATGCTGCCGAATTTTTTTCTGGCAGGGACTCCTCTAGGGCGTGACAAATAACCCTTGCACAAATTAAGCAAACACAACCTTTCTCGAACTTATAACTTAATTAAAAGAACACTTGCACAAGATTAATAAAGAAACTAAAAGGAAAGAGACACCAAGAATTTACTTGGTTAAAACCGGGGAGGTTATTAATCCAAGGCCGATGAAAAAGCGCATTAAAAATCTCTTCTGGGCGGAGAAGCCTCTTACAACATTCAAAGCTCACAAAAAAAAAAGCTAAACTCAGACAAACTCAAGCACAAGTGTTGTTACTCTATAATTCTTGTTGTACTTAACTTCTAAGAGCAGGACTGTTTATATAGCCCTGCTCGGGGCACCTAGAAGCATTTTAGGCATCTGAAATGGGATAGAATTCTATCACCGACGTAATGTTTAAATGCCATGTCGAAATGGCTAAGAATCGGGTTTCGACCTCCCGGAAGGGTTCCGGGTGCTCGGAGTCCAAGCTCCCCGGACTGGTCGGGGGCCCCGAAGGTTGAAAGTCAACATTTTGTTGACTTTCTCTCCAGGCCTCCAGCTTTGGCTCCACTTGCTTCGGTCCGAGTCTTCTGCTTCGGCTCCGCTCGCTTGGGTGATTTCGGCCATCTGGAATAGGGCTCACCCTAACCCAACTTCCGGCCTTTTCGAGCAAACTTTCGCTTCGGCTTCTCGTTCCTCGGAATCGCTGCTTGCTTCCTTCTCGTCTGCCAGCGTACTCTTCCAAAGCTTTTCATCCCTTGAACAGTTGTGTCTTTTGCTTCTCGAGTAATCTTCTACTCCGGCTTCTCGTCCCTTAAAAACACCGCATGCTCCCTTCTCGTCCGCCGATGTACTCTTCTGCAGTACCTTGTCCCTTAGACGCATCGAGCCCGTCAGCTTTCTCCCGTGCCGTCCTTCTCACTAGCTGTGTTTTTCATTCGACTTCATGTGCTCCTAAGTTCCTGCACAATTAGTTATAGGGTTAAACACAACATGACCTAACTTAACTTGTTTGATCACATCAAAACTACCTTGGGTTACCAACAATCTCCCCCTTTTTGATGTGAGCAACCCAAGTTAAGTTAGGGTAAACCAACATAAAGTAAAAGAAATAAATTTTGTAATAAAGTGCAAAAATTGAAAAAGTTAAGCTACCTCCCCTTAGACTTAATCTTCCTTCTCCCCCTTTGATCATATAAAAAATGAGCTACCTCAAAAAAAAAAAACTTTTCAATTGTAAAAAATGAGCTAAGGGTAACTTTTCAAAAATAAGAAAGTTTTTAGTTGAAAAACTTTAATTTTCCAACATTTTGAAAAACTTGTCAAGTTTTTGAAAACTTTGAAAATAATTTTGATATCACTTAAAAAAAATTACAGTAATTTTAGAAACTCTAAGTTTTACAAAAAAAATTTCTAAGTAAATTTTTTTTTGAGTAACTATTTAAAGTATTAATTTCAATTAAATGCTTTATCAGTTAATTAATTAAACATTTTATTTTATTAATTGACTTCCAAGCTGTGGCGAGACACTAGGCCTTCTTTATTATTGGAGCAACAACTACTTTCTAGACAAAGCCTCTTAAGGAAATTAAACATTTAATCTACTCTCTGAAAGCCCTAAATCCAATTAAATTTTAATTTAGACAAGATTTTGAAACTGGATATAGGTTCTAGCCTACTGGATTAATTAAAAATCTTTTGGGTATGTATTTTTTTTGAAATTTTCGTAATTTGTCCCTTGTGGTATTTAACATACTAGTTCAAAATTATTATATCTTTTATTGTTTTGATTAAATGGACATGCACGATTTTTTAAGTATGCTATTTCTTTTTACAAATTATCATGTTCCAATTTTATTTTGTCAAATTCTTCTAATGGACAAGATTTGGCTAGAATTAATTTTAACTCTTGGTTTTCTTTTATAGCTTACAGTAATCCTTTGACAATAATTTAACAAACTTGAATAATTTATCGGGAGGTAGAGATCGTATCTAACTTACCTTGTCGATCCCATCATCTGTAGCTCCCCCTGAACTATTGCTTTCATCCGATATAGCTCCCCCTTCATTGATGCTCTCGATACTCATTTTGGACGAGCTTGCTTCGTGTTCGTTTTCTTGATGGCTTGCCATTAATGCAAGTCTGGAGAAAGGCTCAATCTCTAATTCGGACGATGTTTCATCCCACGTAGCCTTTAGCGTCATGTACTTGTTAGATTGGACAGGCTTCTTGTTCTTGCCCTTGTCTTTGTTCTTCAATTTAAGGCAGTTGTCTTTTACATGCCCTTCTTCATCACAGTGGTAGCATCTGATTCTTCTTCATTTTTTACCCTGCAGATTATTAAAATTTTCAGATTTAAGCAATTTTTAAATCGCCTTAACATCATTGTCGTTCCGTCGTCATCGAGAGAGGATTCTGAATCTTGTTCATCCATCTTTGCCTTAAAGGCAACATTATGATTCAGCTCCTTCTTTGAATCTGCACATATTGTTTCGTGAATTTCAAAAGTTGAAAATGACTCTTCTAAGGTAACATATTCTAAATCCTTAGAGATATAATAGGCATTTACTAATGATGGTCATTTTGTATTTCTAGGGAATGCATTAAGAGTGTACCTTAGGGAATCTCGATTGCTTACCTTTTCTCCAAGATTCGAAAGTCCAGTGATGAGCTCCTTGATCCTCGAGTGAAGATGTGCTATAGTTTCGTCTTATTCTAATCGGAGGTTGTTGATCTGGTTGCGAAGTAAGTCTCGTCCCGCAAGTTTTGCCTTCGAGGTTCCTTCGTGAAGTTCCAGGAATTTTTCCCAAAGCTCCTTGGCAGATTTGTAAGCTCTGATATGGTTAACTTCTTGTGGTGGTAGGACGCTTAGCAGATGAAACTCTGCTTTACCGTTTGCGATGAAGTCGACTTGTTCCTTCTTCATCCATTGATACTTTTTCTTGCCCTCGGGTGCTTCAAAACCAAATTCCATTATTAATAATAAATCTAAGTATATTTTGAAAAATACCTCCATTCTCTTTTCCCAGCTCACAAACTCCCCCTCGAACTTTGGTGGATAGATGCTTAGTTCGACCATCTCGTGTGCTTCATTAGGTGGTTAGTCCTCCTGAAGTGTCCTTGCTCTGATACCACTTGTTATGACCCTTAGCGGCTGGTTAGAGGGGGAGGGGTGAATAGCCCCTGCATAAATTAAGCAAACACAACCTTTCTTGAACTTATAACTTAATTAAAAGAACACTTGCATAAGACTAATAAAGAAACTAAAAGGAAAGATGCACCGAGAATTTACTTGGTTACAACTGGGGAGGTTGTTAAACCAAGGTAGATGAAAAAGTGTACTAAAAATCTCCTCTAGGCGGAGAAGCCTCTTACAACATTCAAAGCTCACAAAACAAAGCTAAACCCAGACAAACACAAGCACAAGTGTTGCTATTATGTAATTCTTGTTGTACTTAGCTTTTGATAGCAGAGTTGTTTATATAGCCTTGCCCAAGGTGCCTCAAAGCGTTCTAGGTACTTGGAATGAGATATAATTCTATCTTTAATGTACTGTTCAAATGTCACGTCGAAATGGCTAAGAATCAGATTCTGGGCGCCCAGAAGGGTTTCAGGCGCCCGGAGTCCGCACCCCTGACTGGTCCGGGCGCCCCGAAAGTTGAAAGTCAACATTTGACATGCTTAGTTCAAGCCTTTGATTTTCACCCCTGCACATCCACGTAGAAGAAAGAGTCTCTCCCCATGCATTTGTTCATATCATACATGCATGTGCAATAGTATAAACTATCCAACTAACCCTTGAACTACCAATGTGAGACTAAAGTTCACATGCACAATGGAGTCCTCTCCATCTATCTCATGATTTCCTTTCACATTATTCAACAATCCATCATATAAATAGAAACAGGATATGTGATAGCATTCAGCAGTTGAGTCCAGTATATGATAAGTAAGTTTTAATTTTTGAATCTTGTGAAGAATTGTTTGTTTATTGGCTGACAGTAGACATGATGTCATTGAATTATTTTGCCGTCTGTGTAAGCATTGATATATCTCACCCATAACTTTATCTGATACAACTAAGTTCTCATGATTATCTTTTTTTTACCATAAACACGCCTAATTTTATGAGAAGTCTTAAGAATTGTGCCTCCAATTCTTTTCGAAGCATCCCCACTTCTTTATCACATAGTAATTTCTCAGGAGTATTTCACATTACTCCACTGGATCATTAAAAGTCATATACTTAACCTCCATCATTCATTGATCTATTGGGTTATTCTCCCCATAGTGAACAACATTATTAGTATAATTAGGTTGTCCCTTTGAATTTAGTTCTTAGGATCTCCAATTTGAATAGCTTGAGTTTTCTTTCCATCAATATTTCTTATCTATATTAAGGTCATCCCTCGTGATGAGTTCGCAAATAACTTTCTGTTAAATTTTTTAGTTAACGGATATGCTATATTATCCTTTGATTTCACATAGTCAACATTGATAACTCCTGTTGAGAGTAGTTGTCTAATAATATTATCTCTATGATTTATATGTCTAGATTTACCATTATACAGATGGCAGTATGCCCAGCGAATTGCTAATTGACTATTGCAATATATGCAAATTATCAGTATAAGTTTTGGCCATCTTGGAACATTTTCCAAGAATTATGGTAGTCATTCAGCCTCTTCACCATATTTATCAAGAGCTAAAAACTCAGATTCTATCATGCATTTGATTATTACGGGTTGCTTAGAAGATTTTCTTGAAATGACTGTACCTCACAGAATGAATACATATCCACTCATAGATTTAGAGTCTTTTATGTTAGATATCTAACTCGTATCATTGTATCCTTTAATCAAAGCAGGATATCTCGTATAATGTAGTCCATATTCATGAGCTTATCTCAAGTACCTCAGTATTGTTGTTATCCCTTTCTAGTACTCAACACTGGGATTACTCATGTATCTATCCAATTTACTTACTATGTAGGCTAAGTTTCGTCATGTATAATTCATCAGGTACATTAGACTTCTAATCACTTAAGAGTATTCTATCTGAGAGATACTTTCTCCTTGATTCTTTAATAGATGTTGACTCATATCTATTGATGTTCGTACAATGCAGTATCACCCTTAATAAACTTCTCAAGAATTTTATCCACTTAATGAGACTGACTATGGATAAGTTCTACTGCTCTAAAAATTTTGATTCCTAAAATCATATCAGTTAGGTCTATGTCTTTTATGTCAAATCTTGAGTTCAACATGTCTTTAGTGGATTTGATTATCTTTTCATTACTCTCAATGATAAGTATGCCATCTACATATAAATACAAGATGACATAGTCATTCTTTGTGATTTTCATATAGATACATTTATCACATTCATTAATTTTGAATCCATATTCCTTCATGACATTATCAAATTTCTTATGTCATTGCTTTGATGCTTATTTTAAGCCATATAATGCCTTCACCAATTGCTGCATAGAAAAATCTTTAGATTGCTCCATGTAGATTTTCTCTTTTAAATCCTCATTTAGAAAGACTGTCTTTACATCCTTCTGATGATTTCCAAATTCCATAGAGTAGCGATAGCCAACAATACTCTAATGGAAGTTATTCTCGATACCATAGAATATATATCAAAGTAATCAAAGTCTTCTTATTATCGGTAGCCTTGAATTACTAACCTATTCTTGTACTTATCAATTATGTCATCTGATTTCATTTTCTTGTTGAAGATCCACTTGCAAACTAGTGGTTTACTTCTATGAGGAAGATCCATAAGTTTCTAAGTGTGATTTTACAAGATTGAATCTATCTCAGATGTAATTATTTCTTTCCAGTGAAATCGATTAGAAGCTTACTGCTTTTGAATAACTTTGAAGCTTACTTTCCAATTTAAAAGTGATAAAATTCATTTTGTAGGATTTTTCACCCAAGTTCATTTACTTCATCTGAGCTCAACCTTCTGGTCCATCATCCTCTTCTTCCTCTTATGTTTCTAATGCCTGTTTTGAGGAACTTGCTTCTTCTTGGGTCTTATATGAAAATACATGCTCGAATAACGATACATTTCTTAAGTCTATTATCGAGTTCTTGTATAAATCCAGTATTTTTGACTCATATATTTAAAAATGATACACACTGTTGTTATGTGCATATCTAATAAATATGCAATTAATAGTTTTTGATCCCATCTTAATCATTTTCGGAATATGTACCAAAACTTTGTCAAGACACCCTCACATTTGTAAATATTTTTAGGACGATTGTCTTTCATTTCACAACTCATAAGGGCTCATATTTATTTTCTTTTGAAATAACTTATTTAAAAGATAATTAGCTGTTAACTCAACTTCCCCCACAAGAATTCTAGAAGTCCAAATCTCAATAGAAGAGCATTAATCATCTCTGTTAGAGTGTGATTCTTTCACTCAACAATTCCATTTTACTAAGGAGCATCAGAAGTTATTGTTTCATGTCTAATCCCATATTTAGCACACAACTTAGCGAATGGTGATACATATTCACTACCTCGGTCACTTCGAACCACCTTAATCTTCTTATTAAGTTAGTTTTCCACCTCATTATTATAAAGAATAAATTTTTCTATAGTTTCATCTTTACTTTTGAGAAGATACACATAACAATATTTTGTATTATCATCTACAAAAATGATGAAGTATTTATTTCCACCACAATTCGGTGTACATTTTAAGTTGCACACGTCGATGAGTCCTGCAAGACTCAAACACACATATCAAACACATATGAAAGCCTAACTTAAACTCTTTGACACACACATCAAAACCATGATTGTACCGATCAATCCTAGGTCGATTGCATCAACAATCTTCCCCTTTTTGACGTGTGACGATATGTTTAAGTTAGGCATAAATAACAACATGAAAATTAGAAGCAATATGTAAACATGAAGCATAATACCCAAGCTCCCCCTTAACATATGCTCTCACCCTTGATTTTTAAGTTTTGCACACAATTAGGTTTTTAACTTAAACCTTCCCATTTATCCCCCTTTGACACCATCAAAAATTGTACCAAACAAGTACACATACCAAGGTATCATTGTGGACTTAAAAATACCCAAAACTAGCTCTTGAAGGTGCTGGAAAATAGGTACTAGTCGACTGCTAACTGTTGCAGTCGACTGGCACAAACCTAACCCGAATTTCAACATTCTGAATCCAACTTCAGAAATGTATAAAATTTTTTAGAAAATTCAAAAAATCATGAAAATTTGAAAGCATATTTCTTTTAAGGTTCTCTAACTAGGAAAAAATATATTTTCATAAAAATTCATTATATTTTTGAAAATTTGACCAAATCTCAAAAACCTTGAAAAATCTTAAATTTGTATCAATTTGAACCTTAGTTTTGCAATCATATGTTTCAACATAACTATACTACAGTAAATAAAATATAGAATTATTTTTAAAATATTTAAAATATCCAACTATGATCTATGGACAAGATGTCCATTAATTAAATATTTGCTTTCCCTATAGTTGGTCTATGATAACTAAACATTGATATATTTCATAACTCAACAAAATGCCATAAGCATAAGTGAATTATAAATATCATCCTATCATCTCACATTTATGGTTAAAAAATAATACAAGTCATTGTGAGATAAAGATAACCTCTACTTAGCCCTCTTGATCATGAATTTCTTTCAAGGCTAAGTGCTCCCCCTTAAGGTCTCAAGTCAACCATTTTTCAAAGATTTGAATTTTGAGTTTCATGGTTGACTTGACCTAAAATCCTTTAACCCTTGAGGATTGATTTTGATACCCAATAGAAATTCTTTCTAATTAGGTTAACAAAAAATTCCTTGGGGATCCATTTTCTATCTATGGTCTTAGTTTTTGATTTCCTCCTAGCAAGTAGACAATGATAAGTCTTTTCATTGTTGAGTTCATTGTATCCTAACCCATTTTTCTTAAAACTTGCCCTTTGGCTCCCAATAATCATGTTTAGAGTATTGGATCCAATTTTAAATTTTCTAAGGGCATTGGTAAGATATTCTACCTTTTCCCTTAATTTCCTATTTTCCTCTTCTAAACATGAATCATTTAAATTTGTAGAAGAAGCATGCATATCATTGTCCTTAGAACACATGGATTCTAATTTTTCATTAAGCATGCAAATATCATTTTTCAAAGATTTGTTCTTTATTTTTTGCTTTAAACAAATCATCATTTGTACTTGTAATAATTTTAATTAAAATATGGGGAGGAAGATTATGTACCTCACTTACCGAGAAGTCTGAATCCGAAGTTTGACCTCCCCCTTCACTCGAGCTCCCTTCTTCATTTTTACTTGAGCTCCTTGTTGGTGCAGTGAGCACCAGATGATCGAACCTGAGTTTTGATTATGGCAAAGGGCTCAAAGTTAAGTGGTGGTGTTATCTAACAAAGTTCATGGAGCTTGCAGGAAAGTCCTAAGTGATACTTAGGCAAAAGTCCTAGCTGCGGTTAGGCAGGTAAAAACCCTAGGGGGTGGTAACCCTAGGTCATAGGGGGGTGGTAACCCTATGCGGGAAGTCTTGGAAGGTCGATGGCTTCAGGCAAAAGTCCTAGGGGGTGGTAACCCTAGGTGAAAAGTCCTGGTGTCGCGAACCAGGTGAAAGTCTGGACTAGCCGGGAAGCGGATGTTCAGCAGAAAGTCCGGAAGCATCGAGTGCCGAGCAAAAGTCCAGTCGATCTGGAGGATCGTACTGGCAACAGGTAAATCTCCTGAGTGGAGTAGGTGAGGACGCGTTTCCCGTAGAGGGAACAGTCCGGTAGGAAACCTGAAGTCAGACTCGGACAGTCAAGAGACTGTTAAATATTTCAATAGTTATATCATTGTTTTGTGCTAACTTTGTGCTACAGGGTATTTTTGGGATTAACATATCTTGCAGGGACCAAAGTACAAAAAAGGCCTCGGATGAACAGTGCCGAGGCGCCTCCATGGAGCTTGGAGGCGCCTTGAATGGAGTTCAAGGCGCCTTGGACCGGAGGTTGAAGGCGCCCTGGATAGGCTGAAGGCGCCTTGAACCAGATAGAGTTCGACCAGGTCTGTGCTGATCCATGCGGGTGACTCGGCTCGTTCAAGGCGCCTTGGTGAACAGTATAAGGCGCCTTGAACCCCCTTTATAAGGGGTCTCGACCAGCAGCTTCAAGAGAACAACTTCCAAGCAATCTTTCTGCTACAAGCTGCTCACGAGACGATCCCGAAGTGCTGCTATGAGACACCGACGACCCGGAGCTCCGAAATCTTCAGATTACGATATTGTCGTTGGTATAACTATACTTTTTCATTATACTTAACTGTAATACTTGTACTCTTGTCGAACTTATAGTTAGTGCCCACGGAAAGCGATCAAGGATTGCGGGCCTTCGAGTAGGAGTCGTCACAGGCTCCGAACGAAGTAAATTCTCTTGTCTTTCTGTGTGGTTGTTTACTTTCCGCTGCGTTACTTCTCCGATAGATTTTACGATTCTGATAATTGAACGATTTTAGCCACGAGCGCTATTCACCCCCCCCTCTAGCGCGTCTCGATCCAACAATTGGTATCAGAGCGGGGTCGCTTTGAACTGGTGCAACCACCATTCAAGCATTTTTTGTGGCTTTGTCGTGTGTATAGGGTAAAAATAAAACCTTACGCCTTTCGTTTTTTTTTCCTCCAAAATTATTTTCGAAAAATTCATTATCATCCTTTTCACGGCTTATTAGTATTGATAAAATATTGAATTTGGAAAAATTTGAAATAATATCTTTT
This sequence comes from Zingiber officinale, assembly GCF_018446385.1. Classification (NCBI taxonomy): domain Eukaryota; kingdom Viridiplantae; phylum Streptophyta; class Magnoliopsida; order Zingiberales; family Zingiberaceae; genus Zingiber; species Zingiber officinale. The sequence goes on along the minus strand of NC_055987.1, from coordinate 96,464,423 downwards.
AAAATATTTTTTTAATAATATTTTATTATTTTTTTTCTCGAAACTGGTGAACTTCTATTTCTATCCTTCCATACCGCACTGCTAATCCAGGATCAAGTCCTGGTACATTTTTTTTGCTATTTTTTTTGTGGGCAAGGTTCTTTTAAATCGCCCTCCAAGAAGGCTTTAGCACTTTTCGCCCCCCGCTCTTCTCTGGCGAAGACTTTACCTATTGGAAGAACCGGATGATCTACCATCTCAAGACGCAAGTCGAGATGTGGATCATCATCCAGACCGGCTTGACGGCGCTGGAGAACTCGTTTCATGCACTAACTGGGATACCAGCATAAGAAAGAAGGTCGAAGCTGATGCCAAAGCAACCTGTATGCTGCAATGTGGGTTGACAAAAGAAGAACTGAATAGAGTCGGACCATTTTCAAGTGCGAAGGAGCTATGGAACAAACTAATCGAGCTGCACGAGGGCACGTCAGACGCTAAAGTAAGTAAGCGTGATTTAATTTTAAATAAATTATATAATATTAAAATACAGGAAGGTGAGACGGCGAACCAGCTTCACGCACGCATCCGGGACCTACTCAATGGGCTTCATGCGATCGGCCAAAAAGTGGAAAACCGTGACGTAATAAGGTACGCGCTAAGTGCTTTTCCGAGGAACACTTTGTGGGCATCCATGGTTGATGCTTACAAAGTTTCCAAGGATTTATCCTCAATAAAACTAGATGAATTGTTTTCTGAATTAGAATTGCATGAGCAGACTAATGCACGCCCGGTCGAGAAAGGTGTTGCTTTGGTTGCAGGTACTAGCAGAACACGTGAACCGACGTCAAGGCGCAAATCTAAAATATCAGAGGACGAAGACGATGAATCAGACGCAGAAGACGAAGACGAAGTTATTTCCAAGTTGATAAAACTCGTACGGAAGATGTGCAAGTCGAAGAAGGCAACTCAAATGAACACAAAGGACAGATCAGATGTCACCTGCTACGGCTGTAACCAAAAAGGTCACTACAAGCCAGATTGCCCAAACAAGAAGAAAAGAAGAAAGGCATTGAAAGCAACCTGGTCCGAGTCGTCAGACGAATCCGAGACTGACAAGGAAGAAGAACCAACGAGCTTTCTCGCATTACCGGTGCAGGCTAACATAATTGACGAAATCGAGTCCGAACTCGAGTCCGAAGCCGAGAACGAGTCAGAAACAGAGTCCGAGCGAAGCCACGGATCCGCATCCGCTTCCGAAGGCCCGATCCCCACTGTAAGTTCTTTTCTCGCCGAAACTCAAATAGATGACTTAAGAAATTTAGTTCCTTATTTGCTTAAAAAATTGGCTAAATCCAACATCCGGGTTAGGTCGCTCCAAAAGGAAGTAATAGCCCTTAAGGAAGCGACTGACTCGAGTTCTTTAACTGAGTCAGTTCAAGTTGGAAATTCAACTCAAGTCCAACAACTTGAGGAAGAAAATTCCAATTTGAAAACTCAAATTAAAGAACTCAAGGATACGTTAGAACGCTTTACGTTGGGTTCCAAAAATTTGGATCTGATTCTTGGAAAACAGCGTGCCGTTTACAACAAATCCGGACTTGGATTCAAGCCCAAAACTAAATATAGATCATATCTGTCGTTGGTAAATAGAAATAAATGGAACATAATTCAAGCATGGGTCGACAAGTCCAACCTAGTTAATCAAATTGGACTTGGACAATATTGGGTCCCCAAGGATCAGGTCCACTACCTCGATAGACCATATCGAGGCTATGATCCAGGGGGAGCAAGAAGGAAAATAATTTTAATAAATTAAATTCAAAATTCATAAATCTAAAATTAACAATTAAATTAAAATTAAAAAAATTAAAATTCGAAATTTAATTAAAATTCAACATTCGAAATTAAAATTCAAAAATTCAAAATTCAAATTACAAATTCAAAATTCGAATTCAAAATTAAATTCAAAATTTGAAATTTAAAATTCAATAGAAGGAGGATCCAGAATAGCTAGCACTCCCAACTAAATTACCCGACTGGGTAACCGAACTTAATCTACCCGAAATGGGTAAAACAAGAGTAGATCACCCGGCAGGGTAATTAAGGTTAGATTAAAACGGACTAAGGTTAACTTGAACCACAGTACTGGTGAAGTTTTTGGATGATAGTACGTTAGGGAAGCTTGGGCATCGCATGTCTAGGAAGATATGGCTTCGACCTGGTGCATTTGGCCAAGTGGAACTGACCGAAGCTACCCTTAAATGGATCCTAACTAGTTAGACCAAGATTTAGTACTAAGCTCAATGGGTAGGACTATTTGGAAAACCTTGAAGGCATGGTTACTTTAATGAGTTCCTTGTGACTCACCATAGCCCAGAAGTTTATCCAAAGAATGCTTACTTGTTGAACCCAAAGCTAAACTTGAATCTAACACAAAGTTAACCCAAACCTTAAAATTGAATTATAATTCATCTCACAACAATTATAGGATTCCCTGATTGAAAATTTAGGTCGGGTGAGATGATTAAGAAATTTAAAATTAAAATTCAAAATTATTTTAAAATCAAATTTCAAAACTAAATTTCGAAATTAAACTAAATTTCAAAAGTATTTCAAAACTAAATTTCAAAACCTTTTCAAAATTATTTAAAAATCATTTCAAAATCTTTTAAAATTTATTTGTAAAATTCTTTTAAAAATTATTTCAAAATCATTTTAAAATCTATTTCAAAAATCTTTCAAAATCATTTCAAAATCATTTTAAAATTATTTCAAAATCTTTTAAAAATCTATTTCAAAAATCATTTTAAAATTATTTCAAAATCTTTTAAAAATCTATTTCAAAAATCTTTCAAAATTATTTCAAAATCTTTTAAAAATCTTATTCAAAAATCTTTTAAAACTTAATTTCAAAATCATTTCAAAAATCTTTTGAAAATCAATTTCAAAATTATTTAAAAATCATTTCAAAAAATCTTTTGAAAATCAATTTCAAAATTATTTAAAAATCATTTCAAAAATATTTTGAAAATCAATTTCAAAATTATTTAAAAATCATTTCAAAAATCTTTTGAAAATCAATTTCAAAATTATTTAAAAATCATTTCAAAAATCTTTTGAAAATCAATTTCAAAATTCATTTCAAAAATCTTTTGAAAATCAATTTCAAAATTATTTAAAAATCATTTCAAAAATCTTTTGAAAATCAATTTCAAAATTATTTAAAAATCATTTCAAAAAATCTTTTGAAATCAATTTCAAAATTATTTAAAAATCATTTCAAACTTAATCATCTTTTGAAAAACTTATTTAAAAATCCTTTGAAAATTCATTTCAAAAATCTTTTGAAAATTCTTTCATAAGCTGCACATGTTTGATAATCTAGAATGGATGAGTCTCAAACTCATTCATAAGCTGTACATGTTTGATAATCTAGAATGGATGAGCTGGAATTAGGATAATATTCTTCTTATGCTTGTACTCTAAGACCATAAGAAGTTAATTTGGCATTAATTAAGGGGGAATGAACAGAGTCATGCTAGTACTTTAAGGCTAAACAAATTCCTTTAGGACTCTGATACCCAATCAAGTTAAATAATTTAATTTGATTCATGCTTGGACACCTAAACTCAAAGAAGTTATTAAGGCATTAACTTAAAATTTAAATTATCTATGCAACAATTCTTTTCAAACACCTTATGAATTGAGCTAAGTACTTCACCTAAATTTTTTTCTGAGTACTTAACTATGCTACCCTTTAGGGGGAGCTTAAATTAACTAGACTATTTCTCTCTTCTTAATTCTTTTTGATTTATGTCAAAGGGGGAGAGAAAAGTCAAAGTTAAGAAATCAAGAATGAAAGGGGGAGCATAAACTTTAAATTTTATTTATGCATTGATGCTTCTGGTTAACTTTCATTATTTATTCCTTTATTTAAAAGTTATGTTTTACTTAACTTTGAACCAAGATTGCCATAATCAAAAAGGGGGAGATTGTTGGTGCAGTGAGCACCAGATGATCGAACCTGAGTTTTGATTATGGCAAAGGGCTCAAAGTTAAGTGGTGGTGTTATCTAACAAAGTTCATGGAGCTTGCAGGAAAGTCCTAAGTGATACTTAGGCAAAAGTCCTAGCTGCGGTTAGGCAGGTAAAAACCCTAGGGGGTGGTAACCCTAGGTCATAGGGGGTGGTAACCCTATGCGGGAAGTCTTGGCAGGTCGATGGCTTCAGGCAAAAGTCCTAGGGGGTGGTAACCCTAGGTGAAAAGTCCTGGTGTCGCGAACCAGGTGAAAGTCTGGACTAGCCGGGAAGCGGATGTTCAGCAGAAAGTCCGGAAGCATCGAGTGCTGAGCAAAAGTCCAGTCGATCTGGAGGATCGTACTGGCAACAGGTAAATCTCCTGAGTGGAGTAGGTGAGGACGCGTTCCCCGTAGAGGGAACAGTAGGCGTCGGGTCGACCTAGGGTTTCCGGTAGGAAACCTGAAGTCAGACTCGGACAGTCAAGAGACTGTTAAATATTTCAATAGTTATATCATTGTTTTGTGCTAACTTTGTGCTGCAGGATATTTTTGGGATTAACATATCTTGCAGGGACCAAAGTACAAAAAAGGCCTTGGATGAATAGTGCCGAGGCGCCTCCATGGAGCTTGGAGGCGCCTCGGGTGCGAGTCAGGAAAAGGCCAGCGCAGCAGACTGGAGGCGCCTTGAATGGAGTTCAAGGCGCCTTGGACCGGAGGTTGAAGGCGCCCTGGATAGGCTGAAGGCGCCTTGAACCAGATAGAGTTCGACCAGGTCTGTGCTGATCCACGCGGGTGACTCGGCTCGTTCAAGGCGCCTTGGTGAACAGTATAAGGCGCCTTGAACCCCCTTTATAAGGGGTCTCGACCAGCAACTTCAAGAGAACAACTTCCAAGCAATCTTTCTGCTACAAGCTGCTCACGAGACGATCCCGAAGTGCTGCTACGAGACACTGACGACCCGGAGCTCCGAAATCTTCAGATTACGATATTGTCGTCGGTATAACTATACTTTTTCATTATACTTAACTGTAATACTTATACTCTTGTCGAACTTATAGTTGTTGCCCACGGAAAGCGATCAAGGATCGCGGGCCTTCGAGTAGGAGTCGTCACAGGCTCCGAACGAAGTAAATTCTCTTGTCTTCCTGTGTGGTTGTTTACTTTCCGCTGCGTTACTTCTCCGATAGATTTTACGATTCCGATAATTGAACGATTTTAGCCACGAGCGCTATTCACCCCCCCCCCCTAGCGCGTCTCGATCCAACACTCCTTCCTTCTTCTCTTTCGGATGAGGTGGAGGCAATGCCATCAACTTCCATTAATGCAAAGTGGGAGACATGATGTTGTTCTTCCTCCGATGATGATGGATCATCCCATATAGCCTCTAGGTTTTTAACCTTCTTCCCCTTTTCTTTTGACTTCTTCTCTTCCTTCTTCTTTTCTTCTTTCTTCTTCAAGAGAGGACAATTATCCCTCATGTGTCATTCTCCTTGGAAATTATAGCAAATGACCTTCCTATTTCTACTCTCGCCTCTTGAATTTTTCCTAGCATGAGATTTGTTAGTAGAAAAAGATTTAAATGTTTTTCTCATCTTCCTTACCATATATGTCTCTTGATCGCTATCCATTGAGGCACTTGACTCCTCAGAATCGGAAGATGATGGAGATGGAGCTTTCTTCTTCTTCCCCTTTCCTTTGTTTGCCACAAGAGCTACTCCTCTTGATCTTTCTCCATCTAACCCTTCAACTCGTGTCTCATGAAGCTCCATCGTTGAAAAGAATTCATCTAGAGAGCTCTTCTCTAGGTCCTTTTAAATGTAGAACGAGTCTACAATTGAGCTCCATGTTGAGTTTCTTGGGAAAGCATTGATGGCTTTCATCATAATGTCCCGGTTGGAGAGTTTCTCATCTACACTTGTTAGTCCACTTAAAATTTCTTTAATTTTAGCATGAAGTGAAGATACCTTTTCTCTTTTTTCAAGTTTAATGTTGTTGAGTTAAGTTTGGAGAAGGTCTCTTCTTGCTAACTTTGCCTCCGATGTGCCTTCATGAAGCTCTATGAGTCTTTCCCACAAATACTTGGCACTTGTGTAGTTCCCAATTCAAGTTACTTCTTGTTGAGGAAGAACACTTAAGAGATGGTGCATTGCTCTTGAGTTTGCTACATGCTCTTCTCTTTACTTCTTGCTCCATCTTACTTTCTCAATTAACTCATTATTTTGATCCCTAGGCATCTCAAAACCATTTTCTATGATTAGCATAATGCCAAAGTCGGTTTTGAAAAATATCTCCATTCTTTTCTTCCACCAGGAGAAGTCTTTTTCGAATTTGGGTGGATGAATGCTTGAGCCGACCATTTTGATAAGTGCTCTTCTCTACGATTAGTCCGTTGAAGGGTGTTCTCGCTCTGATACCACTTGTAGGGGATCGGTGGTCGGCTAGAAGGAGGGTTGGATAGCTAGATCACCCCCAACTTGCAATTCTTTTCTACAGGGTTAGTTAGTGTGCAAGCGGAATATACTAAAACAAAGAAAACAAATAAGAAAGAACACAAATGCTAACACAAATCCTTTACGTGGTTTGGAGATTGCTTGCTCCTACTCCACGGTGTGTCCTTGAGGTGGACGAACCCTTGATCCTTCGGTGGATCAATCCCCAGAAATCTTCGGCTAGATCTTACTCCTTCTCGGTGGAGTACAACCTCTCATAAAGCTCTCTTCCTTTTACAAGATGGAACTTAGGTTTGGAGAGGAAGAGTGGACTTGGAAGCTTTGGGCAAAGACTTAGGAGTTATTCAACAAGCATGAGTAACCTCCTTCATGCCCCAAAGCTTTCTATAAATAAGAGGAGAGAGTTGATCAACATATCAACTCATCTCGACACCAGTCGACTGTCACTTCCATCAGTCGACTGGTGCTACCGTTGGAGTTACCAACGGCGACTTCGCAGCACCAACGGCTACTTACCAGTCGATTGGTAAAAGTACCAATCGACTGGTCGCTGATGGCTGAGCGAACAGAATATTTCTGTTCACTCCCAGTCGATTGGTCCCGGTTACACACTCACACTCATCCTCTTCGGAGTCGCCCTTGAAGCCCTCTTCCTCGGCCTTCGTCCCTCAAATGCACCCGAGCTCGCGGCTCCTCTTCGTGCCATCCTTCACGTTGCCTTAAAGTCTGCTTCCCTCAGCTCCACTCCGTTGCTTCTTGTCCGACAGTCCCTCGGATGCCTTCCACACCATCCTTCACCGACTCAAGGATCTGAGCCCTAGGATGAGCTTCCCAAGCTTAGCTGCACCAAGCTCCTCATGTGTGTTTCACCAAGTCCTGCAAGACTCAAACACATATAAAAGTCTAACTTAAACTCTTTGACACCAGGGCCGTACCTGAGTTTTCGTAGGCCTGAGTCAAAGTTCCAAAATTAGGCACCTTCACATTGTGCGATTAATTTTTCTTAATCAAAATCTTCTTTATTAATACCTATAAAATACAAAGCAAAATACTAATTGATTGCAAATTATTATGACTTTTTGAGTTCTGTCCTTCGTTGTCCGAGTCCGACGGTCATCCATAATTTGCAAAACATAATTGCATTCACTGATTGTAAATTTGTAATGTTCGGAGACCAAGAGGCGAGAGATGAGATGGTTGAAAGTTGAAACGTTTAATTTAAGACTAGGGGAAAAGAATTTCATATTTTAATTTGTTAATTACATTGACAGAATATTACATATGTGGGCTGACTAAGAAAATATATAGAAGGGCTGAATACTTTTTTCCTAGGCCACTTAACACAAATGCTCAAGATAAAATATACGTATATATTTTTTTGAGGCCCCCTAAGATAATGGGCCCTGAGACAGATGTCTCTCGAGACTATGCTCAGGTCTGGCTCTGTTTGACACACACATCAAAACCATGATCGTACTGATCAATCCTAGATCGATTGCACTAATAGAAGAGTCGTCGAGTCAGGAAGCGAAGTTGGGAGTCTGAGTCTGTTAGTTAGAGCCCTAGAGCCAATCATTTGATGATTGTATTATGGACTTATTGTATCATATTCTTATATATAAATAAAGACATTTATTTTGGTTATTATACTTGTTGGTTGCTACTCGGAAAACCTAATGGTTCCACTGTACAAAAATTTTGTACAAAGGTCTGAACCTTTTCCTAGCTACCATGTGTTCTTTTAAATTAAACTCGGATCGCCTGCGGAACTTAACACGTTTGATCCTAAGTTTAATTTATTTGTTCTTTTAGGTTTAGACTTGGATCTCCTGCGGAACTTAACACGTTCGATCCAAATCACCTAGGTTATTAATTCCATTAAATATTATTTTCAAAATTGGCTTCCAGGACTGCATGGCGAGGCACATGGCCTTCTTGGATATGGGAACAACCACCACCGCCTAGACAAAGCCTTTTAAGAAAAGCTAATAGTTAATTTCCTTAAATAACTTTAGGTCAACCAAAAAGAACAATCAAATCACAAGGAAAAGAAAAATAAAAGAACACAACATCGAAAACTAATTCGAAAAACTAGAATCGCATGCCTCTTGTATTTGGTATTTTTACAAAGAAATAAAACTAGTATGATGCAGAAATTAAATACTAGTATACCTTTTCTTTTGCAAGTAAAAACCTCTAGGTCTTCTACCATATTCCTCTTCTAACCTCGGACGTTGTGTGGGCAATGATCTTCCAAGATGAGAAACCACCAAAGCACCTTCTTCTCCTCCTTGCAAGGTTCGGCCACAACAAGAGCACCTCCAAGGATGAAGAGATTCAACCACCACCAATGCTCCAAGGGATACTAGAAAAGAGGCTTCTTTTCTCTCCTTCTTCTCCTTCTTAGATCTGGCCACCAAAGCTATCTCCACCAAGAGAAGGTTTCGGCCACACAAAGGAGAGGAGAGGAAAGAAGGGGCCGGCCACACCCAAGGAGAAAAGAGAGGGAAAATAGAATAGAGATGTTCATCATGAAGGCACCTCCACCCCCTCTTTTATAATCCTTGATCTTAGCAAATAAGGAAATTTAATAAAAAAACTTCCTTAATTCTTTTGCCATGAAAAAGAAAAATTATTTAATTAAAAATAATTTTCTTTTCTTAATAACAATGGTCGGCCACCTTAAGCCCCAAATCAAGGAAAGTTTTAATTAAAACAAGAATTAAAACTTCCTAATTTGTTTCCGAAAATTTATAAAAATTTCTCCAATAATTTTAATCCCTTTATGATTGGTAAATAAAAAGGAAATTTTATAAATTAAAATATTTCTTTTAAACATGTGGATAAAAAGTAAGTTATCTCTAAAAATTAAAATCTCTTTTAATCTACAAATAAGAAAAGATATCAAATCTTTTCTTAATCTCTTGTAGAAACTTATAAAAGAGAATATTTAATTTTTAAACTCTCTTTTAAAACATGAACATGGTTAAAAAGGAAAGTTTTCCTAAAATTTAAAATCCATCTTTTAATCAACAAATAAGGAAAGATTTCAAATTTTAAACTCTCTTTTAAACATGTAGATGATTTACAAATAAGGAAAGTTTTTACCAAAAATTAAAACCATCCTTTTAATCTACAAATAAGGAAAGAGATTAATCTCTTCTCTTAATCTTTTGTAGAAAGCTATAAAAGGATATTTTTAATTTTTAAACTCTCTTTTAAAACCATGATATCCACATAAGAAATAATTTTAATAAAAATCCTTTTTAATATTTTAGTGGCCGGCCACCTAAGCTTGGGACCCAAGCTTTGGCTGGCCACCAACTTGGCTCATCCACTTGGTCTTGGCCAACCCTAGCTTGGGTTCCAAGCTAGCTTGGCCGACCCCATTGGATGGGTAAGAAGGTGGGTATGTGGTGGGTATAAATCTCTATATACAAGAGGCTACGATAGGAACCGAGAGGAGGAATTGGTTTTGGTCTCCTGATGAAATTAAGCATCCCGTGTTCGCCCCGAACACACAACTTAATTTCATCAATAATAATTCATTCCACTAAAGAACTATTATTGAACTACCGCACCAATCCCAAATTACATTTTGGGCTCCTTCTTATTATGAGTGTGTTAGTCTCCCTGTGTTTAAGATAACAAATGTCCACTAATTAAGTAAGTTACTGACAACTCACTTAATTAATATCTAGCTCCAAGAGTAATACCACTCAACTTCATCGTCATGTCGGACTAAGTCCACCTGCAGGGTTTAACATGACAATCCTTATGAGCTCCTCTTGGGGACATTCTCAACCTAGATGACTAGGACACAGTTTCCTTCTATAATCAACAATACACACTATAAGTGATATTATTTCCCAACTTATTGGGCTTATTGATTTATCGAACTAAATCTTACCCATTGATAAATTAAAGAAATAAATATCAAATATATGTGCTTGTAATTATATTAGGATTAAGAGCACATACTTCCATAATAACTGAGGTCTTTATTCCTTTATAAAGTTAGTATAAAAAGAAACGACCTCTAATGGTCCTACTTAATACACTCTAAGTGTACTAGTGTAATTATATAGTTAAGATAAACTAATACCTAATTACACTACGACCTTCCAATGGTTTGTTCCTTTCCATCTTGGTCGTGAGCTACTATTTATAATTTATAAGGTACTGATAACATGATCCTCTGTGTGTGACACCACACACCATGTTATCTATAATATAAATTAATTGAACAACTACATTTATCATAAATGTAGACATTTGACCAATGTGATTCTTATTTCTAGATAAATGTTTATACCAAAAGCTAGACTTTTAGTATATATCCTAACAATACTTACTTGTATTGGTGCCAAATAAACTAAGTATAATATCGTCCTTGAGTAGAAGGTTCTCACCTATATCAATCGGTTAGTTGAACCGATAGTGAGATGATATAGGGAACACTACTTTTAATCATTCCTAGTCGAGTATTAACAGTCAGGGATAATGTTAATGCAATAAGACTAGCATGTAGGTCAACTCGATGACTTGATCTCACAAGTCATGGATATAGAGATATCAAGTTGACACATGGGTATGCATTAGAGAATGTATACTGAATGACCCGCCATGAGAAAGTATCATGGATCGTTATATGAGTGTCATATACTTTCTCATGTGGCTATTAGTATGACTACTAGTCCTTAGACCTGAAGTCACCATGGTTCCCTACATAAGGAGTTATGTACTTAGGTTTCGTCAAACGTCACCCGTAACTGGGTGGACTATAAATGTGATTACTGCGTATGTAACGAATTATGCAGAGGGATGTGAGTGATGTAGATGAGATCTATCCCTCCTATATGACGGGAGTGACATCGATATTCTTGATAGAGTGAGACCATGAAGTGCATGGCCATGCCCAAATGAGTCAATATAAGATATTGAGCTCATTTGATTTAGCGAGTCTACTTGGAGTTCAAGATTTAGATTGGTCAGAGGATGACGCGGTCTATGCCTCACTTTGATCAATCTAGATGTCTAGGATAGAAGGGCACTTGTCATATATTGTGAGGAGTCACAATTAGTAGTCACAAGGTGATGTTGGATCTCAACATTCTTGTAACTTGGGTAGTAATGATGTATTGCTAGATACCGCTCATTACTTATGCTCCTAAATGGGTTTAGGGGCATTGCCAACGTTAAAAGAACCTATAGGGTCACACACTAAGGACAATTAGATGGAGATTAGGTTCATATGATGAACCAAGAGGATTAGATTCATTTGATGAATCAAATTGGATTAAGAGTAATCCTAATTGGGCTAATTGAGTTGGACTCAAGTTGATTCATGTGTTCAATGAGTCTAATTTAGATTATGACTCATTGAATCAATTTAATTAAATGAATTAGATTCATTATATTAAATTGGCTTGAATTAAATGGTTGGATTAGTTCAACCATGAGAGAGATTAAGTCAAGTTTGACTTGACTTAAGAAGAAGATGAAGAGTCAAGTTTGACTTGACTTTATGCCACCTCATTGGTGAGTTGGAATTGAGTGGGCCAATGATAATGCTCCACATCATCATGGTTGCTTAAGTGGGATGCCACCTCATGGAAGTTACCAAGAGTTGTGACTCTTGGCATTCCATGGAGGTTACAACTCCTCGTAATGTGGTCGGCCACATCAATTGCAAGAAGAGTTTCATTTTGTGAGTAATTCTCATTCATTCCATCATCTTCTTCCTCAAGCTCTCCCTCTCCTTTCTTGGCCGAACACCATAGGTGCTAGCACACCTTTGTTTGGTCCCCTCCACCTAATTTTGTTCGTGTGGATACTTCTAGAGGGTTGTCTACTTTGACAATCTTGAGATCGGCAAACCGTTGGACTAGCGGGATAGCGAAGGGCATCGCATCGAGGGTAACACTCTTATCTAGTGTAGATCTAGACTTTAGAAACTCATACTCATATTTTGTTTTATTTTTCCTTCGCACGGATCCAGTGGTGGGGGTTTCGGGGTTTCCGCGACGCAAAAAAGCGATTTTCGCGGCCCGAAAGACCCAACAGTGGTATCAGAGCCACGTGCGAAGACTTGTACGAGTTTATTTTGATTTTTTTTGAAAAATATAGCTTCTATGATTTTCTGTAAATTTAAGTTTTTATGGATTTTTATGAGTAATTTTCTCGTAGAAGCTAAGCACAAGTGTTTACACTTGTAGACTTCGACTACCGAGAAGATTTTTCCGAAACGGCAAGGTTTCGCCCCAAACCTTTTTGGGACAGCGGACTAAGGCGCTGTAGGATTGCTTAGGGACACTCGGGATGGTTAGATCGCGGGTAGGGGAGCTGCCCCTGGCCCCGCAAGGGGATTCGTTCCGCGATTGCGCCCGAAAACCGCTAAACGGGACCGCCGGGAAGTTTTACTCGTAAAAATTGTAAAAATTAGTATTAAAATTACAGAAAAATTATGGAAATTACATAATTTAGAATTATGTATAATTTGTGATAGTCATGGCCCAAAAGACCTAATCTGATTGGATTTGTGTTGTAATTCATATTACGGCCTGTGCGCCGTCATTTGTGTTGTGTGTGTTGTACATTTGATTCGCGACCTGTGCGTCGTGCCTTTCTCTATTATATATTCTTGTTGTAAATTAGTTTATACTCGAATGTAACTCGAGTTTCAAAATTGTAATGTATAAAATTAGAGCCGTGGAAGGTCCACTTGAGACGGAGTTACGAGGAGGGCGCGAGCAACATAAGGTGGTTAAAGGGAGGAGCTTGAGAAGCCGTTAACCTTAGGTTGACCATCCGATCTTCTCATTGGCTTGAGAAGATCATAGTAGGGCCATGACTAATCACAAATTAATTTAATTAATTGCTTGTGTGAATGTGATGCATGATTAGTAATTAATTAGTGCCTAACGATTAGATTAGATCTAAATCATGTACAAGATGCACCCTTTCGATTAGATTAGATCTATCGCGTATTTGATACACATCGACGATTAGATTAGATCTAAATCGCATCAACTCTAATGCCTACCGTGTCGTGATACCTATCACTACCTCGATCACATGCGTTGTTGAATCTGCCAAAGCAGAGCAACACATATTATCTTGGTAGGGTATGGAGGGACAATCTTGGTCCCGCTGATCAACGCATGGGCGAGTACAAACTCAATTAGATTGAGTATTCCTAGTTAACTCGGTTGGATCGAGTACAACTATAGGCATTCTTCCAATGGTTGGAAAGATAGGACATAAATCACATTTATATTAATTCTTGGGCGTATTAGACAAAACTAACTCAAGTTTTAATATAACTGCGGATAATGATCCTATAAACAAGAGTTGTATAGAGATGTAATTGGTAAATCGTTACCTACTGATCATACTAAATCTTGGGCGTATTAGCCAAAGCTAACTCAAGGGTTAGTATGATGTGGATCTTGTCCCACATGAATTATAGAATTCAGTGGGAGCATCATTTAGTTAAAGGCCTAATTAAATGATTTAAAAGAATATGATATTTATTTTCTGTATTTTTCTGTTGTAGATAACCATGACGTCGAATACGAACACCTTCTCTCTGCGTTCTGTCCTTGAGAATGACAAGCTCAACGGAGCAAATTTCCTGGATTGGTACAGGAATCTGAGAATAGTTCTCACCTAGGAACGTAAACTGTACGTTCTGGAGCAGCCCATTCCGGAGGCTCCTCCTGCCAATGTCGCGCGAGCAGACAAAGATGCTTACAAGAAGCATCAAGATGACGCATTAGATGAGTCCTGTCTAATGCTCGCGACCATGAACTCTGAGCTTCAGAAGCAACACGAGTTAATGGGCGCTTACGATATGGTTGAACATTTTCGTCAACTGTATCAAGGACAAGCGAGGCATGAGAGATTTGAGATCTCAAGGGTACTATTTCAGTGCAAGATGTCAGATGGGACTCCTGTAGGCCCATATGTACTCAAAATGATTGGGTACATAGAAAACCTACAGAGGTTGGGATTCCCGCTTGGCCAAGAGCTGGCCACTGGCCTGATCTTGCAATCCTTGCCGTTCTAAACTACAATATGAACGAAATTGACAAGCCACTGCCCGAGCTGCTTAGCATGTTAAGAACTGTTGAGCTGAACCTTAAGAAGGCAAAGCCCAACTCTGTTCTGATGGTTCAGAAACACAAGGGCAAGGGCAAGCCCAAAGGCAAAGGAAAATCCCAAGCCAAGGGCAAAGGCAAGGCACTGAAGCCTAAATGAGGAGTCGCCAAGGATGCTACCTGCTTCCACACTGAAAGAGGAACTGCAAGGTGTACCTGGAAGATCTTAAGAAGAAGTGAAGTGAGACTTCCACTTCAGGTATATATGTTATAGAAGTCAATCTATCTATTTCTTCATCATGGTTATTAGATACCGGATGTGCTTCTCACATTTGTACTAATGTGCAGACGCTGAGAAATAGCAGGGCATTGGCAAAGGGCGAGGTGGACCTACGCGTAGGCAATGGAGCATGGGTTGCTACTGTTGCTGTAGGGACTTATTTTCTATCTCTGCCCTCTGGGCTTGTATTAGAGTTGGATGATTGTTGTTATGTGCCTGCATTAACTAAGAACATAATTTCAGTTTCTTGTTTGGACAAGAAAGGTTTCTCTTTTATAATTAAGGACAAATGTTGTTCTGTTTATTTAAAATATATGTTCTATTGTAGTGCACCTCTGATGAACGGACTCTACATTCTAGACCTTGAAAGCCCTATCTATAACATAAATACCAAGAGGTTTAAGTCAAATGACATGAACCAAACCTATCTCTGGCACTGTCGCTTAAGTCATATAAATGACAAGCGCTTATCCCAGCTCCATAAGGATGGTTTGCTGGACTCATTTAATTTTGAATCTTATGAGACGTGCGAGTCATGCCTACTGGGCAAGATGACCAAGACTCCCTTTAGTGGGCACAGTGAGAGAGCGATTGTGTTCATAAAGGATGAGCCTACCACCTATTAGGAAGCTGTGGTGAGACCAGATTCCGAGAAATGGCTAGAGGCCATGAGATCTGAGATGGAATCCATGTACACCAACCAAGTATGGACTTTGGTTGATCCACCTGAAGGGGTAAAACCCATTGGGTTTAAGTGGGTCTTTAAGAGAAAGACTGACATGGATGGACTTATCTATAAGGGTCGCTTGGTAGCTAAAGGTTTCAAGCAAATTCATGGTATTAACTATGATGAAACCTTTTCTCCAGTAGCGATGTTTAAGTTCATTCGGATCATGCTTGCTATTGCAGTTTACCATGACTATGAGATATGGCAGATGGATGTCAAAACCGCATTTCTGAATGGAAACCTACTCAAGGATGTGTACATGACACAATCTGAGGGTTTTGTAGATCCACAGCATACTAGCAGAGTATGCAAGCTGCATAGGTCCCTTTATGGACTAAAGCAAGCTTCTCGGAGCTGGAATCTTCGATTCGATGATGCAATCAAATAGTTTGGTTTCATGAAGAACGAAGATGAGCCTTGTGTCTACAAGAAGGTTGTAGGGGATATAGTTGTCTTCCTCATATTGTATGTGGATGACATACTACTCATTGGGAAGGGCATCCCTTTGCTACAGTTTGTCAAGACTTGGCTAGGGACATGTTTCTCAATGAAGGACTTAGGTGAGACATCCCGCATTCTAGGGATACAGATCTATAGAGATAGATCTAAGAGATTGCTTGGCCTAAGTCAGAGTGCATATATTGACAAGGTACTCCTTCGGTTTGCCATGCAGAACTCCAAGAAGGGATTTTTGCCGATGTCACATGGCGTGAGTCTTTCGAAGACTCAAAGTCCCTCTTCTAGAGAGGAGAGAGACCGCATGGATCAGATCCCTTATGCCTCAGCTATAGGATCTATCATGTACGCCATGCTATGTACTCGACCTGATGTCTCGTATGCTTTGAGCATGACGAGCAGATACCAGTCAGAACCAGGTGAAAGTCACTGGATAGCGGTTAAGAATATTCTTAAGTACTTAAGAAGGACTAAAGAATATTTCTTGATATATGGAGGCAATGACGAGCTAGCTGTAAAGGGTTACAGTGATGCTAGCTTCCAGACCGACCAGGATGATTATCGATCACAGTCAAGGTTCGTATTTTGCATTAATGGTGGTGCTGTGAGCTGGAAGAGTTCGAAGCAGGACACAGTAGCTGATTCTACGACAGAGACTGAGTACATTGCTGCATTAGAGGCAGCAAAGGAGGCAGTTTGGATCCACAAGTTCATCACTGAACTTAGGGTGGTTCCCAGTATCGCTGACTCTATTGAGCTCTATTGTGACAACAATGAAGCTATAACACAGGCGAAGGAACCTCGCTCACACCAACGGACCAAACACATACTACGACGCTTCCATCTCATTCGAGAGATTATCGAGAGAGGAGATGTGAAGATATGCAGAGTACCTATAGAGGCTAACATCGCAGATCCCTTGACCAAGGCTTTAACACAGAGGAAGCATGATGCTCACACTAGGTCATTGGGGCTTAGAGCCTACACTGATTGGCACTAGTGCTAGTGGGAGATTGTTAGTTAGAGCCCTAGAGCCAATCATTTGATGATTGTATTATGGACTTATTGTATCATATTCTTATATATAAATAAAGGCATTTGTTTTGGTTATTATACTTACTTGTATTGGTGCCAAATAAACTAAGTATAATAGCGTCCTTGAGTAGAAGGTTCTCACCTATATCAATCGGTTAGTTGAACCGACAGTGAGATGATATAGGGAACACTACACTTAATCATTCCTAGTCGAGTATTAATAGTCAGGGACAATGTTAATGCAATAAGACTAGCATGTAGGTCAACTCGATGACTTGATCTCACAAGTCATGGATATAGAGATATCAAGTTGACACATGGGTATGCATTGGAGAATGTATACTAAATGACCCACCATGAGAAAGTATCATGGATCGTTATATGAGTGTCATATACTTTCTCATGTGGCTATTAGTATGACTACTAGTCCTTAGACCTGAAGTCACCATGGTTCCCTACATAAGGAGTCATGTACTTTGGTTTCGTCAAACATCATCCGTAACTGGGTGGACTATAAAGGCGATTACTGGGTATGTAATGAATTATGCAGAGGGATGTGAGTGATGTAGATATGATCTATCCCTCCTATATAATGGGAGCGACATCGATATTCTTGATAGAGTGAGACCACGAAGTGCATGACCATGCCCAAATGAGTCAATATGAGATATTGAGCTCATTTGATTTAGTGAGTCTACTTGGAGTTCAAGATTTAGATTGGTCAGAGGATGACACGGTCTATGCCTCACTTTGATCAATCTAGATGTCTAGAATAGAAGGACACTTGTCATATATTGTGAGGAGTCACAATTAGTAGTCACAAGGTGATGTTGGATCTCAACATTCTTGTAACTTGGGTAGTAATGATGTATTGCTAGATACCGCTCATTACTTACGCTCTTAAATGGGTTTAGGGGCATTGCCAATGTTACAAGAACCTATAGGATCACACACTAAGGACAATTAGATGGAGATTAGGTTCGTATGATGAACCAAGAGGATTAGATTCATTTGATGAATCAAATTGGATTAAGAGTAATCCTAATTGGGATAATTGAGTTGGACTCAAGTTGATTCATGTGTTCAATGAGTCTAATTTAGATTATGACTCATTGAATCAATTTAATTAAATGAATTAGATTCATTATATTAAATTAGCTTGAATTAAATGGTTAGATTAGATCAACCATGAGAGAGATTAAGTCAAGTTTGACTTGACTTGAGAGGAAGATGAAAAGTCAAGTTTGACTTGACTTTATGCCACCTCATTTGTGAGTTGGAATTGAGTGGGCCAATGATGATGTTCCACATCATCATGGTTGCTTAAGTGGGATGCCACCTCATGGGAGTTACCAAGAGTTGTGACTCTTGGCATTCCATGGAGGTTACAACTCCTCTTAATGTGGCCGACCACATCAATTGCAAGAAGAGTTTCATTTTGTGAGTAATTCTCATTCATTCCATTATCTTCTTCCTCAAGCTCTCCCTCTCCTTTCTTGGCCGAACACCATAGGTGCTAGCACACTTTTGTTTGGTCCCCTCCACCTAATTTTGTTCGTGTGGATACTTCTAGAGGGTTGTCTACTTTGACAATCTTGAGATCCGGCAAACCGTTGGACTAGCGGGATAGCGGAGGCATCGCATCGAGGGTAACTCTCTTATCTAGTGTAGATCTAGACTTTAGAAACTTGTACTCGTATTTTGTTTTATTTTTCCTTCGCACGGATCCGGTGACGGGGGTTTCGGGGTTTCCGCGACGCGAAAAAGTGGTTTTCGCGGCCCGAAAGACCCAATAGAGTCATCGAGTCAAGAGTCAGAGTCACTGAGTTAGGATTCAGAGTTGCCGATTCGGGAGTCAGGAAGCAAAGGGTGATGCAGAGGACCACGCTCAACTCAATTTCCTTGAAAGATATTAGTCTCACCTTTGACTGTGCTTTGAGATTCTCTCAAGTCATCTATTTCCTGGGATACAATGATAAACCATGATCACCACTGAGCATTAATGGATCAAGGTGAATTGAATACATATTAGAATGCTCTCACAAAGACTTTGCCGAGTGGAATTTCCCGACAGAGAAGAAAGGTTGGGGAACGTAAGGTGGAGTGAAATAAAGGAGGTCAGATCCTCTAGTCCAGGATCTGCTGGACCAGGGGAGGTGCTGTAAATTCATTGGTGGGTTGATTTGGACTCTGCCTGTTTAATTGGTGGGGTATAGTCCACCGACAAATGAATGAGAAGAGGTCTAGGAATCCTAGACCAGAGGATCTTTGCCCCAAATAAAGGTCATTCAATGGCCATTACTTGCCAACCTCGAAACACTAGTCACTCATCGTCGACTATTTCATTCGATGAATATGAATTCTCATAAATGCATCTGTTATACTCGTACACGAACCAATGCATCTGTTATACTCGTACACGAGTCAACTTAGTTCAGTACAATTCAGGCTCTGAATTTGCACCCCTTGTGTATCCATACGTGAGAGAGAGCCTATCCCCATGCATTTATTCACATCATACATGCATGTGCAACAATATAAACCAACCAACTAGCCCTTGAACTTCCAATGTGGGACTAAAGTTCCTATGCTCCATGCACCTAATGATTTCCATTCACATTATTCAACATTCATTCCTATTCCTTGTGTTTCTGCCATGGAGGAGTATGGTGGTGTTGCGTAGTTAGGGTGGCAGCCTTGCGTCACCCTGCTTCCAATGCCCAACATTAGACACTTGATCCCCCTAGTCGAGCTCGCCAAGCGACTCATCACTCACCATGGCTTCTCCATCACCATCCCTCTCCCTCCTGCAGGCAACTCCTCAGGGTGGAAGAGAAGAGACCAGAGTTTATCACAAGATATGAGAAGAGACCAGAGTTTATTACAAGATTAATTTATTTCCTATCGTGCATAGATTGTTATAGTAATTGAAACAAAGCAATAAAGGGAATGGTGGCAATCTTTAAGGCTTACAGCGTTGAGTGGCAGGGTGTGCGGTAGGACAAGCATCCAATGAGCCACGCCTCGATGAGCCATTGCCTTTATTGCTCTCCTTCTATATCCCACCTTATTTTGCTAGCATGGGTCAGCCCACATCTCCTCCCTCTCCCTCCCATAGGTGACTCCTTAGGGTGGGAGAGAAGAGATGGGAGAGGAGAGATTAGCGATGGTCAGGGCATGACCTTATCTGCGTGCCCAATGAGTCCTTAATTTCTACGGAGAAAGGGGAGAGAGAAGATGGGAGAGGAGAGGTATGCGAGAAAAATAAGGAAAGATGGGAGAGAATGAAAGTAGATTTCCCAAGGAACAGAGTATATTTAAAGGAGGAAGAAGATTAAGAGGAAGTCAAGTTTTTTTTTTTTGGTTTTTACTACACTGCCAAAACAATTCATGTTTTTCTCCTTTTATACACTTTTGGATGACTTCTAAAATGCACCAACATTAAAGAAGACATTAAAGACAATATTAATTTTATGACTCTTTGAAAACCAAATTTATTGTAGGAAATGAGGAGCTTTGTTGGGAAGTTTTATTGTCACTTAATCCTCAACATGCAGGAAGATGAAGATGAAGAGGTTTTTCTTCAGAAGATAAC
Organism: Zingiber officinale; assembly: GCF_018446385.1. Lineage (NCBI taxonomy): Eukaryota > Viridiplantae > Streptophyta > Magnoliopsida > Zingiberales > Zingiberaceae > Zingiber > Zingiber officinale. Next base: position 96,443,781 of record NC_055987.1, on the reverse strand, counting down.
TTTGATTTAATTAATCCATCAATGCCTCCCGTAAATCAAATTTACTTCTAACTTCTAGAGCTGTAATATATCTTGAAAATATAGGTCCTTTGAGTGGCTTTGTGAAAATATCAACAAGTTGTTTATTTCTAGGACAATATTCAAGATTGATTTCACCTTCATTAACGAGTTCTCTTGAGAAATGAAATCGCAAGTGAATGTGCTTTGTTCTTCCATGCAGCATTGGGTCCTTTGAGACAAAATTGTTATCACAATATAATATTGTTGAATCTTTTTGCTTGCTGATATGGGTTAGGTTTTGTGGCTCTCCCGATGAGGAAAGAAAAGGAGGAAGAAAAAGCAAAAGAGATAGGCTAATATCGGCCAGGACATACCTTCAGGATGAAGGTAGGCTAATATCGGTCGGGACATACCCCGATAGGAGGTAAGCTTATATCGATCGAAATACGCTTCCCAGGAGGAAGATATATATACTGTAATGAAGGTAGGCTAATATCGGCCGGGACATACCTTCAGGATGAAGGTAGGCTAATATCGGTCGGGACATACCCCGATAGGAGATAAGCTTATATCGACCGAAATACGCTTCCCAGGAGGAATATATATATACTGTAATGAAGGTAGGCTAATATCAGCCGGGACATAACTTCAGGATGAAGATAGGCTAATATCGGTCGGGACATACCCCGATAAGAGGTAAGCTTATATCGACCGAAATACGTTTCCCAGGAGGAAGATATATATACTGTAATGAAAGTAGGCTAATATCGGCTGGGACATACCTTCAGGATGAAGGTAGGCTAATATCGGTCGGGACATACCCCGATAGGGGGTAAGCTTATATCGACCGAAATACACTTCCCAGGAGGAAGATATATATACTGTAATGAAGGTAGGCTAATATCAGCCGGGACATAACTTTAGGATGAAGATAGGCTAATATCGGTCGGGACATACCCCGATAGGAGGTAAGCCTATATCGACCGAAATACGCCTCCCAAGGGAAAGATATATATACTCTAAAGAGAGTATACTAATATCGGCCGGGACATACCTTCAAGATGAGGGTAGGCTAATATCAGCCGGGACATAACTTCAGGACGAAGGTAAGATAATATCGGTCGGGGATATCCTTTCAAGGGGAGAGCTAGTACGGGCTGGTCGATTAATACCTTGGAAAGATACTGGATAAAATGCAGCTTATTAATAAAAAAAGTGTGCAAATAGAAGCTGCATGAAGCTGCATGAGAAAGGATCATAAATGAATATTTCAAAGAAGATAATTAACGAGGATATTTGTAATATGTAAATGCATGACAGGTATTATATACTTCGGCAGGAAATATGCTCCCAGATTATTTTGCAGGTATTAAACGACAAAGAAGGTACATCTGGGGTACAAAAAAGATTCCTTAAAAGTTATTCACCACAAGTACGCCGCTGACGTCATCTCATAACGAACTCTAACAAACCGGGGTCCACTTCATGACTACGGAGGTTATATGAAGTGGTAAAAAAGGGGAATCCTCTCCGTTGGCGAGGTAAGTTCACATAATTGTGCACATTCATAACCCTAATTTTTCAGCTACTGTTCATCTTCTTCCTCCTTCTTCCACACCGAGAGAGATCACTGACTTGAGCGTCGGAGGGCCTAGCCAGGGATTCCCACCCCGGTCTTAGGTCATTGACGATAGTGTTGGCTGGTCTCTTGTGCACAGGAAGCCTCATAAGCTTCGGATCTGGGTTTTTTCTCTTCAGATTGGGATTTCCTCTTCGTCATCGAGTCTTCGTGGAGGAGGACCTTCGGTGACTCTATTTTTTCCCGATCCGCTTTGGGTTTCTCGGATCGACGTTCTACTAGTATTATTCTTCATCAGCGTAGTGGGTTTCCTTCTTCCGGATCTCCGCTTTGTTCAGCTTCTCAGACAGGATCAAATTTGGCGCCGTCTGTGGGAACTTCACCTGAATTTGAGACTATAAGATGGAAGATGCCGGAAAATCAAACCTACTTACCATTAGTCGTGAGGATCTGAATTTTCTCATCAATTCTCATGTACAAAAAGCATTACAACAACAGCAACAACAACAACAAGCTCACACCGGAGCTACTCTACCAACGGCTCATCATCCAGCAATATCGACTACTGAGCATCGGAAAGGAAAGGAGTTGGAAGAAGAAGAACATGCGTATTTTCCTCCAGTTGCTGTTTCTCCGACAAGGCGTCCACGAGCTTTTCTTTGCACTCCCATGGATCAAGGGGGAAAGAAGCCTGTGTTCCAAGAATCCTCCGGTGAAGCACCGGATAGAGAAAAGCGTAAGATCAAAATGATAACCAGTGATAGCTCACCAGAGAAGGTCATTTCCCCGTTCTCTCAAAGTGTACTGGATGATCCGCTTCCTAAGCAGTATTAGAATCTTCAGATCAGAGAATATACTGGAACAACAGATCCAGAAGATCATCTGTTGAAATTCAAGAACGTAGCATTATTACAACAATTCTTTGACGGGGTAAAGTGTCAGATGTTTCTTACTACCCTCGGAGGAGCTGCGCAGCGCTGGTTCAAGAGATTACCCGAGAAATCTATTCGAAGATTTAAAGATTTCAAGAAAGTCTTTCTACACCATTTCTCCAGCAATAAAAGGTATCATAAGACTCCTTGGAGTTTGTTTTCAATTAAGCAAGCATCTAAAGAATCTATCCGAGCATACATCAAAAGATTTAATCAGGTAGCTATTGACGTACCTAATGCTACCACTGAAATATTAGTCAGCGCTTTCGCTCAAGGTTTTAATGATAATGATTTCTTTAAAGATTTAGTAAGGAATCCTCCTGTTAATTTTGATTCCTTAATTGAGCGCGCCACTGAGTTCATCAATGTGGAGGAAGCTCAAGCGGCTCATAGAAAAGAGGGTGTCACCTCTTCTCCTACCCAGATTAAGGAGAAAGCTCCGACCCCTGTGCCCCCACCAAGGGGTCCTAGAACAAATCATCCACCCCATAGACAACCGGAGTATCATCCACAAGCCATACAACATGTGGAGATACAGCTAGAAGCACCAAGGAGATGGTGCACTTATCATAAAACTAGCAGTCATCACACTGAAGATTGCTTTGTGTTAAGAAATAAGCGAGCTAATAGGGAGCGTTATCAGAGGCAAAACTATTACCGACAGCAGTACCCCAGGCAGCAAAGTCCACTCAAACTGGAATATCACCCGGTCGAGCCTCGGCAGGAGGCAATACCGGTCCCGGCCGGTACTAGTCAAGTGTCAGAGAAAGCACCCTCAGAAGCTGTAACGACTCGGCAAGAAGAAAACAGAAGTAATGCCGCTCGGGGCAGTATCAATAGAAAAGCACATGCCCGAAGATTGGAGATTCATGCAGTAGGGTGCAGCATGGAACGAGCAGCTGGTCCTGAAATAAGTTTCGGGCCCAGAGATCTCGAGGGGGTAGAAATACCTCATGATGATGCCCTGATCATCAAAGCTGTGATAGCCAATTATGCCATTGCTCGTACCTTCATAGACACGGGCAGTTCCGTCAATATCATATTCAAGAAGGCTTTCGATCAACTACAAATTGATCCAAGTGAACTTCAACAAATTGTTACTCCTCTGTATGGATTCACGGGCAATGAAGTACAACCGTTAGGTCAAATAAAGTTGGTCATTTCCTTGGGAGAAGAGCCTCTGATGAGAACCAAGAGATCTTATTTTATGGTGGTAGACGCTCCATCCTCTTATAATGTGATACTGGGTCGACCTGCCTTAAACGAGTTTAGGGCGGTCGTTTCTACTTTTTGTCAGAAGATTAAATTTTTGGTGGATGATCAAGTCGGGGAGGTGCGGGGTGATCAGAAGACAGCCCAAAAATGTTATATAGAGATAATTCGGACTGAAGCTAACACAGCCCGAAAGATCCAGAGGATGGAGGTTAATGCTATTCGGGAGAAGCAGCCCGTCCTGATTTATAAGGAAAAGGAAGAAGTTCAGATCCAAGCCGGTCGGCCTGAAGCTACTACCTATGTTGTGGCCGATCTTGATCCTGACCTTAAAGCTGAATTGGTGCAATGCTTGAAGAGGAATAATGATGTATTGGCCTGGACTCCCAAAGAAGTCTCGGGCGTTTCTCCTACCGTCATGGAACATTCCTTGCATGTCTTCCCAGATGCCCGCCCGGTCATGCAAAGAAAAAGGAGTTTTAGCGCGGAGCAAAACCAGATCATCAAAGAGGAAATAACCAAACTTATGGAGGCCGGATACATCAGGGAAGTACAATTTCCAAGCTGGTTGGCTAATGTAGTGTTAGTCTCTAAACCAGGAAATAAATGGCGAGTATGCATTGACTTTCGAGATCTCAACAAAGCTTGCCCGAAGGACTATTATCCATTACCCAGGATTGATCAACTTGTCGACTCCACTTCTGGATGCGAATATATCTCTATGTTGGACGCTTATCAAGGCTATCATCAAGTTCCCTTGGCCAAAGAGGATCAAGAAAATGTCAGTTTTATAACATCTGAAGGTACTTATTGTTATAATGTTATGCCCTTTGGACTAAAAAATGCAGGAGCAACTTATCAAAGGCTTATGAATATGGTCTTCCAGAAGCAGATTGGTAGAAATATGGAAGTATATGTTGATGACATCTTAATTAAGTCTCTTCAAGCTGCTGATCTGTGCAGGGATATAGAGGAAACTTGCAAGACGTTAAGACAATATGGGCTCAAGTTAAATCCAAGCAAATGCTTGTTCGGCGCCAAGGGAGGAAAATTCCTAGGATATATGGTGTCCGAACGGGGGATAGAGGCCAACCCGAGCAAAGTCAAGGCGCTGCAGAACATGGAGCCACCGCGCAACATGAGGGAAGCTCAAAGACTGACAGGCCGAATCATAGCCTTGTCTAGATTCATTTCTAGATCGGCTGATCGTAGTTTTCATTTCTTTAAAATACTCAGAAAGGCCAGTAAATTTCAATGGAATGAAGAATGTGATAAGGCTTTCCAAGAATTGAAAGATTATTTGGCTACTCTCCCTGTGTTGGCTAAACCTATAGTAGGAGAGACTCTGTGGGTATATTTGTCGGCTAATGAAAACGCCGTAGGCTCTGTATTAGTCAGACAAGAAGGAAAGGAGCAACAACCTGTATATTTTTCTAGCCATTTATTAAAAGGAGCTGAGTGTAGATACACTACACTAGAAAAATTAGCTTATGCCCTAGTATTGACTGCTCGGAGGTTGCGCCCATATTTCTTATCACATGAGATTATTGTATTAACTAACAGTACTCTTGGACGGGTGTTACTCAACCCAGAGGCATCAGGACAGTTGATTAAATGGACAACTGAACTTGGGGAATATGACATTCAATATCAACCTCGCTCGGCCATCAAGGCACAAGCTCTAGCAGACTTCCTCATAGAAGTTCAAGGCCCTGAAGAAGAAAACACCTAGAAAGTCTATGTAGATGGCTCTTCAACTAGACAAGGCAACGGAATTGGTGTTCTTCTTATATCTCCAAGGGAAGACAGACTTCAACTCTCCATCAGGTTGAATTACAGAGCTACCAATAATGAAGCAGAGTATGAAGCTCTAATAGCCGGCTTGCAAGCTGCTCGGCATATAGGGGCAGCTCGAGTCCTTATCTATTCTGATTCTCAATTAGCAGCCCAACAATTATCAGGTAATTTTAAAATCAATAACGACAGGCTTAAGTTATATGCTGAAGCATTCGATAAGTTGAAGTCTCAGTTTCAAGAGGTGAATATACAAAAAATTCCTCGATCTGAGAATCAGGTAGCCGATGAATTAGCTAAGCTGGCCTCTGCTATAGTGCCATGGAGTCTGGATCGGCCAGTAGAACAAACTCTGCTGGTATCCTGTATTGAAAGACAAACTGACGTAGAAATTCAAGGCGACTGGAGAGCTCAAATTATATTATATATACAACAAGGTATTCTCCCAAGCGATATAGAACAAGCAAGGGTATTCAAGAAAAGAGCTGCTCAATACACTATGGTAGGAGAGCAGTTATATAAAAGAGTTTTTTCTAGACCTTTGCTCAAGTGTATTGGCACAGAAGACATACAGTTTATTCTACAAGAAGTCCATCAAGGTTCATGTGGTAGTTGTTAGAGTGTATACTAAAATCCTAGCTTTTGGTATAAACATTTATCTAGAAATAAGAATCACATTGGTCAAATGTCTACATTTATGATAAATGTAGTTGCTCAATTAATTTATATTGTAGATAACATGGTGTGTGGTGTCACACACAGAAGATCATGTTATTGGTTCCTTATAAATTATAAACAGTAGCTCACGACCAAAATGGAAAGGAACAAACCATTAGAAGGTCGTAGTGTAATTAGGTATTAGTTTATCTTGACTATATAATTACACTAGTACACTCAGAGTGTATTGAGTAGGACCATTTGAGGTCGTTTCTTTTATACTGACTTTATAAAGGAACAAAGACCTCGGTTATTATGGAAGTGTGTGCTCTTAATCCTAATATAATAACAAGCACATATATTTGATATTTATTTCTTTAATTTATCAATGGGTGAGATTTAGTTCGATGAATCAATAAGTCCGATAAGTTGGGAAATGATATCACTTATAGTGTGTGTTGTTGATTATAGAAGGAAACTGTGTCCTAGAAATACTAGGTTGATAATGTCCTCAAGAGGAGCTCATAAGGATTGTCATGTTAAACCCTGCAGGTGGACCTAGTCCGACATGGCAATAAGGTTGAGTGGTACTACTCTTGGACTTAGATATTAATTAAATGAGTTGTCAGTAACTCACTTAATTAGTGGACATTCGATATCTTAAACACAGGGAGACTAACACACTCATAATAAGAAGGAGCCCAAAAATGTAATTTGGGATTGGTGCGGTAGTTCAATAATAGTTCTCTAGTGGAATGCATTATTATTGATAAAATTAAGTTGTGTGTTCGGGGCGAACACGGGATGCTTAATTTTATCGGGAGACCAAAACCAATTCCTCCTCTCGGTCCCTATCGTAGCCTCTTATTTATAGAGTACTTTACCCACCTATACCCACCTTCTATACCCACCAATAGGGGGCCGGCTAAGCTAGCTTGGGAACCAAGCTAGGGCCGGCCTAGGTATAAATTGGGGTGGCCGGCCCTAGCTTGAACCCAAGCTAGTGGGGGCCGGCCAAATTAAATTAAAAAGGAATTTTAATTTTAATTTTTATTATGTGGAAGAAATAATTTATTAAAGATAATTAAAATTAAAATATCTCTCTTGTAAAAGATCTACAAAAGATTAAAGAAAGAGATTAGATCTCTTTCCTTATTTGTAGATTGGTGAGATATTTTATTTTCTCTTTAAAATTATCCACATGTTGATAAAATTAAAATTATAGAAATTTTTTTTATCAACCATGAAGAGATTTTTAAAGAGAAATTTTAATTTTTAAAATTTCCGGAAATAAATTAGGAAGTTTTAATTGTTGATTGAAACTTGTCTAATTTACCTCTTTTGATGTGGCCGGCCATTAGAGATTAATTGGGGAAATTTCATTTTATTTTTCTCAATTAAATCATGTCAAGGGAATTAAGGAAAATTTATTTCCTAATTTGCCTAGGCCAAGGAATATAAAAGAAGGGGTGAGGGTGCCTTCATGAGATACAACATCTATTATTTCTCTCCCTCTTTTATTCCTTGGAGTGGCCGGCCATCCTCTTCTTCTCTCCCTCTTTGTGGTGGCCGAATCTCTCAAAGGCTTGGAGCTCTTGTGGTGGCCGGATACTACTTGGAGAAGAAGAAGAAGAAGAAGGAGAGAAAGCTAGCATCTCTTGGAGCTTGGTTGGTGTTTTGTTCTTCATCCTTGGTTAAGCTATTTGTGGCCGAACCTAGCTAGGAGGAGAAGAAGGTGGTTGGTGGTTTCTCATCTCGGAAGATCGTTGCCCACACAACGTTCGAGGTTAGAAGAGGAATACGGTAGAAGATCTAGAGGTTTTTCTACAAGGTATAACTAGTAATTTTTCTTTCCGCATCATACTAGTTATTTATGGAAATAATACCAAATACAAGAGGCTTACGTTCTAGTATTTCGAATATGTTTTTTGAAGTTGTGTTCTTTTATTTTTTTTTTCTTGTGATTTGATTGTTCTTTTCGGTTAACCTAAAGTTATTTTAGAAAATTAAATATTAGATTTCTATAAAAGGTTTTGTCTAGTCGGTGGTGGTTGCTCCTATATCCAAGAAGGCCATGTGCCTCGCCACGTCAGTACTGGGAACCAATTATAGAAATTAATATTTAATGGAATTAATAACTTAAGGTGATTTGGGTCGAACGTGTTAAGTTCCGCAGGAGATCCAAGTCAAAACCTAAAAGAACATATAGATTAATTTTTGGATAAAACGTGTTAAGTTCCGCAGGCGATCCAAAATTTAATTTAAAAGAACACATGGTAGCTAGGAAAAGGTTCAGACCTTTGTACAAAATTTTTGTACAGTGGAACCTCTAGGTTTTCCGAGTAGTAACCAACAGTAGTCATATAGGAGGGAGATCTTTAGCTCGCAGAATTCTATTAGCAGGATATTTCTGGCCTACTCTGCATGAAGATGCTAACAGGTTGGTAAGAACTTGTATTTCTTGTCAAAAACACCAGAATATCTCACATCATCCTACGCAGTTATTGAGAACCTCTAGAGTCGCGTGTCCCTTTGATTAGTGGGGCATGGACATAGTAGGTCCGTTTCCTATGGCAATTGCGCAAAGAAGGTTCTTGTTGGTAGCGGTGGATTATTTTTCTAAATGGGTGGAGGCAGAACCACTTGCTCGAATTACAGAAGATGCAGTTATTAAATTTTTATGAAAAAATATAATCTGCAGGTTCGACATTCCTCATAAATTGGTCTCTGATAATGGAAGGCAATTCCAAGGGGATAGGATTTTAGACTGGTGCAATAGCTACGGCATTACTCAGGCCTTCACCTCTGTGGCTTATCCACAAAGTAATGGTCAAACAGTAGTAACCAATAGGGAAATTATAAGAGGTTTAAAGACCAAATTGGATCATGTCGGAGGCAGTTGGGTAGATGAATTACCCAGTGTTCTTTGGGCATATCGTACAACGCCTCGAGAAGCTACATGCATCACTCCTTTTCAATTAGTTTAGGGAGGAGAAGCAGTAATTCCCATCGAGGTGGGAGTGGAATCTAACAGAAGACAATTGTATGATGAGGACAATAGAGATCGACGACTTATGGAGCTAGACCTGATAGAGGAAGTAAGAGATAAAGCTGCTGCTCGTCTTATATCATATCGACAGCGGATGAGACAAAACTATAACAAAAGAGTCATCCCCAGATTTCTTCAAGTGGGGGATTTGGTATGGAAGCGAGTTAAGCCTGTAGGAGATGTCAGTAAGTTGGCGCCACAATGGGGAGGACCTTATAAAGTAGTAGAAAAGCTCGCATCAGGATCATATTACCTCCAAGACGCTGAAGGGAGAATTTTGGAACGCTAATCATTTACAGCCTTATCGAACCTGACTAGATCATAATATTTAAAAATGTGTTCACAATTATTTGAAGTCCCTGTTGAACTGAGATACCTGTAGTTTATGTACTTCACTTCTTTTAATGAAAACCAGGCAAGCCAAATACCACCACAGGAAATAAATATGGTTCATACAGACTGATAAATATCAAGAGAACCTTCATTTTTCTATGTCAAGCAATCAACAGGGGGAAATACTAAAGGCCTATTCATCTCCCCTCAAGAAACTTTAAATTGTTGCAAGGTTAGTACAAATATTATATTTTTGCATATAACAAGTCGATCGGGAAAATCTTATGAAGTAACTCGGACGGGTCTTCATAGGAGGAACCGGAGACTCTAAACCATCAGAGACACAAGTCGATCGGAAAAATCTTATAAAGTAACTCGGACGAGTCTTCATAGGAGGAACCGGAGACTCTAAACCATCAGAGAACACAAGTCGATCGGGAAATCTTATGAAGTAACTCGGACGGGTCTTCATAGGAGGAACCGTAGACTCTAAACCATCAAAGAACACAAGTCGATCGGGAAAATCTTATGAAGTAACTCAGACGGGTCTTCATAGGAGGAACCGGAGACACTAAACCATCAAAGAACACAAGTAGATCGGGAAAATCTTATGAAGTAACTCGGACGGGTCTTCATAGGAGGAACCGGAGACTCTAAACCATCGGAGAACATAAGTCGATCGGGAAATCTTATGAAGTAACTCGGACGGGTCTTCATAGGAGGAACCGGAGACTCTAAACCATCAGAGACATATGTCGATCGGGAAATCTTATGAAGTAACTCGGACGGGTCTTCATAGGAGGAACCGGAGACTCTAAACCATCGGAGAACATAAGTCGATTGGGAAATCTTATGAAATAACTCGGACGGGTCTTCATAAGAGGAACCGGAGACTCTAAACCATCACAGAGCACAATCAAGAGAAAAATCTTATAATTTCCAAGCCTAATCGACTGGGGTTATACAGACATGAAGACAGGATTCAAAAAGGGATGCTATGCATATATAATACATATTTCGTTTGGAAGCCTATCTATCTAAGTTCTTATTTAAAATTCACCTGGAGTAATATATTCGGCTCAGAACTCAGGAATTTTATACAGTTCTCTATCTAGAACTCAATTGAAATTATACATTCTTTTGGAATTATGAAGTACACCAGATGTTGTCGGCAGAAGGATTCATCATAACAAAGCTTAACTTCACAAGATGAGCAAGGAATTCTCGAATAAAGTTTATATTTAATACTCACAAGCATTTCAGAAGGGGTATTCTCAAACCAGCATAATAAAGAAGCAAGTAAGTATCAAGAATTTCTTATATATTACAAGTACTTGATTACCAAGCTTTAATTGTACTTCTTTATCAGTTCTTATATTACAAGCCTTTTATGAATAATTTCCTTAAACATTCGGAAAAGGACCTTTCAAATCTGCGGGCAGTTCTTCGTTAAGCCTACGACGGTTTATGAAAGAAAGGGGAGGTTCCTTGGGTAGATAACCACCCTCTCTTAATTGTTGAAGAACTCCCGATATGGAATGATTCAGAACACCCACTATCCTGCGGACAAATTCTTGGGCAAATGCTGAAGACTTTAAATAGGCCTGCCGCCATTCTTCCCACCGACTCTTTTCTTGCTCCTTATAATTTTGGAAATCAGCTTGCAGTTTTGTGTTATGTTCTTTTAAAACATCCTTCTCTGATTTAAGCTGATCCAATTCCTTCTGGAGCAGTGATAATTCAACATTTTGAGCTCTCCTCTGCTCTTGTTCCTGTAGGAGAATGAAATCATGAGAGGCTAAGTCCTAAGCTTGGTCAGAAAGACAGGCATTATGAAGCTTCTCTACTTTCTCTAGAATAAGACTTTTTTGAGAAGCATCTGAGAGAGCTTTCTCTTTTAAGGCAATCTCTAATCGAAGACCAGAATGTAGTCGATCCACCTGTAACTCTAAAGTTCTTCGGGCAAGCTCTTTATCTTTCAATAATTGTTGACACTCCTCCAATTCTTGTTTTAAGGTCCCCAGTTGTTGATCTTGTAGGGCCACTTTCTCTTGTAACTGGGCCAAATCGCTACTAGAAGAAGGAGAAGTAGCCCTCAATGCTTCCAGTTGAGCTTTTAATCTTTGGTTCTCCTGATCCTTAGCCGTAAGTAGCTGTTTGATGTGTAAACTTGAGGCAAGGAACTAAAAAAAAGGGTAATATAAGTTAGAAATGAGAATATAAAATTGATAGCACATAATTAGAGATACCTACAGCTACTGCTTGACGACTGTGGCGATCAGCTCGATGGGGAAGACTAAGGCCTTTTAATTGTTCTTGACCTTGTAGCCAAGATTCGGCTAATAAACCTTGTAGTTGTAGAGAACCATAGCTAGACGGATTAGAGGGCTGGCCCAATTGAGAAGGTAAACCCGCAGCCTGCCTAAATAAAGGAATAGGAAAGGAAGAAGCAGGAGGTGAAGATGATGAGGATGCAATAGGAAGGAAAGGGATAGTAGAAACCAGAGAAATAGGGGAAGAACTTGATGGAATAGAAGGTAGCAGTGTAGGAGGTGCTGTTGCAGTTGCGGGAACACTAACGACTGAAGGACTGACACTTGGAGAGGATCTCCGGCAAGGTGTCCGTTTGGCTCGAGGCCTAGGAGCCAAGGGAGGCAAGGCCAATGCCAAAGATGCAGAGGACATAGGAGGAATAACGGCCATCTCAGAAGCAGAAGCAGGAGGAGCTGAAATAATAGAAGAAGAAGGGATAAGCAGACCGGGTCTCATCATCCTAAGAGCAGGATTAGAGATAATATGGGTTGGAGTTATCGGTGCCTTGTTGGGTTTTTCGGGCCGCGAAAATCGCTTTTTCGCATCGCGGAAACCCTGAATCACCCTAGCCAACGGATCTCGTGCGAAGAAAAATTCGAAAACATACGAGTACGAGTTACAAAACTTCTAGATCTACATGATGAAGATCTTTACCCTTGTTGCGTGTCATTTTGCGTATCCCGCTCGTCCTCGGTACGCCGGATCTCGAAGTTGTCAATGTAGACAACTCTCTACACGTATCCACACAAACACACTAGGTGGAGGTGACCAAAAACCAAGGTGTGCTAGCACCTATGTGGTTCGGCCAAGGAAGGAGGAGAGGGAGAGCTTGAGAGGAAGAAGATGCAAAATTCCACACTTGAATGAAATAATGAAAATCAATTCACACCCCATTCAAAATGTGGCCGGCCACCTTTCTCATGTGTAACTCCCCTCATTAATGCATTAAGTTGTCATTAAGGAGAGAATGTAACCTCCATGAGGTGGCACTCACTAGTAACTCCCATGAGGTGGCAACCATGATGATGTGGAGTAACATCATTAGTCCACATCAATGCCAACTCACCAATGAGGTGACATAAAGTCAAGTCAAACTAGACTTTTAATCTTCCTCTCAAGTCAAGTCAAACTTGACCAAATCTCTTCCATGGTTGATCTAATCTAACCATTTGATTCAAGCCAATTTAATATATATAATGAATCTAATTCATTAAATTAAATTGATTCAATGAGTCATAATCTAAATTAGACTCATTGAACACATGAATCAACTTGAGTCCAACTCAAGTTAGCCCAATTAGGATTACTCTTAATCCAATTAGATTCATCAAATGAATCTAATCCTCTTGGTTCATCATATGAACCTAATCTCCATCTAATTGTCCTTAGTGTGTGACCCTATAGGTTCTTGTAACGTTGGCAATGCCCTAAACCCATTTAGGAGCATAAGTAATGAGCGGTATCTAGCAACACATCATTACTACCCAAGTTACAAGAATGTCGAGATCCGACATCACCTTGTGACTACTAATTGTGACTCCTCATAAAATATGACAAGTGTCCTTCTATCCTAGACATCTAGATTGATCAATGTGAGGCATAGACCGTGTCATCCTCTGACCAATCTAAATCTTGAACTCCAAGTAGACTCACTAAATCAAATGAGCTCAATATCCTATATTGACTCATTTGGGCATGGCCAAGCACTTTGTGGTCTCACTCTATCAAGAATACCGATGTCTCTCCCATCATATAGGAGGGATAGATCCCATCTACATCACTCACATCCCTCTGTATAATTTGTTATATACCCAGTAATCGCCTTTATAGTCCACCCAGTTACGGGTGACGTTTGACAAAACCAAAGTACATAACTCCTTATGTAGGGATCTATGGTGACTTCAGGTCTAAGGACTAGTAGTCATACTAATAGCCACATGAGAAAGTATATGACACTCATATAACGATCCATGATACTTTCTCATGGCGAGGCATTCAGTATACATTCTCTAATGTATACCCATGTGTCAACTTGATATCTCTATATCCATGACTTGTGAGATCAAGTCATCGAGTTGACCTACATGCTAGTCTTATTGCATTAACATTGTCCCTGAATGTTAATACTCGACTAGGAATGATTAAGAGTAGTGTTCCCTATATCATCTCACTATCGGTTCAACTAACCGATTGATATAGGTGAGAACCGTCTACTCAAGGACATTATTATACTTAGTTTATTTGGCACCAATACAAGTAAGTATAATAACCAAAATCCAAATGCCTTTATATAGAATATGATACAATAAGTCCAAAATACAATCATCAAATGATTGGCTCTAGGGCTCTAGCTAACAATCTCCCACTAGCACTAGTGCCAATCAGTGTAGGCTCTAAGCCCAAATGACCTAGTGTGACCATCATGCTTCTTCTGTGCCAAAGCCTTGGTCAAGGGATTTGCGATGTTAGCCTCTGTAGGTACTCTGTAAATCTTCACATCTCCTCTCTCGATGATCTCTCGAATGAGATGGAAGCGCCGTAGTATGTGTTTGGTCCGCTGGTGTGAGCGAGGTTCCTTCGCCTGTGCTATAGCTCCATTGTTGTCACAATAGAGCTCAATAGGGTCAGCAATGCTAGGAACCACCCCAAGTTCAGTGATGAACTTGCGAATCCAAACTGCCTCCTTTGCTGCCTCTGATGCAGCAATATACTCGGCCTCTGTCGTAGAATCTGCTACTGTGTCCTGCTTCGAACTCTTTCAGCTCACAACACCACCATTAATGCAAAATACGAACCCCGACTGCGATCTATAGTCATCCTGATCGGTCTGGAAGCTAGCATCACTGTAACCCTTTACAGCTAGCTCATCATTGCCTCCATATATCAAGAAATATTCTTTAGTCCTTCTTAAGTACTTAAGAATATTCTTGACCGCTATCCAGTGACTTTCACCTAGATCTGACTGGTATCTGCTCGTCATGCTCAAAGCGTACAAGACATCAGGTCGAGTACATAGCATGGCGTACATGATCGATCCTATGGATGAGGCATAAGGGATCTGATCCATGCGGTCTCTCTCCTCTCTAGAAGAGGGACCTTGAGTCTTCGAATGACTCACGCCATGTGACATCGGCAGAAATCCCTTCTTGGAGTTCTGCATGGCAAACCGAAGGAGTACCTTGTCAATGTATGTACTCTGACTTAGGCCAAGCAATCTCTTAGATCTATCTCTATAGATCTGTATCCCTAGAATACAGGATGCCTCACCTAAGTCCTTCATTGAGAAGCAACTCCCTAGCCAGGTCTTGATAGAATGAAGCATAGGGATGTCCTTCCCAATGAGTACTATGTCATCCACATACAATATGAGGAAGACAACTATATCCCCTACAATCTTCTTGTAGACACAAGGCTCATCTTCGTTCTTGAAGAAACCAAACTGTTTGATTGCATCATCGAATCAAAGATTCCAGCTCCGAGAAGCTTGCTTTAGTCCATAAATGAACCTATGCAGCTTACATACTCTGCTAGTATGCTGTGGATCTACAAAACTCTCAGGTTGTGTCATGTACACATCCTCGAGTAGGTTTCCATTCAGAAACGCGGTTTTGACATCCATTTGCCATATTTCATAGTCATGGTAGGCTGCAATAGCAAGCATGATCCGAATGGACTTAAACATCGCTACTGGAGAAAAGGTTTCATCATAGTCAATACCATGAATCTGCTTGAAACCTTTAGCTACCAAGCGACCCTTATAGATAAGTCCATCCATGTCAGTCTTTCTCTTAAAGACCCACTTACACCCAATGGGTTTTACCCCTTCAGGTGGATCAACCAAAGTCCATACTTGGTTGGTGTACATGGATTCCATCTCGGATCTCATGGCTTCTAGCCATTTCTCGGAATCTGGTCTCATCACTTCTCGATGGGTGGTAGGCTCATCCTCTATGAGCATAACGTCATCATGGTCGACAAGAGAAATGAGTATCTCTCGGCTGACGACTATCAGACCTGCGAACAGGTATGTCTATTTGAACTGGTTGTTGTTCCTCAACTCCTTGTGGAACTACATCATCCACAACACTTTGTGGTTCCAGTTCAATTTCCATCGAGGCATCAGTGCTATTGTTCGCATCTTGAACTTCTTCAAGATCGAACGTGCTCCCACTAGTCTTTCTAGAAACAAAGTCCCTTTCTAGAAAGACCCCAGTCTTTGCCACAACTATCTTGTGCTGACTGGGAATGTAGAAGTAATATCCCTTAGTTTCCTTGGGATATCCAATAAAATAGCACTTGTCAGATTTGGGTCCCAGTTTGTCTGAGACTTGACGTCTAACGTAAGCCTCGCAACCCCAAATCCTCATAAAAGACATCTGGGCATCTCTCCCAGTCCATATCCTATATGGTGTCTTTATCACGGCCTTGGATGGAACTCGGTTGAGTATAAAAGCTGTCGTGTCTAGAGCATATCCCCAAAGGAATGTCGGAAGATCTGTGTGACTCATCATAGACCGTACCATATCTAATAGAGTATGGTTCCTCCTTTCGGATACACCATTCCACTGTGGTGTTCTAGGAGGAGTGAGTTGGGATAGAATCCCACACTCAGCTAGATAGTCACGGAACTCATGACTAAGGTAGTCTCCACCTCGATCTGATCGAAGTATCTTAATACTCTTGCCAAGCTGGTTCTGTACTTTATTCTTGAATTCTTTGAACTTTTCAAAGGATTCTGACTTATGTGTCATCAAGTATACATAACCATATCTACTGAAGTCATTAGTAAACGTGATGAAGTACCTATAACCGCCTCTAGCAGCAACATTGAAAGGGCCACATACATCACTATGTATGAGTCCTAACAAATCAGTTGCTCTCTCGCTGTGCCCACTGAAGGGAGTCTTGGTCATCTTGCCTCGTAGGCATGACTCGCATACCTCATATGATTCAAAATCAAATGAGTCCAGCATACCATCCTTATGGAGCTGGGATAAGCGCTTGTCATTTATATGACCTAAGCGACAGTGCCAGAGGTAGGTTTGGTTCATGTCATTTGACTTGAACCTCTTAATATTTATGTTATAGATAGGGCTCTCAAGATCTAGAATATAGAGTCCGTTTATCAGAGGTGCACTACAATAGAGCATATCGTTTAAATAGACGGAACAACATTTGTTCTTTATTATAAACAAAAATCCTTTCTTGTCCAAACAAGAAACTGAAATTATGTTCTTAGTCAAGGCAGGCACATAACAACAATCATCTAATTCTAGTACAAGCCCAGAGGGAAGAGATAGATGGTAAGTTCCGACAGCAATAGCAGCAACCCGTGCTCCATTGCCTACTCGTAGGTCTATCTCATCCTTCATCAATGCCCTGCTATTCCTCAGCGCTTGTACATTAGTACAAATGTGCGAAGCACATCCGGTATCTAATACCCACGATGAAGAAATAGAGAGGTTGACTTCTATAACATGTATACCTGAAGTAGAAATCTTATTTCTCTTCTTCTTAAGATCTTCCAGGTATTCTTTGGAGTTCCTCTTCCAGTGCCTTGCTTGTCCTTGATATAGGTGACAAAGATGTTCAACCATATCATAAGCGCCCATCAACTCATGTTGCTTCTAAAGCTCAGAGTTCATGGTCGCAAGCTTAAGACAGGACACATCTAATGCGTCATCTTGATGCTTCTTATAAGCATCTTGGTTTGCTCGCGTGGCAGTGGCAGGAGGAGCCTCCGGAATGGGCTGCTCCAGAACGTACAGTTTACGTTCCTGAGTAAGAACTATTCTCAGATTCCTGTACCAGTCCAGGAAATTTGCTCCGTTGAGCTTGTCCTTCTTAAGGACAGAACGCAGAGAGAAGATGTTCGTGTTTGACGTCATGGCAATTCTATAACAGAAATAAATGCAGAAATAAGTATCATATTCTTAATCATTTAATTAGGCCTTTAACTAAATGATGCTCCCACTGAATTCTATAATTCATGTGGGACAAGATCCACATCATACTAACCCTTGAGTTAGCTTTGGCTAATACGCCCAAGACTTAGTATGATCGGTAGGTAACAATTACCAATTACATCTCTATGTAACTCTTGTTTATAGGATCAATATCCGCATTTATATTAAAACTCGAGTTAGCTTTGGCTAATACGCCCGAGAGTTAATATATATGTGATTTTGACCTATCTTTCCAACCGTTGGAAGAATGCCTATAGTTATACTCGATCCAACCGAGTTAACTAGGAATACTCAATCTAATTGAGTTATATTCACCCATGCGTTGATAGGCGGGACCAAGATTGTCCCTCCATACCCTACCAAGATAGTATGTGTTGCTCTGCTTTGGCAGATTCAACAACAGCATGCGATCGAGGTAGTGGTAGGTATCACGGTATGGTAGGCATTACGAGTTGACGCGTTTTAGATCTAATCTAAACGATGATGCGTATCATATACTCGATAGATCCAATCTAATCGAAGGGTGCATCATGTGCACGATTTAGATCTAATCTAATCGTTAGGCACTAATTAACTACTTAATTAAACATGCATCACATACATATAAGTAATTAATTAAATTTTATGATTAGTCATGGCCCTACTACAATCTTCTCAAGCCAATGAGAAGATCGGATGGTCAACCTAAGGTCAACTTCTCAAGCGCCTTCCTTTTGACCACCTTGTGTTGCTCGCGCCTTCCTCGTAACTCCGTCTCGAGTGGACCTTCCACAGCTCCAATTTTTGTACATTACAATTTTGAAACTCGAGTTACATTCGAGTCTAAATCTAATTTACAACCAGAATAAAAGAAAGGCAAGACGCGCAGGTCCCGAGAAAAAAGAAAATAAATAAATAAAAGTACAACACGCACATCATCACGGCGCGCAGGTCGTATTATGAATTACAACACAAATTATCCAATCAAATTGGGTCTTTGGGCCATGACTATCACAAAATTAATATATAATTGAAAATTATATATTTTTCATAATTTTCTGTAATTTTTCATAATTTTACAGATTTTTATGAGTAAATTTTTCCCGGCGGTCCCGATTAGCGATTTCGGGCGCAATCGCGGAGCAAATCCCCTTGCGGGGTGAGGGGCAGTACCCCTACCCACGATCTAACCATTGCGAGTTGCTCCTAAGCGATCCTATAGTGCCTATGTCCGCTGTCCCAAAACAATTTGGGTCGAAACATTGCCGTTTCGGAAAATTCTTCTCGGTAGTCGAAGCCTACAAGTGTAAAAACACTTGTGCTTCGCTTCTACGAGTAAAATACCCATAAAATCATAAAAATTAGGAAATTCATAGAATGTTTACAGATCTATATTTTTCATAAAAATATGAATCTAAACTCGTACTCGCTTCGCACGTGGCTTCGCGAAAATCGCTTTTTCGCGTCGCGGAAACCCCGAATCACCCTAGCCAACGGATCTCGTGCGAAGAAAAATTCGAAAACATACGAGTACGAGTTACAAAACTTCTAGATCTACATGATGAAGATCTTTACCCTTGTTGCGTGCCCTTTTGCGTATCCCGCTCGTCCTCGGTACGCCGGATCTCGAAGTTGTCAATGTAGACAACTCTCTACACGTATCCACACGAACACACTAGGTGGAGGTGACCAAAAACCAAGGTGTGTTAGGACCTATGTGGTTCGGCCAAGGAAGGAGGAGAGGGAGAGCTTGAGAGGAAGAAGATGCAAAATTCCACACTTGAATGAAATAATGAAAATCAATTCACACCCCATTCAAAATGTGGTCGGCCACCTTTCTCATGTGTAACTCCCCTCATTAATGCATTAAGTTGTCATCAAGGAGAGAATGTAACCTCCATGAGGTGGCACTCACTAGTAACTCTCATGAGGTGGCAACCATGATGATGTGGAGTAACATCATTAGTCCACATCAATGTCAACTCACCAATGAGGTGGTATAAAGTCAAGTCAAACTAGACTTTTAATCTTCCTCTCAAGTCAAGTCAAACTTGACCAAATCTCTTCCATGGTTGATCTAATCTAACCATTTGATTCAAGCCAATTTAATATATATAATGAATCTAATTCATTAAATTAAATTGATTCAATGAGTCATAATCTAAATTAGACTCATTGAACACATGAATCAACTTGAGTCCAACTCAAGTTAGCCCAATTAGAATTTCTCTTAATCCAATTAGATTCATCAAATGAATCTAATCCTCTTGGTTCATCATATGAACCTAATCTCCATCTAATCATCCTTAGTGTGTGACCCTATAGGTTCTTGTAACGTTGGCAATGCCCTAAACCCATTTAGGAGCATAAGTAATGAGCGGTATCTAGCAACACATCATTACTACCCAAGTTACAAGAATGTCGAGATCCGACATCACCTTGTGACTACTAATTGTGACTCCTCACAAAATATGACAAGTGTCCTTCTATCCTAGATATCTAGATTGATCAATGTGAGGCATAGACCGTGTCATCCTCTGACCAATCTAAATCTTGAACTCCAAGTAGACTCACTAAATTAAATGAGCTCAATATCCTATGTTGACTCATTTGGGCATGGCCATGCACTTCGTGGTCTCACTCTATCAAGAATACCGATGTCTCTCCCGTCATATAGGAGGGATAGATCCCATCTACATCACTCACATCCCTCTGCATAATTTGTTATATACCCAGTAATCGCCTTTATAGTCCACCCAGTTACGGGTGACGTTTGACGAAACCAAAGTACATAACTCCTTATGTAGGGATATATGGTGACTTCAGGTCTAAGGACTAGTAGTCATACTAATAGCCACATGAGAAAGTATATGACACTCATATAACGATCCATGATACTTTCTCATGGCGGGTCATTCGGTATACATTCTCTAATGTATACTCATGTGTCAACTTGATATCTCTATATCCATGACTTGTGAGATCAAGTCATCGAGTTGACCTACATGCTAGTCTTATTGCATTAACATTGTCCCTGAATGTTAATACTCGACTAGGAATGATTAAGAGTAGTGTTCCCTATATCATCTCACTATCGGTTCAACTAACCGATTGATATAGGTGAGAACTGTCTACTCAAGGACATTATTATACTTAGTTTATTTGGCACCAATACAAGTAAGTATAATAACCAAAATCCAAATGCCTTTATATAGAATATGATACAATAAGTCCAAAATACAATCATCAAATGATTGGCTCTAGGGCTCTAGCTAACATGCCTTACCTCTCTCGAGAGAAATAGGCGCCGGGACAAGAGGAGCTTGCGTAAAAGTACCAAAGAAATCACTGAATGGAGAGTCCTTAGTGAGATTTGGCTTTTTAACTAAGGTAACAAAAGGTTCTTCTTCTTCCTCTTCCATGGTTGCAACAGCTTGTGCCCGTCGTTCTTCCTCAGATAGTAAACCCAACATGGAGGAATTAGGATTGGATCGGCGGGTGCGTAACCATTCTTCTCCGAGATTATTTACAAAAGATTTAGTTATAGCAGAATTCTTGTACATAAAAGCTGGAAGAAGAGCATAAGCTGAAATACAGAGGATAAACACCATTATAAAAAAGATATGCTAATCAGCAAAGGCGAAATGAAATAATTATACCTACCGAAAGAGCTATCCAAAGGAGTATCAATATTGCCTATCCCAAAGGGAAACATCAGACCCTCCTCAATTAGATGCGGCAAACTAAATTTTGCTCCCCTCAATTTAGATAAAGCAAGAGTAATGGAAGGATCATTGAGGAGATTATGAGTGCTAGGAGGCGGAGGTAAGTCATATATCCAGTGAATGGGAAATGGAGGAGGAGAAGGGAGATGCATATAGAAAAATTTACGATACCATTCCCCCTGTGGAGGAATGCGGTTGAACAAGATGGCCTTGGGATGAGACTGGAACTTGAAAACACCAACATCTATCCACCGGGGAATAAAGAAATGATGAAAGAGACGGGGAGATAGGGGAAAATCTAACAGTTTAGATACCCCGATAAAACCAACAAGGATAGAAAAGGATTGAGGGACAAATTGGTTTAGTGGAATATTGAAATAAAGACTAACATCACAGAAGAAAGAATGAAGAGGAAATCGAAAACCTTGTAGGACTTGATCTCTGAAGATAGAGATACACCCTAAGGGAGGGAGATGTGGACCCTCATGAGGAGCGGGACGGATGATATAAGAAGGAAAACCATAGGTTGCCTGTAAGTCCACTTCTTCTGTATCTATGAGGTCGGAAGAACATGAGAGAAACCATGCAGGAGGAGAAGCCGCCATATGAAGAAACGATCAAAGGAAGAGGAATCAGGAAAGAAGAACAGAGACGAGAAAAGCGGAAGAAAACTTCGTAAAACCCTTATGTTTCTTTTGACCCTGAGCTAAAACCCCCAAAAGAGATAGTGGAAGGAAAGAAGAAGAGGAAAAGGTATTCAGAACCCCAATCGTTATAAATAAGGAATAACCTTAAAAGAATAAAAATAAAAGAGAGAAGTAAAGTTGAATGATCTTCCTCGAAAAGCGTGTAGAGATTCTCCGAAAATAATTTTTGAGAAACTCTACATTAAAGTTCAGATTATTGGCGTAATAAAAGGAGGAAAAAATTAAGTGTAAGGTATTTGTTAGCAGATAGAACCTGGTCGAAAGTTATTAAGTAAGATTCATAGATATGAATCGGGCGATTCTGATAAATCGACCGATACAAAGGTCACACAAATGTATTGACCAAAAGTTTATCATAATGAGTCAAAAAATATACACTATAATAAAACCCTATGAGACTAGATTAATACGTGGAAAGGACATATGAAGACATAGGGGTAAATCGGTCGAATGAAATAAATCGACCAATATTAAGGATATCATGATAGAGCTATGTCAAATCGGGCGAGACATAACGGCGTTATGGAATATCGGGCGATATTTATCAATCTTGATATATATCGTCCGGGCATAAGGAAACGATCTAAGACATGATAATCTGTTGGGGGAGAAATCGTATGGTGGCAAGCCGAGCAACATTGGACACACTTATATAAAATAGATAACTATCATGAGAAAAAGTGAAGTTGATAACAAAAGGAGGATAAGCAGCATTATGCGAAATCATCATTACAAAGTTTTAGCCCGCTTCTTTACAAGAGTTTGAATTCAGGTCAGAGTCAACTTAGGGTACAGATCAGGGGGTTTGTTCTCAATCAATCTGCGTCGATTTAAGAAATTGGGAGGAGGGTCACGAGATAAGTAACTCGCTTCTCTTAATTGCTGAATCGCCCCTTGAGCTCCTGTAGTAAAGGCAGATAGGATGGACCTCACGATCGGTCTATTGAATTCGGGAGACTCAATCATGGCAGTGGCTCGTTCCTTGTAATGAACATCTTCGTTCCCCTTGTAGACTACCAACGCCATCTGAGAGGTCTTTAATTCATCTTCTTTGGCAGAAACCTCGGCTTTAGCTGAATCAAGGAAGGTGGTCAGAGAGGCTACCTCATCCTCTTTCAGTTGCAGGGCTTTGAGCTTCTCAGTCAATTCTGCTTCATAATTATATTTTAGCTCGCCAAGTTTTGAAGTCAGTTCCTAGTTGAGGTCCGTAGCCAGTTTAAATTGTGTTTCAAGACTTTCAATCTGAGCCTCAAGCTGTTTCTTGGCGGCAGCAGAAAACGCAACAGAAGATAACTCAGAAACCTCTTGTTTCAGCTTATCATTTTCAGATCTCAGCCTCTTATTCTCAGCGTATAGGTTGTGTAATAGTCGAGAAAAACCCATATTTTCTATCCATCACTGGAAGTACAATAGAAAGCCATAAAATAATAGTTGAGAAATAGAAAATAGGCGTTAACAAGCATATACCTGATTCTCCTTATGAGAGAAGCGATCAATTGCCTCAGGAATAGAGAGCTCTTCAAAAAGGGGACGAACTTCGTCCCAAGAATTGGCAAAAGAACCCTCTAATAATATGGGGAGAACAGGAATGGCGGAGGAACTAGTTGAGAAGGAAGAAGTAGGAATAGAAGGGGGAGCAAAGACTAAGTAAGAAGAATACGAGGACGGTAAAGATCCAAAAGTTGGTATAGATAGAGGAAAAGTAAAAGAAACATCCCCAGAAGTGCTGGCACTGGAGAAAGGCGAGGCAGGAAAATTGAGAGAAGGATAAAGCTCCGCCAGCGTCGGCTCATCAGAAGGAAGGTCAGCCGAAGCAAAGCCTTCTGAAACCAACTCATCAGCAGGAAGAATAAGCCTCCTTTTTGAAGGAGGAGCCCTGGTTAGTTTACGCCCTGGACGCTTGCCCGTGGAAATTTCAGTTATCAATTTGCTGGGGCTATCAGGAGATGTGAGTTCGATTACAGGGAGAGCAGTATAGGAAGAAACGGCAGCAGCTGCTGGAGAAGTAACAGTGGGTACAGGATTGGGAAGGATCTCTGCAGAAGGGTCTCTAGGAGCTTCAAGAGCTTCAGGAGCACCCAAAGAACTAGACACTTCAGCCAAAGGAGCTGGCTCTTCGATTGGAGGAGGAAGAGCAATTGCAGCCAGAAGTTCAGCCTCCTTGGCGCGAAGTGTAACGCTAAAAAATTCTCAAAATTATTTTAGAAATATTCTATGATTTTTTTGGAATTTTAGAATATTTTTATGGGATTTTTAGAATAGCGGAAGTAGCAAAAATAAATGGAGTCGAAAATTAGCCCACACGGGTTTTGAACCCGAGACCTATTGGGTCCTATGACTTATAGATAGCTCTAGTAACCAAGTGAACCCAGCAGAGCCGTGCTAAAAGGAAAGGGAAACAATTAAATTTATATTAGAGTTGGGTGAAATTACCCACTTAATATAAATAGGGAATTAATAAGTGAAGAGTTATTTTTAACGTAACTTTTCTCCTCCTCACCCTAGCCACGCCGACCCCTCTCCCTTCCTCACCTCTCGGCGCCAAAGTCCAAGGAAGAACCTAGGGTTCCGTCCCTAGAGCCATAGGAGTACTTCCCGGTGACGACTCCGACACGAGGACGCTCCCTTCTGCGAGAGGAACGCATAGACGCGAGAAGATCGTCGAAGAGATCTCTTCTCCGGAGAACCTAGAGATTAGATTTGTAAGAAACTTCGAGCAGGAGGTAAGAAACCCCTCACCTGCAGTATAAGTAGCTAGTGGTATGTTTGGATGCATTGTTTTAAACGTATGCAGATTTTCAGTGATAGGGTGCGAATTAACGCACACCAAGCGTTTGATTAAACGCTTAGCTCAGTTAAATGCCACCATAGGCATTTTAATAGCTTAGATAAATACAATAGAAGAATTTTTAAAGCTTAATTAGTCTTGTTACAGTTTTATGGACAAAACGTTCAATGGGTGGACTCCCACAGTTGCCCCTAGGTTCAGATAACCTAGTTCTGGGTTTAGACAACCTAGTAAGAACAAGACAAGAATTATTAGCTTATGTTCAGTATTTTATTTTTCAGTGGCACTATACTGGATTAGATATCCATTGGGTTGGGCTCCCATAGTCGTCCCTAGGTTTAGACAACCTAGTAACCTTGCTAAATTCGGGACTTGCAAACCCGGGTCTAGTAAGGGATGCGCGCATAGCAAGTACAGTTGCCGAGCCCAAATAGCAACATGATTATTATTTTAATCTATTTATGAATACAGTTTTCAAAACTTCACAATAGTTATGTAGATTCAGTACAGCTTTAGTATTAGTTTAGAATTAGCTTAGTTCAGTTTTGTGTCAGTTCAGTTTTCTATTGATACAATATGATAGCTTATGTTAGCACTCGCTGCCATGACTAGTTTGTTTGTATGCCATGCTATGCTCTTACATGTTCAGTATTTATATGTTTCAAATAGCATGTTTTAAACACATAAATTACATTGTATGCATGATTTAGTGAGGTAGATGGTTTCTTACTAAGCTCTCAAGCTTATAGATACTATTTTCCTTATGCTGCAGATAAAGGTAAAGGAAAGATGGACTAGTGGAGGCTGGAGGTCAATGCAATGATGAAGATGTGTGTGGATGGAACTTGGAATAAAGACCTTGGATAAATTAGAAATAAATCTGAAACTTTAGCATTTTATTAAGTTGTCACTTTCCTTATTTCAGTCATTTTAATGTTATGAATCATGAAAGACCTGTTTAGATTGTTAATGTTCCTGCTTAGAATGTCAGTTAGTGTTATTGGGATGTTTATGGTCATGTTAGAACTTGTGTGTGTGAATTTGGCACGAAACAGTGCTGAAATCAGACTTGTGGTACGAAATCAGAAACCCCAATCGATCAGCCGATCGATTGGAGGCTTCTCAATCGATCAGCCGATCGATTGAGAAGTTCGTACCGCGAACAGTAAGCTCCCGGATCGATCAGCCGATCGATCCGGATGCCTTCTGTCGCGGATAGAAAGCCCTGGGATCGATCACTGGATCGATTGGCCAGTCTGGATCAATCAGCCGATCGATCCAGAATATTGCCCGAGCACAATAGCGTGCTGAATCGATCACTGGATCGATCCAACCTAAGTTCCGCATACAGTAGCATGATGGGTCGATCACTGGATTGATTAGACCATTCCAATCGATCCACCGATCGATTGGGAGGCCTGATAGCAGCGGGAAACCCCTTATTCCAGTTCCTTGACCATGGGGAATGTAATATATGACATTAATAGTTTGATTACACCCCTTAGCACATATAGAATAAAGAAATGATAATAGTCTAGCCAAGTTTTAATTAGTATAGCTTCCGCACCTAGACTTTAGATGGTCATGGAGTAGTTTAGCACAGTATATTGTAACGGTCTGTCCTTACAGCCTAGACAGTAGAAGGCGGGTCGTTACAGAGTGGTATCAGAGCAGAAAGTTCCATACTTCCTACACACACATCAGCATTGAACCTGCAGCTTCCAAGTAAGAATCCCTCTCATGTTTTTTTTATGTTCATGCTTTCTTGTTATAACTTATGTTAACTGAAGCATGTTAGTATATGATAATGTTTAACAAGATGGCAGTATTTATGTAACCATGATTAGATTAGTTATGTATGTCCTCTATGTCTTTAGAGATGGCACGAGAACGCCCAGCTAGAAGGGCACCAGCTATTGAGCCCCAGCATGAGGCAGGCAGTTCAGTGCCTCCCCCAGACCTTACAGCATTAGTGGCTCAGTTATAGCAGCAGCTAGCCGAACAGCAATAGGAGATAGCCACCCTAAAGGCTAACCAGCAGAATACTCCCACTGTCACTCCAGAACCCAACATAGCAACCCCAGTGGTTATAGAGGTTCCACCAGTCCAGCCTACAGCACCAGTAGCCCCAGTAACAGAGGCAAAGAGAGAAGCCTACCTGATCTAGTGGAAGAGAGTCAAGCCCGAGAACTTCTCAGGCACCAGTGAACCATGGGATGCTCAAGCCTGGTTCAAAACACTGGAGAGTACGATGGAGCTTCTGGACTGGTCAGAACAGGAAAAAGTGAAGTGCGCCTCCTTCTGCTTGACAAGAGATGCACGTATGTGGTGGGAGAGAATTAGAGCGAAGCGCCCAGTGAATCAGATGACATGGACTGACTTCGAGAAAGAATTCTTCGAGGAGTTCTTTCACATGCGGGTCACAAACCACCACTATGACGAGTTCACTGAGTTTCGCCAGGGCAACCTTTCAGTGGAGGAAGCCGTGAAGAAATTCAACAGATTGGCTCGTCTATGCCCTGAGCTAGTCAGCACAGAAAAGAACGAGTCCGGTTGATGCTCAAGATGTTGAGGCCGGAAATAGCAATGAACGTGGCTGGCAGCGTCCATAGGCCGCAAACCACCGAAGAACTAGTCAACAGTGCTCTGACCACTGAGCACTATCAGAACAATATTAAGCAGCAGAAGCAAGTCCTCTTAGAGTCCAAAGGGCAAGGAGGCTCAGGTACTCATAAACAACAGGGCCACAACTCTAACTGGAAAGGGAACTCCAGCAACAAGTGCAAACCAGGGAGTTACCCGAAAGGAGGACCAGCTAGTAAACAGCCTAGCTATCCCAAATGTGCTACTTGCGGAAAATTTCACCCTGGAGTTTGTCGTAAGGGAACCCGAGGATGCTTTGAGTGTGGGCAGGAAGGGCATATGGCTAAGCAGTGCCCAAACAAGACTAGTCTTCCTCAACCATAGCCGATTCAGTACGGAGGCCAGCCAGCACAGCTACATCAGATGCAGACCCTTCAGCAGAACCAGCTGTACGCCAAGTTCACGAAATGTGAATTTTGGTTAGATCAGGTGTCCTTCCTGGGTCACATCATCTCAAAGGATGGTATCATGGTAGACCCCAGTAAAATAGAAGCTGTGAGTGGTTGGAAAAGACCCAAGAACGCCAGCGAAATCAGAAGCTTTCTGGGACTAGCAGGTTATTACAGAAATTTCGTAGAGGATTTCTCTAGGATAGCCTCTCCACTGACAGCTCTCACTAGGAAGAACAGAAAATTTCAGTGGACAAAGGACTGCGAGAACAGCTTCAGTGAGCTAAAGAGGAGATTGACCAGTGCACCTCTTCTGGCTCTACCTGAAATCGCAGATAGCTTTGATATTTACAGTGACGCCTCTAAATTGGGATTAGGAGCAGTACTGATGCAAGAAGGTAAGGTGATCGCCTATGCCTCCAGACAACTCAAAGAATATGAGAAGAATTACCCTACTCATGACCTTGAGCTTGCAGCAGTAGTGTTCGCTCTTAAAATTTGGAGACATTACTTGTATGAAGCTCAGTGCAGAGTGTATACAAATCATCAGAGTTTGAAGTACTTCTTCACTCAGAAGGATCTGAATATGCGACAGCGCAGATGGCTAGAGCTGGTCAAAGACTACGACATAGACATCCTCTACCACCCAGGAAAAGCCAATAAGGTGGCGGATGCACTTAGCAGAAAGTCCGATGCTACCTTACTATCCCTAGCAGCCATGTCACCACCCCTACAAAAAGAGATCACAGATTTTGGTCTTGAACTCATAGTTAGACAGCTCTCTACAATGACATTAGAGTCTGCCTTACTTGGTGACATCCAGACAGCTCAGGAATAGGATCCTGAAATTCAGAAAATCAAGCAAGGGATAGCAGAATCAGAAGGTAGAGAGTTTAGAGTGTCCACTAGAGGGGTGTTGTATTTCGGCGATAGACTTTGTGTTCCAGATCAGGAGGAGCTACAGAGGAAGATTCTAGATGAGGCTCACAGGACTCCCTATACGATGCATCCTGGTTCCACCAAGATGTACCAGGACTTGAAGAAACGTTTTTGGTGGCCTGGGATGAAGAGAGACATCGCTAGATATGTCAGCACCTGTCTAACTTGCCAGAGAGTCAAGGCAGAACATCAGAGACCAGGAGGAGTTCTGCAGCCTATCCAGATTCTAGAATGGAAGTGGGAAGACATCTCTATGGATTTTATAGTGGGACTACCGAGAACCACGAATGGTTTTGATACCATCTGGGTGATAGTCGACAGGTTGACTAAATCAACCCACGTTTTAGCTATCAGGATATCCTACTCCATGGAACAGCTAGCTCAGCTATACCTCAAAGAGATCGTCAGACTACAAGGAGTCCCACGAACCATCATTTCAGACAGAGACAGTAGGTTCACATCACACTTCTGGGAGTGTGTACAGTTAGCTTTGGGCACTAAGTTAAAGTTTAGCACAACCTTCCATCCTCAGACAGATGGTCAAACAGAGCGAGTAAATCAGGTACTCGAAGATATGCTCCGAGCATGTGCCCTAGATTTCAAAGGAAGTTGGTGCAAATATCTGAGCTTAGCAGAATTTGCATACAACAACAGCTATCAGGCCACTATCGGTATGGCACCTTACGAGGCTCTCTATGGTCGGAGGTGTAGATCTCCAATCTGCTGGTATGAGAGTGGTGAACAAAAAGAACTAGAACTCCAGACAGATCTAGTAGCAGATACCACAGCAGCTATACAGCAGATCCGCCAGAGGATAGAGACAGCTCAGAGCTGCACGGCGCAGACCCTTAGAGTTTTTGGTTGGGGATTCAGTGTTCCTTAGAGTAGCTCCCATGAAGGGAGTAATGCGTTTTGGGAAGAAGGGAAAATTGAGTCCCAGATATGTGGGACCATACCTTATCACTAGAAGAGTTGGGAAGGTAGCATATGAGCTAGAGCTACCCCAGGAGATGTCAGCCATCCATAATGTATTTCATGTCTCTATGCTGAAGAAGCATATCCCAGATGCCACCCAGGTGATTGAGCCCCAGTCGGTACCAGTCCGCGAAGACCTCAGCTATGACAGTCGGCCTATACAGATAATAGACCGAGCAGTTAAGAAATTGCGGAACAAGGAGGTACCCTTAGTAAAAGTCATTTGGCAAAGTCACACAGCAGAAGAGGTAACTTGAGAGACAGAAGCCAGTATGAGACAGAAGTACCTAGAGTTATTCTAAGTTCGAGGACGAACTTTTTATAAGGTATGGGGGATTGTAACACCCGAAAATTCATAAAATTATTTTAGAAATATTCTATGATTTTTCTGGAATTTTAGAATATTTTTATGGAATTTTTAGAATAGCGGAAGTAGCAAAAATAAATGGAATCGAAAAATAGCCCACGCGGGTTTTGAACCCGAGACCTATTGGGTCCTATGACTTATAGATAGCTCTAGTAACCAAGTGAACCCAGTAGGGCCGTGCTAAAAGGAAAGGGAAACAATTAAATTTATATTAGAGTTGGGCGAAATTACCCACTTAATATAAATAGGGAATTAATAAGTGAAGGGTTATTTTTAACGTAACTTTTCTCCTCCTCACCCTAGCCACGCCGACCCCTCTCCCTTCCTCACCTCTCGGCGCCAAAGTCCAAGGAAGAACCTAGGGTTCCATCCCTAGAGCCAAAGGAGTACTTCCCGGCGACGACTCCGACACGAGGACGCTCCCTTCCGCGAGAGGAACGCATAGACGCGAGAAGATCGTTGAAGAGATCTCTTCTCCGGAGAACCTAGCGATTAGATTTGTAAGAAACTTCGAGCAGGAGGTAAGAAACCCCTCACCTATAGTATAAGGAGCTAGTCGTATGTTTGGATGCATTGTTTTAAACGTATGCAGATTTTCAGTGATAGGGTGCGAATTAGCACACACCAAGCGTTTGATTAAATGCTTAGCTCAGTTAAATGCCACCATAGGTATTTTAATAGCTTAGATAAATACAATAGAAGAATTTTTACAGCTTAATTAGTCTTGCTACAGTTTTATGGACAAAACGTTCAATGGGTGGGCTCCCACAGTTGGCCCTAAGTTCAGATAACCTAGTTCTGGGTTTAGACAACCTAGTAAGAACAAGACAAGAATTATTAGCTTATGTTCAGTATTTTATTTTTCAGTGGCACTGTACTAGATTAGATATCCATTGGGTTGGGCTCCCATAGTCGTCCCTAGGTTTAGACAACCTAGTAACCTTGCTAAATTTGGGACTTGCAAACCCGGGTCTAGTAAGGGATGTGCGCATAGCAAGTACAGTTGTCGGGCCCAAATAGCAACATGATTATTATTTTAATCTATTTATGAATACAGTTTTCAAAACTTCACAATAGTTATGTGGATTCAGTACAGCTTTAGTATTAGTTTAGAATTAGCTTAGTTCAGTTTTGTGTCAGTTCAGTTTTCTATTGATACAATATGATAGCTTATGTTAGCACTCGCTGCCATGACTAGTTTGTTTGTATGTCATGCTATGCTCTTACATGTTCAGTATTCATATGTTTCAAATAGCATGTTTTAAACACATAAATTGCATCGTATGCATGATTTAGTGAGGTAGATGGTTTCTTACTAAGCTCTCAAGCTTATAGATACTATTTTCCTTATGCTGCAGATAAAGGTAAAGGAAAGATGGACTAGTGGAGGGTGGAGGTCAATGCAATGATGAATATGTGTGTGGATGGAACTTGGAATAAAGACCTTGGAGAAATTAGAAATAAATATGAAACTTTAGCATTTTATTAAGTTGTCACTTTCCTTATTTCAGTCATTTTAATGCTATGAATCATGAAAGACCTGTTTAGATTGTTAATGTTCCTGCTTAGAATGTCAGTTAGTGTTATTGGGATGTTTATGGTCATGTTAGAACTTGTGTGTGTGAATTTGACATGAAACAGTGCTGAAATCAGACTTGTGGTACGAAATCAGAAACCCCAATCGATCGGCCTATCGATTGGAGGCTTCTCAATCGATCAGCTGATCGATTGAGAAGTTCGTACCGCGAACAGTAAGCTCCCGGATCGATCAGCCGATCGATTCGGATGCCTTCTGTCGCGGACAGAAAGCCCTGGGATCGATCACTGGATCAATTGGCCAGTCTGGATCGATCAGCCGATCAATCCAGAATATTGCCCGAGCACAGTAGCGTGCTGAATCGATCACTGGATCGATCCAACCTAAGTTCCGCATACAGTAGCATGCTGGGTCGATCACTGGATCGATTAGACTATTCCAATCGATCCACCGATCGATTGGGAGGCCTGATAGCAGCGGGAAACCCCTTATTCCAATTCCTTGACCATGGGGAATGTAATATATGACATGAATAGTTTGATTACACCCCTTAGCACATATAGAATAAAGAAATGATAATAGTTTAGCCAAGTTTTAATTAGTATAGCTTCCACACCTAGACTTTAGATGGTCATGGAGTAGTTTAGCACAGTATATTGTAACGGTCTGTCCTTACAGCCTAGACAGTAGAAGGCGGGTCGTTACACGAAGTATGCCCTCTTCTACACGTAGTTCTTCGTCAATCAAAGCATCATAAAAGCTATCCACTACAGGAAAAAGAACAACAGTTCAGTCAGTTAAAAATAAGGAGAAAGAAATAAGGTATTACCTAAAGGAACTCGAGTATCAGGTCTGACAGGGCTTAAACCAAACAAGTATAGGAGATCAACCCGTAGCCACTTAAGAATGGAAAGCCGATGATTTAACAATTTCTCACAATAGAGGGGGAAAGAAGGATGAAGATGAAACTCCTTGACGTCGGGCAAGGGGGGCAAAAAAGATCTCCAAGCATGAGACCAAGGAATAGGTTCTGGAAACTTTAAGAAGAAAAAACGAGATTTCCAAGCTTTGAGATATGAAGGCATACCCTCAAAAAGAACCATTTTAGTTCGTGAATGGAACAGGAAAACACCCGGTTCTGAGCACTTGGGATAAGAAAACATGAAGAAATTTTGAGGAGTAGGAGGAATATCCCATAGACGAAACAACATGTAAGTACCGCATAGATAACGAAATGCATTAGGGGCGAACTGCTGCAAAGGAATATCAAAGTACCGACTTATTTCAATCAAGAAAGGAGGAATGGGGAACCTTAAGCCCCCTATCAACTGGTCCCTGAAAAAAGTCACGCAGTCATCAGGGGGACGATGAGGCCGATCATTCGGTGTTGGGATTATGATGCTATATTCCTTAGGAATTTCATATTGGTGACGGATGGATACTCTAGCATTCTTATCAAAGGAAGAAGACATATGAACATACCAAGGAGCAATTGCTTCCGCAACCATGGACAAAAGTATAGGCTAGTGAAGCAACAGATTACTTACTGAAGACAAGAGAAGAGATCATCGAGAAACTGTGAGCCCGGGATATGGTTGAAGGCAGCGACAAGAAAAGAACTCTAGAGAAGGAAAAAGAAAGGACAAGGTTTAAAAGGAGACGAAGGGTTTAGGGTTTGGAAGAAACACAACCGTCGTCAGATCAAAACATTTTTTGCAGCAGGCGCGGAGGATCACAATAGAAAGGCAGAAGATCCATGTGACGTGGCGGTCAGAAAAAGTGCGTGCCATACCATCATAAAAATATTTATATCGGAAGTGACAGGTCGAATCACGCTGGGGTTGGTAGCGTCTCGGGGTACATTTTCCACATTCTCTCACCTGAAGAAGAACCAATCACTGGCTAGGAAGCTTCGAAAGAAGACGTGAATAACTGGGTATAATAAAATAAAAAGGACTAAACTTTTGACTAAACTCAGGCTAAAGACAAAAACATTTAAGGATGGAGATTTAGGGGAGTGATAACTTTTAAATTAATATCCTTATAGAATACAAACTAATATTTATCAAAGTAGTTTTACACTAATATAACTATGATTATGCTAGATAAGTATAGTGTTGACTATGATCAATAAGACAATATTGGCTGGTATAACATTAGTTATAATGTGAAGATGTCCCAACAGTTAAGATAGCCTTAGCTATGAGAAATAACACACAAGATACACCAAGGAACGATGAATGCCATATCACATTTAATCTGATAAATCACAGAAGGATTCAATAGAACCATTTAATTTGATACAAAAATTTGTTTTTACACTTAGAATCTGAGCGAGTACACCACATCACATTTCCCCTCAGAACAGTAAACCTCAGATAGATAACAAATACTACAAACATAAGCTCTTAGAACGCTCAGAAAATTTCAGTCTCACTGGATTCAAACTTACCATGGAGCAGAGATGGAAATATCTCACTCCGTCCGAGCTTGTCAAGGTGC
This sequence comes from Zingiber officinale, assembly GCF_018446385.1. NCBI lineage: Eukaryota > Viridiplantae > Streptophyta > Magnoliopsida > Zingiberales > Zingiberaceae > Zingiber > Zingiber officinale. The sequence goes on along the minus strand of NC_055987.1, from coordinate 96,409,395 downwards.
ACAAGTGGCAATGTTTTGCCCGGGATGAAGAAAGCAACAAAAACAAAAAAGCTCAAGGGCAACGAGACAGGGAAACATTTATTCATTCCATGATGGAAAAATAAATGTAAAAACCACTTCCCCTCTCAAGCCGTCTGAACTCGGCAAGTGAAGCAACCAAGTATAGCCCAAGGGTAACATGTGTTGTGCCCTTCACACAGCACCCTTGGGTCATTTGGCTGCCCCTCTATGAGTAGCAAAAATCTCTCTGAAGTTTCTTGAGTCCTTCAGAGCATCAGCATCTTTGGATGAAAAATATGAATGATGAGGCTTCATCTCTTAAGACAATCCCTTGAACCTCAGAGGTAGTTGGAGCAAAAATTAAAATAAACTCATATATAGATCTCACCTGGTCCAACAAAAGTCGCCCCCAAAGGGGAGGATCCAAGACCATAACCTTAGCAATAAGAGATGACAAGGAAGGAAAAGAACTGAAAGGGGTGGTGAATGAAGAGAAGGTTGTAAGCCTATTTAAAGAAGCAAAAGGCTCACAGGATCACTATACTTGGTTTAGAGAAACAGTGGTACACAAAATCTGTGAGGTCATTTCAAAATCTGGAGCAGAGTCACGGGTAGGAAAAGACAAGACCATACTTATGTCTAGTCAGTCGTCTACACCTCCTTCGACTAGACTTGAAGGGAAGGCTAGTGATATGGGTTAGGTTTTGTGGCTCTCCCGATGAAGAAAGAAAAGGAGGAAGAAAAAGCAAAAGAGATAGGCTAATATCGGCCAGAACATACCTTCAGGATGAAGGTAGGCTAATATCGGTCGGGACATACCCCGATAGGAGGTAAGCTTATATCGATCGAAATACGCTTCCCAGGAGGAAGATATATATATTGTAATGAAGGTAGGCTAATATCGGCCGGGACATACCTTCAGGATGAAGGTAGGCTAATATCGGTCGGGACATACCCCGATAGGAGGTAAGCTTATATCGACCGAAATACGCTTCCCAGGAGGAAGATATATATACTGTAATGAAGGTAGGCTAATATCAGCCGGGACATAACTTCAGGATGAAGATAGGCTAATATCGGTCGGGACATACCCCGATAAGAGGTAAGCTTATATCGACCGAAATACGCTTCCCAGGAGGAAGATATATATACTGTAATGAAGGTAGGCTAATATCGGCCGGGACATACCTTCAGGATGAAGGTAGGCTAATATCGGTCTGGACATACCCCGATAGGGGGTAAGCTTATATCGACCGAAATACGCTTCCCAGGAGGAAGATATATATACTGTAATGAAGGTAGGCTAATATCAGCCAGGACATAACTTCAGGATGAAGATAGGCTAATATCGGTCGGGACATACCCCGATAGGAGGTAAGCTATATCGACCGAAATACGCCTCCCAAGGGAAAGATATATATTCTCTAAAGAGAGTAGACTAATATCGGCCGGGACATACCTTCAAGATGAGGGTAGGCTAATATCGGTCGGGACATAACTTCAGGACGAAGGTAAGATAATATCGGTCGGGGATATCCTTTCAAGGGGAGAGCCAGTACGGGCCGGTCGATTAATACCTTGGAAAGATACTGGATAAAATGCAGCTTATTAATATAAAAAGTATGTAAATAGAAGTTGCATGAGAAAGGATCATAAATGAATATTTCAAAGAAGATAATTAACGAGGATATCTGTAATATGTAAATGCATGACAGGTATTATATACTTCGGCCAGAAATATGCTCCCAGATTATTTTGCAGGTACTAAACGACAAAGAAGGAACATTTGGGGTACAAAAAAGATTCCTTAAAAGTCATTCACCACAAGTACGCCGCTGACGTCATCTCATAACGAACTCTAACAAACCGGGGTCCACTTCATGACTACAGAGGTTATATGAAGTGGTATAAAAAGGGGAATCCTCTCCGTTGGCGAGGTAAGTTCACATTATTGTGCACATTCATAACCCTAATTTTTCAGCTACTGTTCATCTTCTTCCTCCTTCTTCCACACCAAGAGAGATCACTGACTTGAGCGTCGGAGGGCCTAGCCAGGGATTCCCACCCCGGTCTTAGGTCACTGACGATAGTGTTAGCTGGTCTCTTGTGCGCAGGAAGCCTCGTAAGCTTCGGATCTGGGGTTTTTCTCTTCAGATTGGGATTTCCTCTTCGTCATCGAGTCTTCGTGGAGGAGGACCTTCGGTGACTCTATTTTTTCCCGATCCGCTTTGGGTTTCTCGGATCGACGTTCTACTAGTATTATTCTTCATCAGCGTAGTGGGTTTCCTTCTTCCGGATCTCCGCCTTGTTCAGCTTCTCAGACAGGATCACTTGCATTTTAAATTTTTAAGAACTCCTCTTAATCATAAAGTTTGACATCCAACTAAAGAAGCTATTATATATTCTGCTTCGATAGTTGAAAGTGCCACAATTGGTTGCTTCTTTGAACACCAAGAGATTGCCCCACTTCCAAGGTTGAAAATAGTGCCAGAGGTATTTTGAGAATCATAAATATTTCCTCCAAGATCACTATCTGTATAACCAACAATTTTGATGGACACATGTGTTTTGTAGAAAAATCCATAATCAATTGTTCCTTTAATATATCGAAGAATTCTTTTTGCAACTTCCCAATGGTTCGAATAAGGATTTTCCATAAATTTGCAAATCAAACTTACTACGAATATGATATTGTTAGGACTGTTCGCCATCTAGAAGGGGGGGGGTTGAATAGACCCTGCACAATAAAAAGAAAATGAACCTTTCTCAGACTTAAAGGAACACTTGCATTAAATAAAATAAGAAATAAACTGAAAGACTGAGGCTCGGAGAATTTACTTGGTTACAACCGGGGAGGTTGTTAATCCAAGGAAGTGAATGCGCACTAAAGATCTCCTTCAGTCGGAGAAGCCTCATTACAACAATGAAGCACGGAAAATGAGAAGCTAAATGGAAACTAAAACGTGTACAAGTGTTGTTTGCAGGAATGCTTGTTGTTATTTAGCTTCTGGACCAAGGATATATTTATAGCCTTGGTCGGGGTGTCTGGAAGGGTTTCAGATGCCTGGAGTGGGATATAATTCTATCCCCAACGCGTGGGTCAACGTCCTTGTCGAACATGATAAAAATCAAGTTCCAAGCGCTCGGACTTCAGGTGCCCGGAATGGGTCCGGACGCTCTAACCCACAAAGTCAACAAGATTGACTTTTTCAGTTCGGGCCCTCTGCTTCGGTGCTGCTCGCCTCGGTCTGGGTTTTCCGCTCCAGCTCTGCTCGCTTGGGTGATTTCGGCCATCTGGAATAGGGCTCACTCGAACCCAACTTCCGGCCTTCTCGAGCAACCTTCCGCTCCGGCTTCTCATCCCTCGGAAATGCCGTGCGCCTCCTTCTTGTTCACTCGCATACTCTTCCGTAGCACCTCGTCTCTCAGACACACTAAGCCCATTAGCTCTTTTCCGTGCCATCCTTCTTGCTAGCTGCGTCTTTTGCTCGACTTCTTGTGCTCCTAAGCTCCTGCACACATAGACACAAGGTCAAACACAACAGGACCTAACTTAACTTATTTGATCACATCAAAATAACCTTGGGGTACCAACAATCTCCCCCTTTTTGATGTGAGCAACCCAGGTTAAGTTAGGGTAAACAAATATAAAATAAAAGCAAAAAATTTGCAGTTCAAGTGTAATAATTAAAAAAATTAAAAATTTACCTCCCCCTAAACTTAATCTTCCCTTCTCCCCCTTTGATCACATAAAAAAATGGGGTACAAAAAAAAATCTAAGGGTAACTTTTATAAAACTCTGATTTTCAAATAATTTTGAGAAAACTATCAAGATTTTGAAAATATTGAAAATAATTTTGATAGCACAAAAATGTATTTTTTAGAAAAATTTTCTAAGAAATTTTTTTTGTGAAATAATTTCCTCAGTTATTTTTTAAAAAAAAAATAATTTTGTATAAATTTTGGTAAAGTAAATCTGATACTTAAAAAAAAATTTAAGTAAAAAAAAAATTCTAAGTAAGAAAAAAATTCTAAGTTTTTTTTAAAAAAATTTTGTGCAACATATAAAATACATTTTGGTAATGTAAAAGTTTATAAGATAACTTAAAAAACTTTAAGTTAAAAAAATGAGAAATTTTTTTTAAGTTAAACAAATTTGCATAAAAAAATTTAAGAATTTTCTAAAAATAATTGAGTAACTATTCAAAGTATTATCTAATTTCAATTTTAATGATTTATCAGTTAATTAATTAAACATTTTATTTCAATATTTGGCTTCCAAGCTGTAGTGAGGTACTAGGCCTTCTTGGTTATTGGAGTAACAATCACTTTCTAGACAAAGCCTTATAAGGAAATAAAAATGTTTAATTTTCTTGCTAAAAGCGTTAAGTCTAATTAAAGTTCAAGTTAAACAAGACTTTGGAACCCAATATAGGTTCCAGCCAACTAGATTAGTTAAGAATTTCTTAGGTATATATTTCTTTGAAATGTTTCTAATTTATTCTTTATGATATCTAAAATACCAGTTCAAATTATATTTTCTCATATTTGTGCTATATGTGCATGTATGATTTTTCAAATTTTTTATTTCTTTTTATAAATTGTTATTTTCTAACTTTAATTTATCAAAATCATCTAATGGACAAGATTTTTCTAGAATTACTTTTAATTCTTTAATTTATTTTTTCTAATTTACAACAATCTTTAAATAATAGTTTAACGAATTTAAACATTTTATCGGGAGGAAGAGATCGTACCTGACTTACCTTGTCGACCTCGTTGTCCATGGCTCCCCCTGAACTGTTGTTTTCTTCCAATGTCGCTCCCCCTTCATCAATACTCTCGATGCTCATTTCGGAAGAGCTTTCTTCATGTTCATCTTGATAACTTGCCATCAATGCAAGCCCGGAGAAAGCCTCAACTTCCGATTTGGACGACGTTTCGTCCCACGTCACCTTTAAAGTCTTGTACTTGTTCATTTGGACAGACTTCTTTCCTTTGTCCTTATCCTTGTTCCTTAGCTTAGGGCAATTGTCCTTAACGTGCCCTTTTTCGTTACAATGGTAGCATCTGATTGTCCTTGTCTTTCTACCCTGCGGATGGTTAGTTTTTCTTGATTTAAATAATTTTTTAAAATGCCTTACCATCATTGCAATTTCTTTATCATTAAGAGAGGATTCTGACTCATGTTCGTCTCTCGTTGCCTTAAAGGCGATGTTGTGCTTCGGCTCCTTCGTACCTACACATCTCGATTCATGCACTTTAAAAGTTGAAAATAATTCTTCTAAGATAATAGATTCGAAGTCTTTAGAGATATAGAAGGTATCTACCAGTGACACTCATTTTGTATTTCTAGGGAATGCATTAAGAGTGTACCTTAGCGAATCTCGGTTGCTTACCATTTCTCCGACATTCGAAAGTTCGGTGATGAGCTCCTTTATCCTCGAGTGAAGATGTGGAATCGGTTTGTCTTCTTCAAATCATAGATTAGTGAGCTGGTTACGAAGTAAGTCCCGTTTCGCGAGCTTGGCTTCGAACATCCTTTCGTGTAGCTCAAGGAACTTCTCCCATGTTGGTTGCTACTCGGAAAACCTAGAGGTTCGATTGTACAAAAATTTTGTACAAAGGTCTGAACCTTTTCCTAGCTACCATGTGTTCTTTTAAATTAAATTTTGGATCGCCTGCGGAACTTAACACGTTTGATCCAAAACTTAATCTATTCGTTCTTTTAGGTTTTGACTTGGGTCTCCTGCGGAACTTAACACGTTCGACCCAAATCACCTTAAGTTATTAATTCCATTAAATATTAATTTTCATAATTGGTTCCCAGTACTGACGTGGCGAGGCACATGACCTTCTTGGATATGGGAGCAACCACCACTTACTAGACAATGTTGGGACCGAAAAGTAGCTAGAGGGGGGGTGAATAGCTCGTCGCACTCGCTAGGTGCTCGTCGTTGCTTGTTTCTTCAAAGATGTGCAGCGGAAATACAAGAAACAAACCACACAACGCTAACAAGGTTGGTTTACTTGGTATCCACCTCACAAGAGGTGACTAGTCCAAGGATCCACACCTACACACGTACCCTCCACTAATAAAACTCTCCTTTATGGTAACTACCAAGGGCGGAGAAGCCCTACAAGACTCAATACAAGAAGAAGGGGAAAGGTAATGAAATACAAGTTTACAAGCTTACAATGAGAGCAAAAACCCTAACCCTAGTTTCTTCTTCTTGCTTTGATCCGCCTCTTGACTTGGAAGAACCTCCAAGAGCCTTCAAGAACTGGCGATCTCGAGCTTGAGAAGAGCTGTGGAGAAGCTGGTGAAGATCTGAAATGAATCGGTGAAGAGATGCCGCAGCTCAAATACGACGCAACGGTCGGATCCCGATCGATTCGAAAACTCCCAATCGATCGGGGAGGCTTTGGATCGATACACGGATCGATCCAGAGCGCCTCTGTGCTATGGAAAAAAGCCTGGATCGATCCACGGATCGATCCAGCGCTTATCGCGCGAAGCAGCAGCGTCCCAATCGATTGGGACCTGGATCGATCCACGGATCGATCCAGCTCGGCTGGATCGATCTACTGATCGATCCAGCTCTTGGTTTTTGCCCAAAACCAAGTCCCAAGCTTCTCAATCCAACATTCGGTCAACCTTGACCTATTGGTATATCATGCCTAGCATCTGGTCACTCCCTTGACCTGCCAGGACTCCCCACCAAGTGTCCGGTCAATCCCTTTGACCCACTTGGACTTTTTTCTTCGTGCCAAGTATCCGGTCAATCCCTTTGACCTACTTGGACTCTCACCAAATGTCTGGTCAACCTTGACCCATCTGGATTTCTCTTGCCTGGCTTCACTCACCAGGACTTTCCCAATTGCCTAGCTTCACTCACTAGGTCTTTCACATGGCTTCACTCACCAGGATTTTCTTCCTACCTAGCTTCACTCACTAGGTCTTTCACAATTGCCTAGCTTCACTCACTAGGTCTTTCACCCGGCTTCACTCACCAGGATTTTCCTCCTGCCTAGCTTCACTCACTAGGTCTTTCACCTGGCTTCACTCACCAGGATTTTCCTTCTGCCTAGCTTTACTCACTAGGTCTTTCACTTTGTCTAACATCCCAGTTAGGACTTCCCAGTCAAGTATCCGGTCATCCTTGACCTACTTGACTCTTCTTCAATTAACCTTGCATTGTCAAACATCGAAACTCAAACCAAGACTCAAGCTTGGTCAACCAGGTTAACCTTGACCTGAGGGATGTTGCACCAACAGACAAAACCTTTTATGGAAAGCTAATATTTAATTTCCTAAAATAACTTTAGGTTAACCAAAAAGAACAATCAAATCACAAAAAAAAACAAAAGAACACAACATCGAAAAACATATTCGAAACACTAGAATCGCATGCCTCTTGTATTTGGTATTATTTCCAAAAATAACTAGTATGATGCGGAAAGAAAAATTACTAGTTATACCTTTTAGAAAGACCTCTTGATCTTCTACAGTATTCCTCTTCTAACCTCGGACGTTGTGTGGGCAACGATCTTCCGAGATGAGAACCACCAAGCACCTTCTTCTTCCTTACAAGTTTCGGCCATCAAAACTTCTCCTAGGATGAAGAGGTTCGGCCACCACCACCATGCTCCAAGGGATGCTAGAAAAGAGGCTTCTTTTCTCTCCTTCTTCTCCTTCTTAGATCCGGCCACCAAAGCTATCTCCACCATGAGTAGGTTTCGTCCACACAAAGGAGAGGAGAGGAAAGAAAGGGTTGGCCACACCCAAAGAAGAAAAGAGGGAGAAAAATAATAGAGTTCTTCTACCATGAAAGCACCTCTACCCCCTCTTTTATAATCCTTGGTCTTGGCAAATAAGGAAATTTAAATAAAAACTTCCTTAATTCTTTTGCCATGAAAAGGAAAATTTATTTAATTAAAAATAATTTTTCTCTTCTCAATTTACAATGGTCGGCCATTATACAAATCTCCAAGCAAATAAAATTTTAAACACCAATTAAAACTTCCTCATTTGCTTCCGGAAATTTATAAAAATTTCTCAATAATTTTTATCCCTTCATGATTGGTTTATAAAAAGGAAATTTAATAAATTAAAATCTTTCTTTTAAACATGTGGATAAAAAGAAAGTTATCTCTATAAATTAAAATCTCTTTTAATCTACAAATAAGGAAAGATATCAAATCTTTTCTTAATCTTTTGTAGAAACTTATAAAAGAGAATATTTAATTTTAAACTCTCTTTTAAATCATGAACATGATTAAAAAGGAAAGTTTTCTTAAAATTTAAAATCCTCCTTTAATCAACAAATAAGGAAAGATTTCAAATTTTAAACTCTCTTTTAAACATGTAGATGATTTACAAATAAGGAAAGTTTTTACCAAAAATTAAAAACATCCTTTTAAACTACAAATAAGGAAAGAGATTAATCTCTTCTCTTAATCTTTTGTAGAAAGCTATAAAAGGAAATTTTTAATTTTTAACTCTCTTTAAAATCATGATATCCACATAAGAAATAATTTTAATAAAATCCTTTTAATATTCTAGTGGCCGGCCACCTAAGCTTGGGACAAGCTTTGGCCGGCCACCTACATGACTCATCCACTTGATCTTGGCCGGCCCTAGCTTGGGTTCCAAGCTAGCTTGGCCGGCCCCATTGGATGGGTAAGAAGGTGGGTATGCGGTGGGTATAAATCTCTATATACTAGAGGCTACGATAGGGACCGAGAGGAGGAATTGGTTTTGGTCTCCCGATGAAATTAAGCATCCCGTGTTCGCCCCGAACACACAACTTAATTTCATCAATAATAATTCATTCCACTAAAGAACTATTATTGAACTACCGCACCAATCCCAAATTACATTTTGGGCTCTTTCTTATTATGAGTGTGTTAGTCTCCCTGTGTTTAAGATAACAAATGTCCACTAATTAAGTAAGTTACTGACAACTCACTTTAATTAATATCTGGCTCCAAGAGTAGTACCACTCAACTTCATCGTCATGTCGGACTAAGTCCACCTGCAGAGTTTAACATGACAATCCTTATGAGCTCCTCTTGGGGACATTCTCAACCTAGATTACTAGGACACAGTTTCCTTTTATAATCAACAACACACACTATAAGTGATATCATTTCCCAACTTATCGGGCTTATTGATTCATCGAACTAAATCTCACCCATTGATAAATTAAAGAAATAAATATCAAATATATGTGCTTGTTATTATATTAGGATTAAGAGCACACACTTCCATAATAACTGAGGTCTTTGTCCCTTTATAAAGTCAGTATAAAAGAAACGACCTCTAATGGTCCTACTCAATACACTCTAAGTGTACTAGTGTAATTATATAGTTAAGATAAACTAATACCTAATTACACTACGACCTTCCAATGGTTTGTTCCTTTCCATCTTGGTCGTGAGCTACTGTTTATAATTTATAAGGTACTTATAACATGATCTTCTGTGTGTGACACCACACCATGTTATCTACAATATAAATTAATTGAACAACTACATTTATCACAAATGTAGACATTTGACCAATGTGATTCTTATTTCTAGATAAATGTTTTATACCAAAAGCTAGTCTTTTAGTATACATTCTAACATCCCAAAGCTCCTTTACTGAGTTGTAGGTGCTGATCCTGTTGACTTCTTATGGTGGAAGGATGCTCAACAGATAGAACTCTGCTTTGTCGTTTGCCACATAGTCGGCCTACTCCTTCTTCATCCACTAATATTCTTCCTTACCCTCGGGTGCTACAAAATCAAACTTTATTATTAAAAGTAATTCAAAGTCAGTTTCAAAGAATACCTACATTCACTTTTTCCATCTAGCGAATTCCCCCTCGAATTTCGGTGGGTATATGCTCGGTCCGGCCATTGATTTGGTGCTTCGTTCGACGGTTAGTCCCCTGAAGCGTCCTGGCTCTGATACCACTTATTAGGACCATTGGCCGGCTAGAAGGGGAGTTGAATAGCCCCTGCACAATAAAAATAAAACAAACCTTTGTCGGACTTAAAGGAACACTTGCATTAAATAAAATAAAAAATAAACTAAAAGACTGAGGCTCAGAGGATTTACATGGTTACAACCGGGGAGATTGTTAATCCATGGAAGTGAACATGCACTAAAGATCTCCTTCAGGTGGAGAAGCCTTGTTACAGCAATGACACACAAAAAATGAGAAGCTAAATGGAAACTTAAGAGTGTATAAGTGTTGTTTGCAGGAATGCTTGTTTTTATTTAGCTTCTGGACCAAGAATGTATTTATAGCCTTGATCGGGGTGCTTGGAAGGGTTCTAGATGCTTGTAGTTGGATAGAATTCTATCCCCGATACATCGGTCAATGTCCACATCGAACATGATGAAAATCACGTTCCGGGTGCCCGGACTCCGGGTGCCTTGAATGGGTCCGGGCGCCCGGCCCACAAAGTCAACAAGTTTGACTTTTTCAGTCCGGGCCCTCTTCTCGGTGCTGCTCGCCTCGGTCTGGGTCTTTCACTCTGGCTCCGCTCGCTTGGGTGATTTCGGCCATCCAGAATAGGGCTCACTCGAACCCAATTTCCGACCTTCTCGAGCAACCTTCTGCTCCGGCTTCTTGTCTCTTGAAAACGCCACGCGCCTCCTTCTCATCCACCCGTGTACTCTTTCGCAGCACCTCGTCCCTCAGACACACCAAGCCTGTCGGCACTTTCTCATGTCGTCCTTCTCGCTAGCTGCGTCTTTTGCTCGACTTCTTGTGCTCCTAGGCTCCTGCACACTTAGACACAAGGTTAAACACAACAGGACCTAACTTAACTTGTTTGATCACATCAAAACAACCTTGAGATACCAACAGATATCAGGTCTAGTGGCAGTATGATACATCAGGTTCCCTACCAAGCTATGAAAGATCATTGAATTCACCATCTTTCCTTCACCAATCTTACTTAGTTTCATACTTGTGATGCAAGGAGTTGAGACTAGGTTTGCATATTCCATCTTAAACCTTTTAAGAATTTGAGTTGCATAGAATTCTTGCGAGATAAAAGTTCCTTTTCTTTATTGTTGAACACTAATGCCCAAAAAATGATGCAACTCACCCAAATCTGTCATTTCAAACCCTCTCATCATAGAGTTCTTAAATTCTATCAATATCTCCAGATTATTTCTGGTGAAAATAAGGGCATTAATATAAAGATTCATAAGTATAAAACCACCTTTAGAATTTTGTTTGAGATAAAGTATATGTTCAAAAGGACATCTTTGAAAACCATATTTAATAAAATAATCATTAATTCAGTCATACCATGCACGAGGTGATTGCTTCAAATCATAGAGAGCATTTCTGAGCTTATATATACTTTGTGCTTATCACCTATTTTCACAAAACCAGGTCGTTGTTCGATATAAATTTCTTCTTGAAGAAAACCATTTTAAAAAGTTGATTTGACATCTATTTGAAATAATTTCCAACCATTTTGAGCAGCAAGTGCAATAATTAATCGAACTGTATCAAGTCTAGAAACAGGAGCAAATACCTCATTGAAATCTTCACCTTCTTTTTGTTTATATCTCTTTACAATCAATCTTACTTTGTATTTATTAATGGAGCCATCTGGATTCATTTTAGAGATCCATTTCACACCAATCAGAGATTTGTATGGTGGCAAAGTAGTGAGCTCCCATGTACCATTTTTCTCAATGGAGCTTATCTCTTCATTTATAGCATGAACCCATTTCTTTTCTTTTGATGCTTTTTCATATGTGATTTGATCTTCTCCTACAAAGAAAGCAAAATAAACTTGATTTGTCATATTTACCTCTTCAGTTTCATCATAAATATCTCTCAAACTTCTTGTTATTCTTTGCGATGGTGATGGAGACATATTTCTTTCAGAAATATCAGGTTGCAGTGATGAAGAATCATCTTCAAATTCAAGAATTTCCCAACTTGATAAACCTGCCAAATCTGAGAAAACATAAGAACCTTTTTTTGTTAAAGAGGACGCCCCTGCTAATCATAATTTTTTTTTGTTTTTTAGATTGTAAAGCTTGTAAGCTTTGCTTCTTTCACTATATCCAACAAAAATACACTTTTCAGACTTGTCGTCATGTTTAGTTCTTAAAGCATTAGGAATATGAGAATATGCAAGATAACCAAAAGATTTGACATGAGTAACATTTGGTTTCTTTCCATACCATGCCTCATTTGGAGTAGAATTCTGTAACCTTGTGTTAGTGATCTATTGATTAGGTAGACGACACAAGAAGCTACTTCAATCCATAATTTAGTTGATAAATTTTTCTTCTTCAACATGCATCTGACCATGTCCATGATTGTCCTATTTTTTTTTTCCGTGACATCATTTTGTTACGGCATATACCAAGCTATCAATTCATGTCTAATATCATGGTTTTGACATATTCTTCAAATAAAGAAGATAGGAATTCACCTCCTCGGTCACTTCTTAGATTTTTTATTTGATAGTCAGAAAATTTTTCCATCTGACTTTTGAAGACTTTAAACAAGAGAGAACTTCTGATTTTTCTTTAACAAAATAAATCTAAGTTTTTTTGATGTAATCATCAACAAATAATAAAAAAAATATAAGTTACCTCTGAGAGATGGTACACGCATAGGTCCATAAAGATATGTGTGGACAAGTTCCAAGGGTGAATGTGATTCCCACTTAGATTTAGATAGGAATGTCTCTCAATGTTGTTTCAAAGCTGACACTCTTCACATATTGACTTCACTTATCCCACCAATTTTAGGAAGTCCTTGAACAATACTTTTGCTTGCTAACTCCTTCAAGCTTTGAAAATTTAGATGCCCAAATATGTCATGCCACAACTTGGAAATTTCTTCATTAGCGGTAAGATAACAAGTAACATTTATAATATCAAGTTTGAGAGGAAATAAATTATTTGAGCCCAAAGTGAGCTTTGCCATATACTAATTTTTCTTCTTCATGGTGTAATACTTATCAGAAAAATGAATATCAAAACCTTTTCTCAATAAATGACCAACACTAAGTAGATTACTTTGTAAACTATGAATATAAAATACCATAGATATTTTGTCAATTTTTCCTGACTTTGTTTTGAAATAGATTTCTCCTACTCCTTTAATTTTGTAGGACTTAGCATCTCCAATAGTTACCTCCCCATGGTTAGATTATGCTAGGGTCGAAAATAAGCTTTTATTACCGGTCATATGCCAACTTGCATGACTATCGAAATACCAAATATTTTTAATATTTCTATTACTACTAATCAGTAAAGTTTCAGAATGTTGCGGTTCATTTTCATATACTAATCCATCTTCATGTTTTTTCTTCGGATATTTTTTCCAACAATCATTTATTTTATATCTTGGTTTATGAAAATAATGACATTCAATATAAAGTTTTGTACCTTTATAATTACCACATCCACTTCCTATTTGGAAATTGTAGGAAAATCTTCCTCTTTTTGAGACTCTTCGTTCCCTTTTTCTTGTGACCGTTGGTAAGAGTCTCGACCTCTCGTTGATGTGAACTAGGATTTCAAAGCTTGATTTGAAGAAGAAAAGAGGACTTCGCTGAAGGATTCTTCCTTGCAAACTTTCCAAGGATATTAGTGAAATATATTGTGATTCTTCAATAGTGACTAGCACATGATCAAATTTGTTTGATAGACTTTATAAGATTTCCTCACCACCCTTTGGGTCTCCATAATTTCTCTATTTGATGTCATTTGATTCAAAGAGAACTGGTTTGTGTAAAGTACTCTAAAACTTTTTTTATTATCTTTCATCTCTAATTTTTTAAAATATGCTCGTAGAGAGTGTAAGCGTACTTTTTTTTCAATTAGTTTTGGCTGGAATAAGTTGTTTTGTAGAATCTTCCAAGCTCTTTGAGCACTCGTTGCTTTTGAAATCCTTTCATAAACTAAATTTTAAAAGCTTGATAAATTTGGAAAAGAGCTTTTTTATCCTTTTGCCTCTTATTCTTCAAAACATTTCTTTGTAGTTTGGTTAATTGATCTTCCTCCTCTGGCACTCCTTCTTCAATAACACTCCATAAGTCTTGTGATTCAAGACATAACTTCATGAAAGTGTTCCAATAATCTAGTTTTTCACTATTGAATTGAGGTACAAGAGAAATGAGGTTGTTGGCCATTACTTTGATATCATATTGAAATTAGATTTCCCAAGGAATTAAGTATATTTAGAGGAGGAAGAAAATTAAGAGGATGCTAGGTTTTTTTTTTTTTTGGATTTTTTACTACACTGCCAAAATAATATATGTTCTTCCCCTCTTATATACTCGTAAAATACACCAATATTAAAAAAGACATTAAAGATAATATTAATTTTATGAGATAGGAAATCAGAAATTTTGTTGGGAAGTTTTATTGTCACTTAATCCTCAATATACAGAAAGATAAAAATGACAAGGTTTTTTTAGGAAGGTAACTTTGGTTTAATTAAACTATCCGAGAAGAAAAAGGAGAGGAAAGGTTAGCGGGAGAAAATTCTCAACGATGAAATATATTTTTAATCACTATTTTAATGACAAAATTAATTTTCATCACTATTTTAACGATAGAGAAAATATTCCGTTGTTATTTATCAATCAACTATTATAATTTTTTATTACTATATTTGTCATATTATTTTTTATATATTTAATAAATCAATGAAATAATTATGTTCTCTTAATTTATCATTCTAGTTTTTTTTTAAACAGCAGAAATAGGGCGTCGGACGGTGACAGAGAGGCGAGGAGGCGCCTGGCCAAGGAAACCATGGAGGTGAGGTGGCCGGCGGCGGGGATTGGCAATAGAAAGAGTTCCATCATCCATGTGCTCCGTCGTCGTCATGGCGAAGACTCTGACTTCATGTAAAATATTTAAATTATCATAGCCAAAATTTAGAGAAAATAATAACGTCGTATATAGTAAAATGACATAAGGAGATTTAACCAAAAACAGGAAAATATTTAAGAAAATAATGATAAAGTTTGCTTTACAATTATAGGAAAGATGTTACTTTGTTATTAGGTTTCATGCATCTAACGCAATAATAGGTGAAAGGAAATATATAAATGCATAGGTACTTACCACAGAAAAATCTTAGAAATGTCAATCTTCAATTCTTAGACAATCTTCAATCTTCAACATAATTGTATATACATTAAGTTTGGTTCTTTTATAATTTAACATCAACTCTTCTTGAATCTCACGAGTCACGAATAACTCATAAACTGATCATACAAACAAAGAAATATATATCATGAGAAAAAATGCATTAATGAAAATAAATTGATTTTCTTTTAAGATTTACACATTTATAATAAGTTAAAATTAGAATTTTATTATTTTTGAATTAATATTTATTATTTTAATAATAAATAGATAATAATTATAATCTCTGTTAAGATTAATTTATTTCTCAACATAATCATCCTTGGTTCCCTTCCCTTCCCGTCTCTCAAATACAATCTTTGGCTCATCTCTTTCACCAGATTCCATTTAATTATCCCTTTAAAATTTTTATTAGTTAAATTTTTTTTATAAAAAATAAAATAATAAAAATTAAATTCTAAATCCAAATTAAATTTTACATGGATTCTTCTTTAATTATTTATTTCTTACTTATAAAAGATTTACATTAAAAAAAATAAAAAAATAATATATAACAATAAAAATTAGAATCCCTAAACCCCTTGATTATTTTTTCCAAAGTCACCCCTAGTTCTGTCTCCCAACCTATGACCTTCCCGCGATAGAAGGCTGGTACAATCCCCTGTGCCTGCACTTCGACCTCGATGTTCCTCCATATCGGGTAGTACTGCTCCGGAATCGTCCTTGTCTCCTTCCGCAAGTGCTCCATTCATCGTTTAACTTCCTTTGCCTAGTTCGCCTGAATCAAGCGCTAAAGTTTTGTTTTTTGTTTTTCTACAGCGTGCCTTGCGTGAAGAAGGGGGTCGGGAATACAGTTCACCATCAACGGTCATTCCTTCTTCAACTTGGTCTTGATCACGAACGTGGCCGGAGCAGGCGATGTGCACTCCGTGTCGACTATCGATCAAGGTCCAAGGGTGGGTCATCTTGGGTTCTTGTCATCTTGTCTTGACGGCCACCGCTTCTTCAATTTTGGATTGGGTAGCCACATAATATAAGTGTGAAGAAGTAAAACCTCATCTCTTTGACTCTTTTGACTTTTCATCTCTTTTAGTTTTCTTTATGCTTTATGTTTTTCGCATTCTTTAATTGTCTTTATTTTTATAGGCTATTAAATTATAGTGTCTCCATTTACGTGACCTATTAAATGTTGGGACCGAAAAGTAGCTAGAGGGGGGGGGGGGGGGGGGGGGGGAATAGCTCGTCACGTGCTCGTGGTCGGCGTTGCTTGTTTCTTCAAAGATGTGCAGCGGAAATATACAAGAAACAAACTCACACAACACTAACAAGGATGGTTTACTTGGTATCCATCTCACAAGAGGTGACTAGTCCAAGGATCCACACCTACTCACGCACCCTCCACTATGAATAACACTCCTTTATGGTAACTACCAAAGGCGGAGAAGCCCTACAACACTCTCAATACAAGAAGAAGAAAGGGAAATACAAGATAAGCAAAAGCTTACAAGATGTACAATGAAAACCCTAACCCTAACTTCTTCTTCTTGTTTTTGATCCGCCTCTTGACTTGGAAGAGCCTCCAAGAATCTTCAAGAACTGGCGATCTGGAGCTTGGAGAGAGCTATGGAGGTGCTGGAGAGTATCGGGAGTGAACAGTGCAAGCAATTACTGAAGGAAACGCTCGCCTGTAGCTAAATACGACGCCAATGGTCGGATCCCGATCGATTGGATTGCTCCCAATCGATCGGGGAGGCTTTAGATCGATCAACCGATCGATCCAGAGTACCTCTGTGCTCTCTGGAATAGCCTGGATCGATCGGCTAATTGATCCAGGGCTTATCGCGCACAAACAGCAGCTCCCAATCGATCCACTGATCGATTGGGACCTCTGGATCGATCCACGGATCGATCCAAAGGGGTTCTGTTCGTGGGGACTCACCCGATCGATCAGCTGATCGATCCAGATCTGCTGAATCAATCGGCTGATTAATCCAGATCTTGGTTTTTGCCCAAAAGCAAGTCCAAAGCCCCCTAAACCAACATCCAGTCAACCATGACTTGTTGGTACATAAAACCTAGCATCCGGTCACCCTTGACCAGCTAGGACTCTCTCACCAAGTGTCTAGTCAATCCCTTTGACCCACTTGGACTTTTCTCCTCTTGCCAAGTATCCGGTCAATCCCTTTGACCTACTTGGACTTTCAGATGTCTGGTCAACCTTGACCTATCTAGATTTCCCCGTGCCTGGCTTCACTCACCAGGACTTCCCTTCTGCCTAGCTTCACTCACTAGGACTTTCACCTAGCTTCACTCACCAGGATTTCCCTTCTGCCTAGCTTCACTCACTAGGACTTTCACCTGGCTTCACTCACCAGGATTTCCCTTCTGCCTAGCTTCACTCACTAGGACTTTCACCTAGCTTCACTCACTAGGATTTCCCTTCTGCCTAGCTTCACTCACTAGGTCTTTCACCTGGCTTCACTCACCAGAATTTCCCTTCTGCCTAGCTTCACTCACTAGGACTTTCACCTGGCTTCACTCACTAGGATTTCCCTTCTGCCTAGCTTCACTCACTAGGTCTTCTCATCTGCCTGGCTTCACTCACCAGGACTTTCCCCTAGCTTCACTCACTAGGATTTTCTTCTGCCTGGCTTCACTCACCAGGACTTTCACCTAGCTTCACTCACTAGGATTTTTAGTCAAGTATCCAATCAACCTTGACCTACTTAACTCTCCTTCACAATCTCCCCACATGAACAATTGCTCCTGCAATGTTCATGTGTTGTCTACAAGTATTGTCAAACATCGAAACCAAATCATCAAAACTCGAGCTTGACTCACTTCAAGTCCAGTCAAACAGGTCAACCTTGACCTAGGGAATATTGCACCAACAATCTCCCCCTTTTTGATGTTTGACAATACCACATGTTAAGTTAGACTAATCACATAGCCTAAACCTCCTTTATGCCACTAGGTAATGAAGGCATAAGTTAAACCCTTCATTCTCCTCCTTAGAGGGCAAACTCCCTCTAGGTAATCAAATCCTAACTTAAACCCTTCATTCTCCCCCTATTGGCACACATCAACAAATTCACTTGTTGAAAACTCTTCCTTTTGAGACTCTCCCCTTTGAGACTCTCCCCCTGAAGAGTTGCTCATCGTTGTTCACAACTTCACTCATTGTGATCAACACGATAATGAAAGTCTCATACCCTTCATTATCCTTAACCCTACATTCTCCCATTAACGTAGTTAAATGCCCATCCGTGAGCTTTTTAACTTAAACCACTTGAACAATGAGGATATCCACTCTCCATTAAAGTTCAAACGCTCAACCTTGAGCATGTTCTGAAAAGAAGGTTAACCACCTTCCAAGGTTCATGAAAAAATAGTTTTCATGTCTTTAAAGAGTCCCTCCCCCTAAAGACATGGTGGTAACTTCTGTCATTGCACCAACAATGACTTGGAATCCCTAAACCTTTAGGGAACCCAAATTTAGAAGTTTTGAGGGTAAAAAATTCAATATTGAAACAAACCTCAACCTAAACTTCAATTTAGTCTTCCTTAACCAATCCATCCATGTTTTCAACATGAAAACACCCTTTTTATGTATACACATGTATTTTGAGGGGTTAGGAATGATTACCTAGACTAAAATAGGTTCAAAATGCTGAAAATAGGCTTTCCCGGCCAAAATCAGCATCTTCGATCGATTGGAGTTGGGTTCCAATCGATTGAACCCTGCTGAATCGATCCACTGATCGATTCAGTCTTCTTGGATCGATCGGCTGATCGATCCAGCGAGCTTCTGTTCACGAGAAATACCTTCTCAATCGATCGGCTGATCGATTGAGGCACTCCAATCGATCCACTGATCGATTGAAGGTCTGAAATTGTTGAAATTCAATTTCAGCCAATTTCAGAAACCCCTAGAAAATTCTACAAAATTCCAAAAATCGTGAAAATTTGTGTAGACATTATTTAGGGTATACTTTATCATGGAAAAATAGTTTTCTATGAAAAGACATCATATATTCAAAGATTGACACAAACTTGAAAACTTGCATAAACTTTAATATTTTCTTCAAGTTTGTGTCTAACTATTAATGGTGATTACTATCAAAAGATAGTCTTCACCAAGGTTTTCCAAAATCATTTTAAAAACCTTTTCAAAACTAATATCTCATCATGTTCCTTGGGCTTAATGCACATGACTTGTACATTAGCTTTCCCAATGATGGGAAAATACATAACTATGTATTTTGATGAACTCAAAACTCAAAGGAATGCACTAAATCAACATCTTGAGTTTTGTTTATCATCCTAACATCTCACTTGTATCTAAAGTGCACAAAACACATACAAGTCATCTTATAGGTCTTTGTGAGATGTAAAGTTTGGTTTTGCCCTAATCTAGGGATCATGCATATTTATCTAGGCATTTTGTAGATATTGGACATCCACCTAGGATGTCACTTGTTGATACACTTGTACCACTTGCTACCACTTGTTGGTACTTGTTGATAAATGTCATTTGTCCTTAATTTTGAGGAACTAAAAATAATGCATGATATGTTATGGCATATATCAAAATGAAATAACTTTCAAAAGAAAGATTCCTATAACTACATGATGTATGAATGCATGACATGGTATTTTTGTATTTTCATAGTAAGTCATGAATGCAAGATACAAATAAATAAGTATGATGTCATAACATATCATGGCAAGATTTAGCATAAATAAAATACCTAGATTACCTATCTAAGTGTCCTTAAACCTTAGCTAAATTAAAAATTAAACCTAGATTGCCCAAAGTGCTCCAAGAAAATGCTAAAACCTAAATTGGCATTTCTAGTTCTCTTGATTAATTTATGCCAATTGAAGTTAAGCTTATTCCTTAAATGTTGGCATATTTCATTTTTCCACAAGAGTAGCACTAAGAAAATACCAAAATCCCAACTTAGTATTTCTTATATTTTCCCAAATTGTGTCATTTTAATATAAAATCAATACTTCTCAAATTTGGCACATTTTACTCTTTCAAAGAGTAAATCATAAATCCATTTCATTTTCAAAGGTTAATAATAACCTTGAAAATGCTCCTTGAGTGTCAATTTCTTCAAAGTTGGGCTAACTACCCTTCTTCTTAGAGTTGACACTCTCTAACCCATCTATGGGGTAGAGAAAATGCTCCTAGGAACCCAAAACCTATTGGTGCTCCTTGGATGCTCTAGGTATTCACTAGGGATGACTTCCCTAGATACCTTCCTAGTGACCTTGCTTGGCTTCTTTGAAGCCTTGGTCATCTTTTCTAGGTCAACCCTAAGGATTTCTTCCCTTGTGACCTTCTTTGTGACTTTCTTGGACTTCTTGGAAGTCTTAGTCACATTTGTTACAAAAATACTCTTAGGGATGACCTCCCTAGTATTTTTGTCTTGACCTCTAGACTTAGGGTTTGTTCCATAGCTATATGGAACTCTATGGTAAGTAGGTACATCCTTTTTGGTTTTAGGTTTGTATCCCAAACCTCTATGGCCCTTGGATGACCCTTGTTGTCATAAACCTAGATTTTGCTCATTTTGCCCTTTAAGGATATTTTCCATCATTTTTAGGGTCTTTTCTAGTTTGTCAAGTCTTGACCTCAAGACTTGATTTTCCATCACTAAGTCCTTAGTGTTCTTGCCTAGATTTTTATCTACATTCCTAGCCCTAGGTGTAGTGGTTTTTGCATGTAGAGCCATATGATTTTCATTAATGTCTCCATGCTTCCTATTCTTATGGTAAATAACATTAAAATGATATAGGTTAGTACTAGCATGCTTTTTACCATCATTTAAAGGAGTAGACTCAATAAAAGTTACCTTTATTTTTACCTTGGAGGCTCCCCCTTGAGTTGAGCTTCCTCCTTGAGCCTTGACCGCCTTCTTCCCCTTGGGACATTGACTCCGGTAATGTCCCTTTTGATTACACAAAAAGCACACAATGTGCTCCTTGCTTCTTTTTGTTCCGGGGATGGTCTCCTTGGGCTTCTCCTTGCCCTTGGGTGCCACTTGGCTCTTTTTCTTGGCCAAGTTGGGACAGTTGCTCTTGTAGTGCCCATTCTCCCTACACTCAAAACATATAATATGATTTTTATTATTAATTGAAATTGTTATACCTTTTTGTGTAGGGATGACACTTTGTCCTCTTGATCCGGAGGTAGAAGCTTCCTCTTGATCCGACCTTGATACTCCTCCATTAGATTTGTCTTGATTTGTGGAGGTGGAAGCTTCTTCATCCTCTTCTTCTTTTGACCCGGATGTGGAGGCTTCTTCTTCTCCTTGATCCGGTGTCACCGAAATTTGCTCCCCCTCAATCCTAGAGGTGGAGGCTTCTTCTTCTTCTTCTTCTTCTTCTTCATCCTCTTGCACATTACACAAGGAATATGCTCCTTCCTTGTTCTTTTGGTTGTACTCCTTTGAGGATGATGCTTCTTGGACTTCTTCTTCTTCAGAAGTTGAGCATCTCTCAACTTCGGAGTCCTCTTCCTCTTGATCCCGCTCCAATGAGTCGTCCTCTTTGGATTCCTCTTGATTTGGTACCGTGGAGGGTTCTTCATGGATTGTTGCCAATTTGCTCCAAAGCTCCTTGGCATCGTTGAATTCTCCGATTTGAGCCAAAATGTGGCTAGGCAATAAGTTGACCAAAAGCTTGGTCACTTTATCATTTGCCTTGCTCCTTTAAACTTGCTCTTGACTCCATTTGCTTTTCTTGAGAGGCTTGCCCTTGGAGTTTGTTGGAGCTTCAAAACCTTCCATAAGAGCAAACCATTGCTCTATCTCCACCATTAAGAAGTTTTTGATCCTTGATTTCCAAAGATCGAAGCTTGTAGATGTGTACGGTGGAGCTACCCTCGTGTCGAATCCGAGTCCATCTCGAAATTCCATTTGAAGTTGAGCTTCTTGTGATGAAGTCTTCGACTTGTAGAATTGCTCCAACTTCTTCACCCTCTAGCTTTGCTTGTTTTGTTTGCCCCTTCCGGCGATGATTCCAGTGAAGAGCGACCTTGCTCTGATACCACTTGTTGGGACCGAAAAGTAGCTAGAGGGGGGGTGAATAGCTCGTCGCGTGCTCGTGGTCGGCGTTGCTTGTTTCTTCAAAGATGTGCAGCGGAAATATACAAGAAACAAACTCACACAACGCTAACAAGGATGGTTTACTTGGTATTCACCTCACAAGAGGTGACTAGTCCAAGGATCCACACCTACTCACGCACCCTCCACTATGAATAACACTCCTTTATGGTAACTACCAAAGGCGGAGAATGTTGGAACCCCAAGGTGTTTTAATGTGATCAAACAAGCTAAGTTAGGTCCTGCGTTTGTTTAACCCTTGTGTCTAAGTGTGCAGGAGCTTAGGAACACAGGAAGTCGAGCGGAAGACGCGACTAGCGAGAAGGACGGCACGGGGAGAGAGCCGATGGGCTCGGTGCGTCCGAGGGATGAGGTGACCGCGGAAGAGTACACCGGTGGACGAGAAGAATGTGCGCGGCGTTCGAGGGACGAGAAACCGGGAAGGAAGGCTGCTCGAGGAGAAGACCGGAACTTGGGTTCGGGTGAGCCCTATTCCGGATGGTCAAGATCACCCAAGCTTGCGGAGCCGGAGCGAACAAGACCCGGACCGAGACGAGCTGAACCGGAGGCGAAAAAGTCAACACTGTTGACTTCGGGCTCTGGGGCGCCCAGAACCCTTCCGGGCGCCCGGACCTGGATTTTGACCAGGATCGCGTCAAACACGATCTGATCATTGGGGATAGAATTTTATCCCCCCCAAGGCGCCCGGAACTCCTTTCAGGCGCCCGGACCAGTACTCTAAATAGAGTACTGGTCTGCACATTCAGAACAATGAACTTGTAATAAATTCCTTCTGTGCTTTCAATTCTGTTCTTTTCATTTGTGCTGTCAACGTTGTAAAGAGGCTACTCCGCCCAGAGGAGAATCAGATAGTGCGCTTACATTCCTTGGATTAGCAATCCCCTGATTGCAAACCAAGTAAAACTCTGGTGTCTGCTTTTCTTTACTTAGTCTCTTTTATTTATTTATTACAAGTGTTCATTATATAGTTGAAATCCGAGAAAGGTTCGAGTTTTATTTTGTAGGGCAATTCACCCCTCCCCTCTTGCCGGCCTGCAAAGGGACCTACAAGTGGTATCAGAGCCAGGCGCTTCAGGAGGACTAATCGCCGATCGAAGCAACAAGATGGCCGGACCAAGCATCGTCCCACCAAAATTCGAGGGGAACTTCGCAGACTGGAAGCGTCGTATGGAGGTATTCCTAAAAACAGATTTTGAAATTCGGTTTATTATGAAATATGGTTTTGTAGCTCCAATAGATAAAGATGGAAAAGAAAAAGAAGAGAGCGATTGGACAAAGAAGGAGCAGAATGAGTAGGTAGCAAACAGCCGTGCGGAACATCACCTGCTGAGCGTGTTACCGCCTCAAGAGGTCAACCGCATCGAAAACTATTTATCTGCTAAAGAACTTTGGGAGAAGTTCTTGGAACTCCACGAAGGCACGTCCGAAGCGAAGCTCGTTAGAAGGGACATCCTCCGCAACAAACTGATGAACATCCGTCTGGAGAAAGGTGAGAAAGTAGCCGGTCTACATGCAAAGGTAAAAGAACTAGTTACTGGTCTCGAAAACCTTGGTGAAACGGTAACAAACCGGGACACTATACGTTACGCGCTCAACGCGTTTCCAAGAACTCCGGAGTGGACATCAATCGTCGATGCTTACTACATCTCAAAAGACCTGGAGGTAAGTACTTTAGAAGAGTTATTTTCTACCCTTGAATTACACGAAACTAGATATGCAGAGATATCAAAGGACACAACCCAGACTATGGCGCTGAACGCAACCAACAAGAATGAACCTGAGTCAGACTCCGAAGACGATCAAGAAGCGTACATGGTAAGAAACTTTAAAAAGTTTTTTAGATCTAATAAATTTAAAATGCAGAATAAAAAGAATCAAAAAGGTAGAAGAAAGGTACGGTGCTATCAGTGTCAGAAGGAGGGACACCTAAGGGAAGACTGCCCAGAACTCAAGAAGGTCAAAATGAAGACACCCAAGAAATACAACCTAAAAGCAACTTGGGATGACACTTCTTCATCTGAATCAGAAGCTCAAGAATATGCGGGGATTGCACTGATGGCAAGCCACGAAGGACAAAGTACATCAGAACCCAGCATCGATGAAGGGGGAGAGACCTCAGATGGAAGTAGCGAAGTAGGGGGAGATTCAGGCTTTAAGTCTGATATGGTAAGTGAGGTATGCCTCTTACCCCCTGATGAACTTGATTTTGGTATCAAAGTTATGACTAAATCCATGTATAAATTAGAAAATAAAAATACCAAATTAGAAAATGAAATTTTAGAAACAAAAAGAATTTTGGCAAAATCATGTCTTATAGAGGATTTTGAAAAATTGAAAATTGAAAATGAAAAACTAAAAGAAGAAATAAAAATATTGAAAAAATCCAATGGTTCAAATATTTCTATTTTTAAAAATTATAGAGGTTTAAATTGGTATTATAGATTTCATCAAAGTCAAATTAGAAATATATCAAAAATCTATGTACCTAGGAAATACTTGGTTAATCCTGTAGGTAGGAACCTCTACTGGGTTCCAAAAACCTGTTTAATTTAAAATTAAAATCAGACTTAGCATTTTCAACAAGGAAATTAAACAACTAATTTCATTATGAGGCTTTGTCTAAGGAAGTGGTTGTTGCTCCAATAACTAAGAAGGCCTATTGCCTCGCCACGACCTGGAAGTCAAGTATGGAAATGAAAAGTTTAATTGACTAAACTGAAAAAATATTAATTTAAATTACTTAATGCTTTAAAAGAGTTATTCAATTTGTGTTAAAAAATATTTAAAATTTTTTTTTACTTAGAAATTTTTTTTTATCTTAGAAATTTTTATGAAAATTGACTTAGAAATTTTTATTATCTTAGAAATTTTCTTTATCTTAGAATTTTTTTTATGATAATATTGCCTTATAATTTTTCTTAAAATTGACTTAGAATTGTTTCTTATGAATATTAACTTAGAATTTTTTTTAATAAGAAAATTTTTTTTGGGAATGTTGAGATAAGTTTCGAACTTAAAATTTTTTTTAACACTTATGACTGTTTTTTATAAAAAATATTTTTACATAAATTTATCTCGAAAGAACACCAATTTTTTTTTTCACCGTAGATATTTTTTTTCTTTCTCAAAGTTTTTTTTTAATTAACCTGAGACTTGTTAATAACCCCAATTTCTATGTGATCAAAGGGGGAGAAGTATGTTAAGTCTAGGGGGAGGTAATATAATTTTTCATTTGAAAAATATTTAGACTTATTTGAATATAAATTATTTTTATTGCATATGTTTACCCTAACCTAACTTGGGTTGCTCACATCAAAAAGGGGGAGATTGTTGGAACCCCAAGGTGTTTTGATGTGATCAAACAAGCTAAGTTAGGTCCTGCGTTTGTTTAACCCTTGTGTCTAAGTGTGCAGGAGCTTAGGAACACAGGAAGTCGAGCGGAAGACGCGGCTAGCGAGAAGGATGGCACGGGGAGAGAGCCGACGGGCTCGGTGCGTCCGAGGGACGAGGTGACCGGGGAAGAGTACACCGGTGGACGAGAAGAACGTGCGCGGCGTTCGAGGGATGAGAAACCGGGAAGGAAGGCTGCTCGAGGAGAAGGCCAGAACTTGGGTTCGGGTGAGTCCTATTCCGGATGGCCAAGATCACCCAAGCTTGCGGAGCCGGAGCGGACCCGGACTGAGACGAGCTGAACCGGAGGTGAACAAGTCAACGCTGTTGACTTCGGGCTCCGGGGCGCCCGGAGCAGTCCAGGGCACCCGAAACCCTTCCGGGCGCCCGGACCTGGATTTTGACCAGGATCGCGTCAAACGCGATCTGATCATTGGGGATAGAATTTTATCCCCCCAGGGTGCCCGGAACTCCTTTCAGGCGCCCGGACCAGTACTATAAATAGAGTACTAGTCTACACATTCAGAACAACGTGTTGGAGCAATCCCAATGGTCCGCGGGACCATGTGTTTTGGTGTTTGGGCAAAAGGTTTAAGTTAGGTTTACCCTCGTTATTTGATATGTGTACTTGAGTTGTGCAGGACTGTAGGTGACACATGTGACTCAGGTTGACGGCTTCGGGTCCGGTGAAGGATGAAGCATCCGAGGGACCGTGGACAAGGCAGCGAGGACAAGGGCCGAGGGAAGTGACTTCGAGGCATACGCGAAAGATGGCATTGGGGACGAGCCGCGGGCTTGGATGCATCCGAGGGACGAGAGCCAAAGGAAGTAGGCTTGAAGGCAAGAGGTCAAGGCTGCAAAGAAGAGTCAAGTGAGTCGTGAGGGTCCGAGTGCGAGAGAAATGTACTCGGGATGGGAAACCCTAAGTTTAGGGTTGTACCAGTCGACTGGTACTGGAACCAGTCGACTGGGGGTGAGCACAGAGAGGTTCTGTGCCCGAAATGGCTGGGATCAGTCGACTGGTCCTGGGACCAGTCGACTGGTAGATAGCCGTTGGAGAGCCGTTGGGCTGGCATCAGTCGACTGGTGCAAGGACCAGTCGACTGGTAACGGGCAAATCAGGTTCTGATTTGTTCCAAGCTCTATAAGAAGGAGCTTGGTATGGCCGGCCAAGGCGACGAAATTAGACTTGGTTAAAGCCTAATTAGTAGTCACCAAAGTGCTCAAGGTTCTCTTGTGTCCAAGTGTTCTTAGTTGGAGTTGTGGTGAGGTTTCTCCACCCACAAGGAGGTTGAGCTAGCTGGAGTTTGCCGGGGACTAATCCACCGACGGATTGAGGGATCGTCCACCTTACGGACATGCCGTGGAGTAGGAGCAAGTTATCTCTGAACCACGTAAACGAACATTTTAGCGGTTTGCTCTCTTGTTCTTGTAATTGTATTTAGCTTTCATATTTGTGTTGTATTATTTGTATTCCGCTGTGCAACTAACAAATACGTAGAAAGCGAGTGATTTGGGGGCGCCGTCTATCCAACCCCCCTTCAAGGCGGCCATCGATCCCCCAACAAGTGGTATCAGAGCGAGGCCGCTCGCCGTCGGATTAACCGCCGAGGAAGCAAAGATGACCGGCTTGATAAATCCGCCAAAGTTCGAAGGAGGAAGCTTATGGGACATCACCTTTTGGATGGTGAAGATGAAGAACTTCTTCGAGACGGATTGGGACACAATGATGGTGGTAGAAGAGCCATTTCAAATCCCTAAAGACAAGAACGGGAAGAAGCTCCGACCACGACATTGGACGGAGGAGCAAACGACACGATCGGAGGCAAATTCAAAGGTAATATCAATATTGATTGAAAATTTGCCTTCTAACGTGATAAGTCGTGTAGGTGAATACAAAAATGCCCACGAGTTGTGGAGCAAGGTAAAGAAAGTTCTAGGAGAAGAACTTTTGCCTACACATGAGGAGATAGAGCCCAAGGAGATGGGCTTAGTAGCTCAAGAAGAGGAGGAGGAGCAACCGGAAGTTGAGTCATGCTCAACATCCGAGGAGGAGAAGCAAGATGAGGCATCATCTACATCCTCAAAGGTTGAAGATGAATCCAAGACAAGTGAAGAGGATGAAGAAGAAATCTTGGAGGAGGTCAACCTAGTGAGCACCTCCACCGAAGCAATGTCAAAAGATCACATAGTATGCTTCGGTTGCAATGAGAAGGGACACTACAAGAGTAGGTGTCCATTGGGTAAGAAGAAGGTAACTCCTAAACCCAATCAAGTTATTTTGAATACTAACATGGGTTGTAGGAATAAAGAAACCCAAAAGAATGAGAAGAAATGACACATAGTGTGCTTCACGTGTGGTGAGCGGGGTCATTATCACACCAAATGCCCAAAGAAGAAAGAGATCAAAAAGTTGGCACATTTGAAGAAGGAGGAGAAGAAGTGGAGGAAGAATGGAGGCTCATGTCAAGGGGGAGCTCCAAAGGTAAAGGGTAAGGTAAACCCAAATTTAAATTTGAAATCAAATTTAAATTCCTCCATGCATGCTAGGAATAATTGTTATTATTTACCCATGAAAAATTTTGGATTTAGATATCATGATAGGAATAGGGTTAATGTAGATCAAAACCCTAGGAAATCTATGCATGAAAAATCTAGAAACAATAGACCTAGGGAGACCCAAGGCATTAATCCCAAGAAGGGGAGACACATGCCTAGGAAGGGTAGGTCTAGGAATGTCCAATTTGGACAAATTAACTCTAGGGTTAGAAACCTAGAGAAGGAGAATCAAGCTTTAAGGGGAAAGCTTGATAAGTTAGAACAATTCCTTAAGAGATTCAATGTTGGATCTAAGGAATTAAGGATGATGTTGGGTAGCCAAAGACCCAACAATGATAGATCGGGCTTGGGATACCGATCTAGTCTCTCCAAGGCCAATGAGAGTTCATATGCTAGGGTGGCAAATGATCATGGCAAGGGAGAGTCCTCCAAAGCTAAGGGAAAGTCTTATGCTAGGGTGGCATATGACTATGGCAAGGAGAAACCAATAAATGGCAAGGGAAAGTCATTTAATGGTAAGAATAAATTAACCAAGGACAAGGTGTCCAAGGTTAAGAAAGTTACGTTTGTAGGCCAAGTGTCACCGGGGGTGAACCGATGTGGCCTAGCCATTGTGGATGAGTCACCTAGGGAGGTGGCTAAGGCAAAGAGCTCTAGGGGGAGCTCAAAGAGTCAAATTGGGACTCATGGTCAATGGATCTCAGGTGGGTACTACTTGGGAGTCTAGAGGAGCCATGGAGTGTGCCAAAAGGTTTGGAGATGGATTTGAGTCTCAAACCTAGGGATTTGGCACACATGGTTTATGTTTCATGCAAGAAATATGACATTTGGGGGTCATATAGTATGATACTTAGTTTTGGATGTATAGATGCCATATAAACCAATGCTAGGGATGCATTGTGGATTGGTATGGGCAAATACATCAAAAGGAAGCCAAAACTAGGACTTTAGGTCAAGGTTTAATTGAACCATTTAGCTAGTTTTGGATTTTGTGTCAATCTTGGGATTGGTAATAGATACATTTTGTAATGTATTTTTCCCAAGTAGACAAGGGTACAATAGACCTCTCCACAAAATTTGGGAATTTTTGGAGGTCTAGGGAATTTCTGGTGCATTTATGAAGTTGGCCTGAAAAGACTGATTTTTTCAGAAACAGGGTACCAGTCGATTGGTACAGATACCAATCGACTGGTAACAGTATTTTTGAGCACAGAATATCTCTGTAAGCTCATTTTGTCGATATCAGTCAACTGGTGCCAATACCAGTCGACTGGTAACAGTATTTTTCGACCACAGAATGGTTTTGTAAGATTGTGTCGAAGGGGGCAGTCGACTAGCACTTAGGGCAGTCGACTGATACCAATCTGAAATTATTTTCAGCATTAGTTTATGACCATGTCAACTCGCTTAGATGTATGGGATCCAAGGGGGATTAATACACGAGTTTAGGGTCAGTTTGGATGATAAATTTTCAACAATTGGGATATTGTTGGAGAACTTTTTGGATGTTAGGCAAAGGGGGAGAACTAAGGTTTAGTTGGGAAAACCTTTGGTGCCTTTGCATAGGGGGAGCCTTGTGATAGGTTCTTAAAAAGCCTTGTGATAAAATCCTAGCTCAACGGGGAGCTTAGGTGTAGGGGGAGCCTTCTGATAGGTTCCAATGCTTGGTGCATTGTTTCGGCGGTTGCCAAGTGTGTAGCCTTGGCAACGTAAGTCCATTCGGCGGTGTAAGTCCAAGTGTGTAGCCTTGGCAACGTAAGTCCATCCGGCGGAGTAAGTCCAAGTGTGTAGCCTTGGCATCGTAAGTCCATTTTTTTTAGCATGTTTATTTGCTATATGTTTTCCCTAACTTAAACGTATTGCCAAACAGCAAAAAGGGGGAGATTGTTGGAGCAATCCCAATGGTCCGCGGGACCATGTGTTTTGGTGTTTGGGCAAAAGGTTTAAGTTAGGTTTACCCTCGTTATTTGATATGTGTACTTGAGTTGTGCAGGACTGCAGGTGACACATGTGACTCAGGTTGACGGCTTCGGGTCCAGTGAAGGATGAAGCATCCAAGGGACCGTGGACAAGGCAGCGAGGACAAGGGCCGAGGGAAGCGACTTCGAGGCATACGCGAAGGATGGCATTGGGGACGAGCCGCGGGCTTGGATGCATCCGAGGGACGAGAGCCAAAGGAAGTAGGCTTGAAGGCAAGAGGTCAAGGCTGCAAAGAAGAGTCAAGTGAGTCGTGAGGGTCCGAGTGCGAGAGAAATGTACTCGGGATGGGAAACCCTAAGTTTAGGGTTGTACCAGTCGACTGGGGGTGAGCACAGAGAGGTTCTGTGCCCGAAATGGCTGGGATCAGTCGATTGGTCCTGGGACCAGTCGACTGGTAGATAGCCGTTGGAGAGCCGTTGGGCTGGCATCAGTCGACTGGTGCAAGAACCAGTAGACTGGTAACGGGCAAATCAGGTTCTGATTTGTTCCAAGCTCTATAAGAAGGAGCTTGGTATGGCCGGCCAAGGCGACGAAATTAGACTTGGTTAAAGCCTAATTAGTAGTCACCAAAGTGCTCAAGGTTCTCTTGTGTCCAAGTGTTCTTGGTTGGAGTTGTGGTGAGGTTTCTCCACCCACAAGGAGGTTGAGCTAGCCGGAGTTTGCCGGGGACTAATCCACCGACGGATTGAGGGATCGTCCACCTTACGGACACGCTGTGGAGTAGGAGCAAGTTATCTCCGAACCACGTAAACGAACGTGTTAGCGGTTTGCTCTCTTGTTCTTGTATTTGTATTTAGCTTTCATATTTGTGTTGTATTATTTGTATTCTGCTGCGCAACTAACAAATACGTAGAAAGCGAGTAATTTGGGGGCGCCGTCTAACCAACCCCCCTTCAAGCCGGCCACCGATCCCCCAACACAACGAACTTGTAATCAATTCCTTCTGTGCTTTCAATTCTGTTCTTTTCATTTGTGCTGTCAATGTTGTAAAGAGGCTACTCCGCCCAGAGGAGAATCAGATAGTGCGCTTATATTCCTTGGATTAGCAATCCCCTGATTGCAAACCAAGTAAAACTTTGGTGTCTGCTTTTCTTTACTTAGTCTCTTTTATTTATTTATTACAAGTGTTCATTATATAGTTGAAATCCGAGAAAGGTTCGAGTTTTATTTTGTAGGGCAATTCACCCCTCCCCTCTTGCCGGCCTGCAAAGGGACCTACAGAGAAGCCCTACAACACTCACAATACAAGAAGAAGAAATGGAAATACAAGATAAGCAAAAGCTTACAAGATGTACAATGAAAACCCTAACCCTAACTTCTTCTTCTTGTTTTTGATCCGCCTCTTGACTTGGAAGAGCCTCCAAGAATCTTCAAGAACTGGCGATCTGGAGCTTGGAGAGAGCTATGGAGGTGCTGGAGAGTATCGGGAGTGAACAGTGCAAGCAATTACTGAAGGAAACGCTCTCCTGCAGCTAAATACGACGCCAACGGTCGGATCCCGATCGATTGGATTGCTCCCGATCGATTGGATTGCTCCCAATTGATAGGGAAGGCTTTGGATCGATTAACCGATCGATCCAGAGTTCCTCTGTGCTCTCTGGAATAGCCTGGATCGATCGGCTGATCGATCCAGGGCTTATCGTGCACAAACAGCAGCACCCAATCGATCCACTGATCGATTGGGACCTCTGGATCGATCCACGGATCGATCCAAAGGGGTTCTGTTCGTGGGGACTCACCCGATCGATCAGCTGATCGATTGGGCATGATCTAATCGATCAACTGATCGATCCAGATCTGTTGGATCAATCGGCTGATTAATCCAGATCTTGGTTTTTACCCAAAAGCAAGTCCAAAGCCCCCTAAACCAACATCCAGTCAACCATGACTTGTTGGTACATAAAACCTAGCATCCGGTCACCCTTGACCAGCTAGGACTCTCTCACCAAGTGTCTGGTCAATCCCTTTGACCCACTTGAACTTTTCTCCTCTTGCCAAGTATCCGGTCAATCCCTTTGAACTACTTGGACTTTCACCAGATGTCTGGTCAACCTTGACCCATCTGGATTTCCCCGTGCCTGGCTTCACTCACCAGGACTTCCCTTCTACCTAGCTTCACTCACTAGGACTTTCACCTGGCTTCACTCACCAGGATTTCCCTTCTGCCTAGCTTCACTCACTAGGACTTTCACCTGGCTTCACTCACCAGGATTTCCCTTCTGCCTAGCTTCACTCACTAGGACTTTCACCTAGCTTCACTCACCAGGATTTCCCTTCTGCCTAGCTTCACTCACTAGGTCTTTCACTTGGCTTCACTTACCAGGATTTCCCTTCTGCCTAGCTTCACTCACTAGGACTTTCACCTTGCTTCACTCACCAGGATTTCCCTTCTGCTTAGCTTCACTCACTAGGTCTTCTCATCTGCCTGGCTTCACTCACCAGGATTTTCCCCTAGCTTCACTCACTAGGATTTTCTTCTGCCTGGTTTCACTCACCAGGACTTTCACCTAGCTTCACTCACTAGGATTTTTAGTCAAATATCCAGTCAACCTTGACCTACTTGACTCTCCTTCACAATCTCCCCATATGAACAATTGCTCCTGCAATGTTCATGTGTTGTCTACAAGTATTGTCAAACATCAAAATCAAATCATCAAAACTCGAGCTTGACTCACTTCAAGCCCAGTCAAACAGGTCAACCTTGACCTAGGGAATATTGCACCAACATTAAATTGATGTGATCAAACTTTTTTTTGGATTTCTATAGGTCACAATGAGTAATAGGAAAATTAATTCTTATTTTAAGAAATGATGTTTTGAAAATATTATTTATGCCAATTCTTCTGTCTAGGAGACCTCGCCAATCAACTCGGACAATAATTCTCCTATGGTTCTCATGTTTCTAATGACCAAGCCTCTATTCCAGAATCTTCTCAAACAAAATTTCAAAAGATTGATCAAGATGTCAATATTCTTGATATTGAGCGAGATCTTGGATTTTGTAAGCCCATATCGAATTATCTGCCAGATAAAAGAGATGAAATTAGGTGTGCTTATCTGATTTTTAGTCCTTATAAAGCAACCCCAGATAAGTCTTCTAATTATGTAGATAAGAGTGTTGTTGAATGAGAGCACGATATTTGCACCAAAATAGCAAACATGCAATAAACAGGTAAATAAAATAGTAAGGTCCAGAAATTGTTATCTCCTCCGGTTGAAGCGTCGGCGTGCCGACTGTCTTTAGAGAATATATTGCCGCTCACCGTGCAGAGGCTCTCTGCCAATATTCTCCCAAGATCCGACAACCACTCGCGTCGTCCGTAGGTACACTCCAAGACGAACGTCTCACTCGGACTTAACCTCAGATCGCGGAACACAGCCTCAGGACAAGGAAAACTAAAATCTCGGAAAAGGCAAAGAAGGCAACACACACACAGTGAGCGAAGAAGAGTGAAACAGACTGCTTGAGAGCGCAGGTTTTATTCACTTCGAAATGAAGCACCGCTTTGCAACGAACGAAGCATTGCTTTGCCAGTGAACGCGAACCAAAGGGTGTGTCGGTTCCCTCTCACGCGGGACAGAACCAAACCTCGCCAGCGAACCAAAGCATGCATTGGTTCGGGACAGAACCAAATTAAAGACTGGCAAAAACAAACCAGGCCGCCGACAAGCGTGAGGCCCACGAGCTGGGGATTTGCACCCCCCTGCGCGCGATGATCGCGTGCGTCGCACCCGGTTTATGGATTTTCGGTTCTAACCCCTCGAAACCTCCTGATTTGGGCTCGGCCCGTGCATGCGTGTAGGCCCCCTTAACTTTGCTAAGCAAGGATGGAAGGGCTCCATATATAAGGTCTTCCAACCTTCTTAGCTAGCAATGTGGGACTAAATACATACACATATGCATTACCATAACAACAACAAAAACCAAGGAAAATAGTTTGAATTAAAAACACAAAACTCAATAATCTCCCACTAATTCAAATTATTTTGGTTGAAAACAAAGACTTGTCCTGAGGCTTGGTTGCAATGAGCTTTTAGTGAAAATACCTTCTGGTTTGAATTTTCACCTAAGTACATCAATCTTATTCACATAGGTTTGAAGTGAACTCATTCTTGAACTTAAACCTTTTATATGTGAAAATCAATTGGTAACAACTCATCACGGACGACGGTTGAATCCTTCTGGGTTAGTGCATTACGGTCATTCCACCGAATCTTGTTTCATAAGTGCTAAGGAGAGTTGCCTAGACCCCCCACATTGCGGCCCCACAGTTACACTTACATAGGTGAGTTCTCCAAGGATGTACTACAAGCATCTTGTCGAAGACCTTGAACTCATTAAGAGCTCCTAAGCTCATCCTTACTAGCAGTCAAGCATCTATCCAGGGAAGAGACTATGAGATTACATCTCAATCAATTTGATGCTTACGGTTCACCCTTATAACTTGTTTATACCACATTGAACCTACTTCTTGGGATCTCCAATCAGATAGGTTAGGTTGCCGCTATAGATGAAACCAGGATAGACCTCAGTCTCATTCCCTTACTGAATCTCTTGATTTTCTCAGAATCAAGTCCTTTAGTGAGTGGATCAGCAATATTGTCCTTTGAACTTACAAAGTCCAATGACACCACTCCAAGAGACACTAACTCATGAATAGACTTTAATCTTATTCGTACATGTCTCTTCTATTTCTGGTTATACTTGGAGCTTCTAATTTGAGCTATTGTTGTTTGATTATCACAGTGTACTGAAATAGAAGGTATTGACTTTATCATCAAGGGAATTTCAGAAAGAAGACCCTTAAGCCAATCAGCTTCAGTTACTGTGGTATCCAAAGCACACAATTCTGCCTCAGATGTAGAACGGGTTATAATCGTCTGTTTAACATACCTCCAAGCAACTGCACCGCCTCCAAGTGTAAAGACATAACCAGTAACGCCTTTACACTTAGCAGTGTCAGCTATCCAACTAGCATCACTATATCCTTCCAGGACTGCAGGGAATCTCCCATACCACAAGCCCAAGGATATAGTGCTTCTTAGGTATCTGAGTACTCTGTCTAATGCATCCCAATGTGTTCTGTCCGGACAGTTGGTAAACCTACTCAATTTCGTTATAGCAAAAGAAATATCAGGTCTAGAATAATTTGCTAAATACATTAGACTACATATTATTTGTGAGTATCTTAATTGAGATACTGACACACCACTCTTATTCTTGTGGAGAGTTTTTGAAGGATCATAGGGTGTGACGACAGATTTAACTTGGCTATAGCCATATTTCTCTAATACTCTCTCAACATAGAGTGGCTGAGAAATTGTTATTCCTTCAGTTGAATGAGTCAACTTCAGCCCTAAAATCATGTCAGCACAACTCATATCCTTCATATCAAACTTACCACTTAAGAGGACCTTAGTCTCATTAATAATAGAAAGGTTAGAACCAAAAAGTAGGATATCATCTACATATAAACATAAGATAATACAATTATCACATTTTATTTTAGCATACACACATTTATCAAAGTCATTCATTTCAAAGCCAAATGATAGAATAACTCTATCAAATTTTTCTTGCCACTGCTTTGGGGCTTGCTTCAAACCATAAAGAGATTTGACTAACCTACAGACTTTATTCTCATTTCCATAAACTACATGTCCCTTAGGCTGATCCATATATATCTCTTTTTCAAGATCTCCATTAAGGAATACCGTTTTGACATCCATTTGATAGACCTCAAGATGATATATGGATGTCAATGCTATTAACACTCAGATTGTAGTAATTCTGGTAACAAGAGAATAAGTGTCAAAATAGTCAATCCCTTCTTTCTGTTTGAATCCCTTAGCAACTAGGCGGGCTTTGAATTTATCTACTAACCCATCAGGTTTTAGTTTTCTCTTAAACACCCATTACATCCTATAGTGGTACACCCAGGAGGTAAATCTACCAACTCCCAAGTGACATTAGAGATAATAGAGTCCATGTCACTTTTAATGTCCTCTTTCCAGTACTTAGCTTCAGGAGAAGCCATAGCATCTCTATATGTCACATGGTCACCTTCTATATTATAGGTGATAAAGTCCTTGCCTTGATCCGTAGACACACGTTGTCTCTTGCTCCTTCTCAGTACTGTATACTCACTAGATTCATCTAGTCTAGAGTGACTTAAGGAAGGTGTACCTACTACGGATAATGGGACCTCTACGGAAGCGTGCTTATCTCTAGTAGGAGTACCAGATATAGACTGAGGTGTTCTCGTCTTCATAGGAAATATATCCTCAAAAAATGTAGCATCGTGAAGTTCTATAATAGTATTTGCATCTATTCCAGAAATTTCTGATTTAATAATCAGAAACCTATATGCAATACTATTTTGAGCATACCCCAAGAAGATACCATCTACGGTCTTTGGACCAAGTTTTTTCCTTCTGTGTTCAGGTACTAGTACCTTTGCAAGGCACCCCCACACTTTAAGGTATTTCAAACTTGTCTTCCGACCTTTCCAAAGCTCATATGGGCTTTTATCCCTACACTTCATGGGGACTCTATTTAACATATGACATGCAATATATAGAGCCTCCCCCCATATGAAGTTGGGTAACCCAGAACTGCCTAACATGGAATTAATCATATCTTCAAGAGTTCAATTTTTTTTTTCTGCTATACCATTGGATTAAGAATTATATGGAGCAATTACCTCGTGAATTATACCTGCATCTTGACAAAATTTTTGAAACAGGTTCAAGGTAAACTCTCCACCCCTATCAGACCTTAACCTCTTAATAGATTTATTTGTTTGATTCTCAGCTTCAGATTTAAAAATCGTAAATTTATCTAAAGTTTCATCCTTGGTTTTCAGCAAATAAACATAACAATAACGAGAGTGATCATCAATGAAGGTAATGAAATACTTTTTATGGTCTCTCGTTATTACACCGTTAAACTCACAACAGTCAGTATGAATTAATTCTAAAATATCAGAATTTCTATCAACTTATTTGAAGGGTTTACGGGGTTGTTTATATTGCACACAAACTTCATATTTTTTCTTATCATTTATAGTATGCTTAGGAATCATGTCTAGATTCATCATCCTTTTTACGGTATTAAAATTGACATGTCCTAATCTATCATGCCATATATCATAAGACTCAATGTTATATGAACAACCAATATCAGTAA
The DNA here is from genome assembly GCF_018446385.1 of Zingiber officinale. Lineage (NCBI taxonomy): Eukaryota > Viridiplantae > Streptophyta > Magnoliopsida > Zingiberales > Zingiberaceae > Zingiber > Zingiber officinale. Next base: position 96,372,002 of record NC_055987.1, on the reverse strand, counting down.
ATTTATTTAAGGTAGTATTTTCTATATTGAGTTTAAATAAACTTCATTAAGGTAACCTTTTCCAATAAATGTTCCTAAATGTAATATTACAGCTTTATTACATTTAAAGTTCAGCTCATAAGTAGCGCGGACTAACTTTGACTCACTAATCAAATTTCGACGGACCGCTGGAATATGATGCACCTCATGCAGTGACAGGACTTTTCCAGAGGTGAACCTCAGGTCAACTTATCCTATCCCAAACATTCTGGCTGCAGAATGGTTCCCCATGGTCACGGAAGTGCCTTCAATTACCTGATAAGTAAGGAAGGCAGAGCGATCAGCACAACAGTGCACATTAGCACCTGTATCAACTAACCATTCATTGGGTTGATAGATCAAGTTTAGTTTGGGTTTGAAGGTAACAAACCTATTGCTGGTGCCGTCACTAGCAGTCATAACATTTGCTTATGCCTTGGTGTTGGACATATTGCTCTGGTTTTTCTTCTTGTCCTTTTGCTTAGGGAAGAATTTGGCATAATTTCCAACTTGTCCACATGCCCAACACGGCTTGGTTCCATTTTTCTTTTGAACCTTTGGTTTGGGTTTCATCTTGTTTTTCATTTTCTGATTTTTGAATTTTTTTCTTATCAGATAAGACTACTACGTTTGCCTTTGGAATAAAATCCATAGTCATTCTTTTATCATCATCTTTATGTTGCTTCCGATGTTCTTCTTCGATATTTAAGGTAATCATCAAATCTTCTAAAGAGATTTTACCTCTCCTATGTTTAAGAGTCATGCCAAAATCTTCCCAACTCGGAGGCAATTTTTCGATGATAGACAAGACCTAAAATTTTTCGGGTAATGGCATATCTCCTTCAATAAGACCATAAATTTAAACTTGGAATTCATGTGTCTGCTTAACCACAGATTTGCCTTCAACCATTTTGAAGTTTAGGAATTTTGCTACAGTATACTTTTCTAAACCAGAATCTTCGGAGTTGTATTTTTTATCCAAAGATTTCCACAGCTCTTTAGCCGAAGTCGTTGAACAGTATACATCAAAAGGTTGAAGGCAGAGATTTATCTCCTTCACCGAAGTCGTTGAACAGTATACATCCGACAACCACTCGCGTCGTCCATAGGTGCACTCTAAAATGAACGTCGCACTCGGACTCAACCTCAGATCACGGAACACAGCCTCAGGACAAGGAAAACTAAACTCTCGGAAAAGGCAAAGAAGGCAGCACACACATAGTGAGTGAAGAAGAGTGAAACAGACTACTTGAGAGCACAGGTTTTATTCAGTTCGAAACGAAGCACTGCTTTGCCAGCGAACGCGAAACAAAGCATGCGTTGGTTCCAAACCAAAGACTGGCAAAAACAAACCAGGCCGCGAGCAAGCGTGAGGCCCACGAGCTGGGGATTTGCACCCACCCTGTGCGCGATGATCGCGTGCGTCGTGCCCGGTTTATGGATTTCTAGCTCGAACCCCCTGAAACCTCCTGATTTGGGCTCGGCCCGCGCATGCGTGTAGGTCCCCTTAACTTTGCTAAGTAAGGATGGAAGGGCTCCATATATAAGGTCTTCCAACCTTCTTAGCTTAGCAATGTGAGACTAAATGCATACACATATGCATTACCATAACAACAACAAAAACCAAGGAAAATAGTTTGAATTAAAAACACAAAACTCAACAAAGAGTGGAAGAAAATTTTTACCTTCCTGATATAAGTTATTTCCTGATTGGATGGAATATTCTCCTTCCAAAAATGTTGCATATTGCCTTCAATGTTTTCTTTTTTACAAAGCCAAGTGCACATTTTTGGGACAAATGCATTCACCGTTGATGGATTTCAATCTTGGAAAAAAGTGAATAATGGTGAAAAGTGTTCATTCTTGATTCATGAAGGTTGTGGTCCTAATTATTTACACAAGAAAGCTATGAAATGTGCTCATGATTTGATGAACTCTTCTCAACACATTGATAGAGCTATTAACAAGCAATCCTTAGAATTGGTTGAAAAGAATCATTTATGACTTAAAGTCTCAATTGATGTTGCAAAATTATGTGCACGTCAAGGTTTAGCTTTTAGAGGTCGCAATGAAACTCGAGACTTGCATAATCATGGAAATTTTATAAAAAATTATAAAATACAAGGCTTCTTATAATGATAACATACGTTCCATTATTTTGGAAAATGCTCCTCGAGTTGCTTCCTATAATTCTCCTCAAATTCAAAAGGAGATATTGTCACTTGATGCAAGTAAAATTCAAAGGTCATTTGAGAAGAAATTGGAGATGTAAAATATTGTCTTATTGTTGATAAATCTCGGGATGAATCTAAAAGAGAACAAATGGTAATTGTTTTAAGATTTATTGATAAGGAAAGTTTTATTCAAGAAAGATTCTTTGATGTGATCCAAGTGGAGGATATTTTTTTCACACTTTGTTGATATTATAAATTTGGTGGACTCTTCGTCTAAGTGGCATGATTAGTTATGAATGGCTCATGCCACCCAAATTACTGAATTGATATTTATAAATGAGCTTGAAACTGGAAAAGTGAAAAACCAAGTTGGGAGTCTTCAACATCCTGGGGATACATGATGGGGGTCTCACCTGAGGTCACTGTTGGGACCTTGACGTTCGCTAGAAGGGGGTGAATAGCGTCTCACCCAAATCGTCGCTTCCTACGCTTGTTAGTGCACAGCGGAAACAAAAATACTAACAAACAAAAGCAAAGCTAACCCTAGAAAATAATAAACAAGAAGAAAACCCAATGACACGTTGTTTAACGTGGTTCGGAGATGAAGCTCCTACTCCACGGCTGTCCATAAGGTGGACGATCCCGATCCGTCGGTGGATGACTCCCTGGAAAACCTCCGGCTAGCTCGTGTAGCTCCTTGTGGGTGGAGAAACCTCGCCACAAACTCTCACCAAGGACTCTTGAGAAGCTAGGACACTGGTAGACTACTAATAGGGGTTAATCACCTCTATTTTGTCAACCTTAACCAAGCTTCCAATGCTTGGTTATATAGGCCACAAGTTAGAAAACCCCGCCTACCAGTCGACTGCCAAAACATGCAGTCGACTGTCCTTCATGGAAATTCAACCGTTGCAGCCCAACGGCTCGATACCAACTCTCTGTTCGCTCCCAGTCGACTGCCCCAGTCGAGTGCACCAGTCGACTGATGAAACCACCAGTCGACTGCTACAGTAAACCCTAATTCTAGGATTTTACCCCGAGTACATTCACTCAACACTCGTTCTCGCCCGACCAACCTAGACCTAGCCTTCTAGCCTCCTTCATCAGCCTTGCGTCCCTCGGATGTCTCCTCATCATTCACGTCTTGCCTTCTGGAGCTTCCATCGGCCTTGTCATTATTGTCGGGTCTTCCTTTGCCAAGAGGTCGCGCCTCCGGGACTTCATCCATTGCCAAGTCACACTTGGACTTACGTTGCCAAGACTACATGCTTGGACTTATACCGCCAAGACTCATCCTTGGACTTTCCTTCTTTGCTAAAATCAGACTTGGACTTTCCTTGTTGTACCTGTATCCTGCACACTCACAATGCATATCAAATACAATAATAAACCTAACTTAAACCTTTGCCCAAACATCAAAACTTAGGGTACTCAGATTGCTCCAACAATCTCCCCCTTTTTGATGTTTGGCAACCTGTTTAAGTTAGGGAAACAATATAGCAATAATAATGCAAATAAATATACAATCTACACATGCATAAATCATGGAACCTAATCCTAGGCTCCCCCTTCAGCTAAGCTCCCCCTTGAGCTAGGATTTCTTACAAAGATAAATTTCTCCCCCTTTGTTAATAAATGAGTAATCGCTCCCCCTTCACCTAAGCTCCCCCTTGAGCTAGGATTTCTTGCAAAGGTATGTAGGTTTTCCACTTAAACCTAAATTTCTCCCCTTTTTCCATACATCAAAAAAAGCTCCAACAATATCCCAATTATTGGACTCTTTGACCTCTAATGACCATAAACATCATGTATTAATCCTCCATAAGATTACATACATGTTCACCACTCTTTTGGTCATTTTCTAATGCTGAAAAATATTTTCAGACCATATCATTCGACTGTTATAAGTACCAGTCGACTGACATCATTAAAACAAGCTTACAGAGACATTATGTGCTCATGAACAATGCTACCAGTCGACTGGTAAAATCATCAGCCAACTGGCCTCGTCAAAATGAGCTTACAGAGGTCCTCTGTGCTGAAAATTACTGTTACCAGTCGACTGGTAACTGTATCAGTCGACTGGTACTCTTTTTGGGCAAAAATCAATCTTTTATCCACTTTCAGAAATGCGCCAAAATTCCACAGATCTCCAAAAAATCCCAAATTTTGTGGAGAGGTCTATTTTATCCATGTCTATTTGGTAAAAATATATTTATCACAGATCCCAAGATTGACACAAAATTCAAAACTAGCTAAATGGTTCAATTGAACCTTAACCTAAAGTCCTAGTTTTGGCTTCCTCTTGATGTATCTGCCCATACTAAACCATAATACATTCCTAGAATTAGTTTATATGACATCCATACATCAAAAACTAATTTTCATGCAATATGAACCCAATTCACATTTCAATGCATGAAATACATCCCAATTGCGTCAACCCACTATGTTAGAGACTTAAGTCAGTCTCCTAACAACTTGGTACATTTGATAACTCATCTACCATGAGTCCCAAAGGCTCTTCCTAACCTTAGGAATTTTAACCTTAGTCATTTCCATTGGTGACTCATCCACTATGGCTACGCCACTTCGGTGCACCTTGGGTGACACTTGGCCTACAAAACTCACCTTCTTAACCTTAGACACATTGTCTTTGGTTAATTTCTTCTTGTCCTTAACCTTGGACATCCCATCCTTGCCATAATTATATGCCACCCTAGCATATTCCTTCTTATTGGCCTTGGATGACTCTCCCTTGTCCTTGGTCACTCCTCCCTTACCAATGTCATGTGCTACCTTAGCACTTGATCTCATTTTGGTCTTGGAGGGACCTAATTTGACATTTTTGGGGCTTTGACCACCCAAATACATGCCAAGTCCTTTAGGTCCAATAATGAACCTCTCTAGGACTTTCTCCATTTCCTCAAGCTTTGTCTTCAAGGCTTGATTTTCCAATTCTAGGGTTCTAACCCTAGAATCAACATGCCCATCATGGACATTCCTAGACCTACCCTTCCTAGGCATGTGTCTCTCCTTCTTGGGATTAATTCTTAGGTTTTCACCCACTTGTCTTCCTTTAGGCAAAGTGGTTTGGGTCTTATTAGGTTTACCCTTAGTGTATGATTTCTTAGGGTTATCTACCATATTAACCCTATTTCTATCATTATACCTAAATCCATGATTATGCTTAAGTAAATAATCTACATTATTTCTAACAAGCATATAAGAATTGGAGATTGGATTAAACTTCAAAATAGGGATTACCTTCCCTTTTACCTTTGAAGCTCCCACTTGACTTGTGCTCCTCTTCTTTTCCCATTTCTTCAAGTGCGCGAATTTATTGAGCTCTCCTCTCCTTGGGCACTTTGTGTGGTAGTGACCCCACTCACCACATGTAAAGCACCTAATGTGCTTCTTCTCCTTCTTCTTCCTACAACTCACATTAGTTTCTAAATTAACTTTAGTAAGTTTAGGGTTTACCTCCTTTACCTTCTTGAGCGAAGGACACCTACTCTTGTAGTGCCCCATCTTACCACACTAAAAGCATTTGATGTGATCCTTTGTGCTCTTCTTAGTATTTGAGGTGGAGGGTTGAGCTTCCAAGATTTCCTCTTCCTTGGATTGCTCTTCTTCCTCTTCACTTGAAGATGTGGACAGTTCCACTTCTTCCTCCCTTGAAGATGTGGATTATACCTTCTCATCTTCCTTCTCCTCCTCGGATATTGAGCTCGTGTCAACATTCGATTGGTCCTTCTCTTCTTGGACCAATAAGTCCTCCTTGGGTTCCTTCTCTTCTTGGATTTGTGTAGGACTCTCATGGAGCACAATTACCTTTTTCCAAAGGTCACTTGCATTCTCGTATTCACCTACATTCAATATCGCATTAGGAGGTAATAAATTAATTAAAATTCTAGTTACTTCCTTGTCCATCTCCGATTGCTCCCTTTGCTCATCGGTCCAATATCGACGCCGGAGACGTTTTCCCTTCTTGTTCGTTGGAGCTTTAAACGGTTCCTCCAACGCAATCCATTAGTTCCAATTCATTTGGAACCACATCTCCATGCGCTTCCTCCAATAGTCGAAGTCCTCACGCTCGTATGGAGGTGGGATTCAGTTGTCCCATCCGAGAGGTCCCTCCGACTCCATCTTCTTCCTCTAGCCTCTTTCTTGGTGATTAGTCCAACAAGAGCTCAACTTGGCTCTGATACCATTTGTTGGGATCTTGACGTTCGCTAGAAGGGAGGTGAATAGCATCTCACCCAAATCGTCACTTCCTACGCTTGTTAGTGCACAGCGGAAACAAAAATACTAACAAACAAAAGCAAAGCTAACCCTAGAAAACAATAAACAAGAAGCAAACCCAATGACACGTTGTTTAACGTGGTTCGGAAATGAAGCTCCTACTCCACGGTTGTCCGTAAGGTGGACAATCCCGATCCGTCCATGGATGACTCCCTGGAAAACCTCCGGCTAGCTCGTGTAGCTCCTTGTGGGTGGAGAAACCTCGCCATAAACTCTCATCAAGGACTCTTGAGAAGGTAGGACACTGGTAGACTACTAATAGGGGTTAACCACCTCTATTTCGTCAACCTTAACCAAGCTTCCAATGCTTGGTTATATAGGCCACAAGTTAGAAAACCCCGCCTACCAGTCGACTGCCAAAACATGCAGTTGACTGTCATTCGTGGAAATTCGACCGTTGCAGCCCAACAGCTCGATACCAATTCTCTGTTCGCTCCCAGTTGACTGCACCAGTCGACTGATGAAATCACCAGTCGACTGCTACAGTATTTCTACAGTAAACCCTAATTCTAGGATTTTACCCCGTGTACATTCACTAAACACTCGTTCTCGCCCGACCAACCTAGACCTAGCCTTCTAGCCTCCTTCATCAGCCTTGTGTCCCTCGGATGCCTCCCCATCCTTCACGTCTTGTCTTCTGGAGCTTCCATCGGCCTTGTTATTGTTGTCGGGTCTTCCTTTGCCAAGATGTTGCGCCTCCGGGACTTCATCCATTGCCAAGTCACACTTGGACTTACGTTGCTAAGACTACATGCTTGGACTTACACTGCCAAGACTCATCCTTGGACTTTCCTCCTTTGCCAAGATCACACTTGGACTTTCCTTGTTGTACCTGTATCCTGCACACTGACAATACATATCAAATACAACAATAAACCTAACTTAAACTTTTGCCCAAACATCAAAACTTAGGGTACCCAGATTGCTCCAACAGTCACTTCGTAGCTTACTTGATTTATTTGATCTTATTCTTCTTATTTTAAGTGAAATCATCAATGATAAATGTAGTTTATCTATTAGAGCAACAGCTGATGGAGCTTATGATATGATGACATCATTTGAATTTATTTTTATATTGCATTTCATGTTGGAGTTATTGGAAATAGCCGATGATATTTGTAGAATTTTACAATTCAAGTCGCAAGACATAGTAAATGCCATGGATGTTGTTGCTAATATAAAAGAATTTATCCAAAAATTCAGAGCGACTGGTTGGGATAATTTACTTGATAAAGTGAAGAGTTTATGTAATAAGCATGATATACATATTCCAGATATGAACTCTCCTCGTCAATTAGGTAGAGGATGACTTCGTAAAGGAAACAATGCCAGTTTGGAGCATCATTATCGAATTGATATATTCACCAGCACTATAGATTCTATATTACAAGAGATGAATTATCAATTTGATGAAGATGCGGTAGAATTGCTCCGACTCAGCTTAGTTTTGGATCCAAGAAATGGATACAAGTCATTTAACATTGATGATATTTGTAGACTTGTCGAAAAGTTTTATTCCAATGATTTCACTAATCAGGAGAAATTGCATATAAAGTATCAATTATAACTTTTTGAACTTAATATTCGACACAACCACCAGTTTTAGAATGTGAAAACACTTTCAGAATTATGCCAAGTCTTGTCGAAGATGGAAAAGACAGAGAGTTACTATCTTGTGGATAGATTAATCAGACTTATGTTGACTCTTCCAATTTCTACAGCAACAACAAAGTGTGCGTTTTTAGCAATGAAACTTGTTAAGACACGATTACGAAATAAAATGTAAGATGATTTTTTGGCTAGTTCATTGCTAATGTACATTGAAAAGGAAATTGTCAGACATTTAGCCTTGACTCAGTTATTGATGAGTTTAAAGCTATAAAGAAACGCCGAGTGGCCCGAGCACAACTTAAAATGCCTAACTATAGTAAAAAGTTAAATAGATAACATTTCATATTTTCATTCATATATATATATATACATATATATATATAATTTTAAATTTCTGTACTATGATAGCTGCTTTATAATTAATAGAGTTTTATTTTTTTCATTTACTTTGTGCAGAATTGATTGCTATGGAATTAATTTATTGTGGATAAAGTATCGAAAACGTTGAGATTCTAGTCACTTTAATTCTCAGATGATTTATTTTGAATCAAAAATTTCTTATTACTTGTAGTTTTTTGTGCACTAGATTATTATTATTGTTGTTGTTGTTAATATTGATATTTTGTGGGTAAGAAATATTTTAATGATCTTGAAAAGAAAATTTTCATCTCCCCTTGATAAAATGTCTAGCTCCATCCTTGCTTATTTATATATTTAAGCACTGTTTCATATGACTAATCCTTGCATACTCTTGTGCTGTAATTCTTCCTATAGATAAATAAAGTACTTACATGAAAATATTAGAGAAATCAACATCGATCCAACAATCTTCAGTTCATTTTAACTTATAATTCTCCACCTTATTCTTTGTCTTTTCTTTTTTTTATTGTACCACTCTAAATGTCAATACATCACTGCACTCTCAATCGCCAATTTAAAAACTAAATCGCTCCTCTTCCGATCTATGTCCAACCTAAATCAGCACACAATCACCTGGATATTTCAACAAACCGGTGCACATTTTTTTCTCATTGCAAGAATTTCAACAAACATCGCTTTAATTTGTTTCCTTGTCATTTACAAACATCTCTTCTTTCTTCTTCAGTCTACACTATTGTTATTCTTCAAGCATTTTTAGTTTTATTTTTTCCTCCATTTTATGTCTTTGAGTTTGTTGTATGCCATTCATTCAAAAAGAGAGACTTATTTTCTTCCAAGAAATAGATTCAATATTGAGATAAGAAAAAATGGGGTTTCTGTTCCTAAAATTTATGAAAAATATCGACTGATCCATCAACATGAATGAGTTATAATGATTTGCTCCAATCCAATAAAGCTTGTAGATAAAATAAACAATTCATTTCCATGTCAATCTCAAGTTTACAATCCAAAGTTAGAGTCATTGATTTAGATTTAAAAATCAACTTTACTGTAGGTTGCTAATTTCCTCTATCTATGTTCTCAAACACATTACAAAAAGTTATCCCACAAGGCCACAATAGAAATTTATAATATTATTTTAGAGTCATTTAAAATATGTATAAGTAAAAATATATAAAAGGTCATTTATTTAAAACTCAATTTAGATTTTTTGCATTAACTTCAATCAAAATTCTCATATGATTTTAAATTTATTTTATTCCACAAGTAATTATATACTCTTTTTGTGTCACTGAATTCTAGATGCATAATTTTTTTTTAAAAGTAAAATAATAAGAATGAGCCAAACCTGACTTAGTTAAAAAATGTAATTATATACTCTTTTTTGCAATGTAAATCAAAGAAGAGTTTAAGTGGAGATGACTTAGTTAAAAATGTTAAATTGATCCAACCTAACTTTATCAAAGAAATAAAATCAATTTTATTCAGTTTGATCGGAAAAGTCAAATAAATTTCATTGAATCGTATTAAGAGGAGATGATAAACTAGTAACGAGATGCTGAAGGAGGTGTAGAGTTTGAAAGCAATAGATACATGGAACTTAATGCATCAGGATCTACCTATCATTAAGTTTCAAAGACAAAACTGAAATTAGAATTCAACGAAAAACGATTGGTCTTATCTGAATGGATTGCATTAGCTATTGATCTCGTCCGAGAACCAAGTCGGATAGGGAGACCAGTGACGAGAGAAAGAGAGTTGACGATGAGAGGACTAGAGTCTGGGACCTGGAAATACATCACAAGCTTTTGACATTCGAGCAAAGCAGACGATAGTGGAAGATGGTACCATAGACTTGCACACACCATATACAAAGCACACAGGAGCGTTAGGGCTAAAATCAGGGACGGGGTCCCTGGCACAAGTACTTCGACCCTCAAGTCAAAAGCCGTAAAAAGCAAAAGAAGTAGATGAATAGTAAAACTATAGTAGATGCGTATGTGCGCACGTACTTGACCAATTGAGAGGATCATTTTTTATACTGTTTCTCATAACCTCCGCAATAATGAGGCATAAGAGAATGTCGGGTATTAGGACATGTCGGGTGATGAAGGATGTACGACAGACTTTCATTGGGTAGAGTGATTCTAATAACGAGCAGGATAATTATTATCCTGTGGGCTGATGCAAAAAAGAAAATTGAGGAGAAGATAAGAAGAGGAACCTTCAACAAGGAAACTTTTTATTAAAACTTGAGGGGTTAATCCTTCAACATCTAAACATGACTCTTATATAAACCACAACCTAAGACTTAAACAAGAAAAGAAATTATAATAATTACAATTAACAGATCTTAATTCCAATCTTGTAAAGAAAGGAAATAGATTTTTACCTGAAAAGAAAACTAATTAACTTAACGATCTTAACTCAAATCAAGACGCGGATCAAGACAAATCATCTCTAAAAAAAAATATCAGAAATATAAAAAATACCCTAAATATCCAAAAAATAAAAAAGATCAAAAATAGTAAAAAGACCCTAAAAAGAGCTTAAACATCATAATTTGGGATTGAAAATTGACAGTTACAGTTACACTGATAACAAATGTAGGTTTTCGAATTCTGTACATGTGACGATAGATAGAGCCTGATTCTGAGTTCCGAGTCAAAAGTTATGCTCATTTAAAGTTTGAAGACTCATATTAGACTTCAACATGGGTTGAGCCTGCATTAGTCTCCCCGGCTTGAAAAGAACTCACCCTTGAGTTCAGATTAACTTCATTAGCAACTATCGAATAAGGAGTTAGGTGCTTCACGTTGAAGACATCAGAAGTCTTTAGATGACTAGAAAGGCGCAACCTGTACGCATTATTATTAATCTTCTACAATATCTCACAGAGGTTTACTCACCGACAGAGAAATGATCACGAGTCAATATAGCCTAGACAAAATCTCCAGTCTCAAAAAGTACCTGTCGACGATGACGATCGCCCCAAGCCTTATACTTAGTATTGCTTTTCATAATTGCTAGTTTCACTTACTTAAGAATACCTCGAAGATGCTCTGTCATCTCATCTGCTTTAGGACAAATTAGCCCTACACGTGGAACATGGGCTATGTCGAGAAATCCTGAAGGATTTCAACCAAAGACAATCTCAAAAGGACTCAATCCCGTGGTCCTATTTTTTGATTTGTTGTAGGAAAACTCTATTTGAGGTAACACCAAGTCCCATTACTTTGGTTTAGTTCTTGAAAGGAATCTCAAAAGATTACCCAGACTTTGGTTCGCCACCTCGGTTTGACCATCCGTTTGAGGGTAGTAAACACTGCTAAAGTTTAACTGTGTCCCCAATTTCTCCCATAAGCTCTTCCAGAAGTGACTGATGAATTTGGTATCCCGATCTGAAGTCATGGACCGAGAAATGTCATGTAAACGCACAATCTCTTTAAAGTAAAGATGGACAATTCGAGTAGCATCCATAGTCTTCCTGCAAGCTACGAAATACGCCATCTTTGAGAATCTGTCAACAACAACAAGAATTGAGTCTAATGTTTGTTGGTGTGGGATAATCCCAATACGAAATTCATGTTGACATCAAGCCAAGGAGCTTCAGAAATGGGTAGGGGAGTGTACAAGCTTGTATTGGTTAGAACCCCGTTAGACAGCTGGCATACAGAACTTGCTCCTGGCGCCCGGATTCCTTCCGGGCACCCGAATCCCTTTCGGGCATCCGGACCCCTTTTTCCAGCAAAAGTGTTTTTCCCGCAAGAAAAAGATTAGTCCAAGGCAATAAATATTATACTATCCTGCAAAATAAAAGTTAGCACAAACAGAGTAGTAATTAGATTCTGTCTCCTCGAGACTAGAATCTAGTCAAGATCTTAACTTAGATTTTCAAAATGGATCTAAGTTGGATCGACGCCTACTGTTCCCTCAAACGGGGAACGCGTCGTCCTCACCAAGTCACTCTCCTCCAGTGACTTACCTTAACTTACGACTTTGTCAGACATTTGGTCATCCCATCGACCTGTTTGGACTTTGTGCTAATTATCTGGTCAGCCCGTTGACCTAGTTGGACTTCCCTGCAAAACTGAGTTAGCGCAATAGATAAAATAGTACAGTAAAATTGTGTTAATAGAATTCAAGATTTGCTGGTCCAGTTGACCGCTCGGTCATATATAACCTAGGGTTATCTCCCCCTAGGGTTACCTACCTTCACTCACTAGGACTTCCATTGTCTGGCTTCACTCACCAGGACTTGCTCCACCTAGCTTTACTCGCTAGGGTCCGACTTCACTCACTAGGAATTCCTCCACGTAGCTTCACTTGCTAGGGTTGGTTTCATTTATCAAGACTTCCACCACCTAGCTTCACTCACTAGGGCCCGATTTTACTCACCAGGATTTCCACTACCCGGCTTCACTCACTAGGGCCCGACTTTACTCACCAGGACTTCTACTACCTGACTTCACTTACTAGGGTCTGACTTCACTCACTAGGACTCCCACTTTATCTAACCTTCAGTTAGAACTAGTCATTCAGTAGACTTCTCATCTTCATATCCTTTGGTTAGGACTTACCTTTGCTAGTCATCTAGTCCTGACTAGACTTCTCTCTTCCAAACATTAAGTCCTATTTGGATCAACCCTTGATCAAACTAACCAAACTTAGGTATATTGTCAAACATCAAAACCCTAGAGATCGATTATATCAATAACGTGTAGGAACCCACTCGGGTTTAGAGTGGTGTTTGTTGGTGCAACCTTAGGTCAAGGTTGACCTGGTTGACCAGACTCGAGTTGACTTGACTCGAGTTGTGTTTTGATGTTTGACGAGTTATGTTTGACAATGTTTGACGTGAACAGAAAAGTTGTATCTTGATGTTTTACAAGGATACAAGCTTGGGAGATTGTGGGTGCAACCCGTGGTCAAGGTTGACCTGGTTGACCCGAGGTGAGTTGACCTGACTCGGAAAAGTCCAAGCAGGGAGCTTGGCACGGGAAAAGTCCAAGCAGGGAGCTTGGCATGGGAAAAGTCCAAGCAGGGAGCTTGGCACGGGAAAAGTCCAAGCAGGGAGCTTGGCATGGGAAAAGTCCAAGCAGGGAGTTTGGCATGGTGAAAAGTCCAAGCAGGGAGTTTGACATGGTGAAAAGTCCAAGCAGGGAGCTTGGCACGGGAAAAGTCCAAGTATGGAGACTTGGCACGGAGAAGTCCAAGTATGGAAGCTTGGCACATGGGAAGTCGGAGAGGGCTCGGTAGCTCGTTCTCCGGACTGTGGTCAGAGAGGGCTCGGGAGCTCGTTCTCTGGACCGGATGGAAGTCGAAGAGGGCTCGGTAGCTCGTTCTCCGAACTGTGGTCAGAGAGGGCTCGGTAGCTCGTTCTCTGGACCGGATGTGGAAAGTCCTGGTGAGTGAAGCCAGGCAGACGGATAAGTCCTGGTGAGTGAAGCCAGGCAGTGGGAAAGTCCTGGTGAGTGAAGCCAGGCAGTTGTGAAAACCCTAGTGAGTGAAGCTAGGTGAAAGTCCTGGTGAGTGAAGCCAGGCAGTGGGAAAGTCCTGGTGAGTGAAGCTAGGCAGTTGGAAAGTCCTGGTGAGTGAAGCCGGGCAGATTGGAAATCCTGGTGAGTGAAGCCAGGTGAAAACCCTAGTGAGTGAAGCTAGGTGAAAGTCCTGGTGAGTGAAGTCGGGCAAGGAAAAATCCAGATGGATCAAGGGTGATCGGACATCTGGTGTTGAGAAGGTCAAGTAGGTCAAGGGAGTGACCGGATACTTGACACGAAGAGAAAAGTCCAAGTGGGTCAAAGGGATTGACCGGACACTTGGTGGGGAGTCTTAGCAGGTCAAGGGAGTGACCGGATGCTAAGCATGATGTACCAAGAGGTCAAGGTTGACCAGATATTGGTTTGGACTTGGTTTGGGCAAAAACCAAGACCTGGATCGGTCTGGTGACCGATCCACTGATACTGTGGTTTCCTGATCGGTTTGGAGACCGATCAGAAAGCGATCAGTGTGCCTCTGTGAGCTTACTGATCAGTCTGGGGACCGATCAGCAGGAAGCCCGATCGGTCCCCGGGACCGATCAGGGTACGCACAGAGAGTTGGGCAACTCTCTGTGAAAGCATGCTGATCGGTCTGGACCGATCAGCATAGAGCCTGATCGGTCTCCATGACCGATCAGAAGAACCCTGGACCGATCAGGGTGGAGCCTGATCGGTCCAAGACTAGCCGTTGTGACTAAACGGCTAGGTTATTTCGGGCTTCTGTGTTCTGGCCTTTTTGCTTGCAGGTTCGCAGGTTGGCTCAGGATATCAGAGGTTATAAAAGGAGATCGAGGGCTGCTACTTCTATCTTCTTCTTCCTCCTCTGAACTGAGCTGCTATTCTTCTGAAAGCTGTGCTCTTGAGCCTTGCTGAGCTCCAAAGCTTCAGGTGAGCTTCTTTGACTGAGTTGCTTGTTGGCATTCGTCCGTGAAGTTGGTGCTTCATCCGGGACTTCAGTCGACGAGAAGGCAAGCGAGTATTTGTACATTCATTGTGTATTTTGTTCTTGCTCTTCTTTGTATTTCCATATTGCTGTTGCAAGCTATTGTGGCGAGGTTTCTCCACCCAGAAGGAGTGATTATTAACCGGGTTTCCGGGGTCTCATCCACCGACGGATTGATAGGCTTCGTCCACCTTACGGACACGCCGAGCAGTAGGAGTATATCTCCGAACCTCGTTACATCGCTGCGTGTTGAGGTTTGATCTTCTTGTCTTTGTTTCTTTGTTTTATTTTCCGCTGCGCTAACGTCAACTTGTAGAAAGAAACGAAGATTTGGGGTCGGCTATTCACACCCCCCCCCTCTCTAGCCGCGACCATCGATCCTAACAAGTGGTATCAGAGCAAGGTTGCTCTTCGTCGGATTAACACCCGGGGGAGCACAAGCTAGAGAATGGATCAACTTGGAGAAGACGTCACGATTCCACCCTTCTACGATCGTGATGACTTCGCGTTTTGGAAGGTAAGAATGAAGTACTTTCTTATGACTAACCTTGAAAATTGGAGTTGTGTTCAATTAGGTTTCAAGCCTCCGATGGACAAGAAAGGAGAAACCCTAGAGAAGAAGGAGTGGACCAAGGAACAAGTCCACCAATCCCTAGTCAACGATGAGGTATTGAAAATTTTTGAATTTTCTTTACCTAATGATGTTTTGTGTAGGATAGGTGGATATAACGATGCCAAGGAGTTGTGGAACAACTTGGCAAAGTTCCATGAGGAGAACTCCACTTCAAGTCATGAAGAGGAGTCAAGTGAGCCAAGTAGCTCACTTCATGGAGGAATGGATTTAGAAGTTGAGGGCCACTCAACATCTAAAGAAGAAGAGGAGGAGAGTTCTTCTTCAAGTTCGGAGCAAGAAGAAGAAGCTTCTACCTCCGGAAGGGATGAAGGAGAGAGCGTTCATCCATCCTCAACTCTAGGTAACTCAAGTCATTTAGTTTCTAGCAAATTACACATAATGTGCTTTGAGTGTAGGGAATTTGGACATTACAAGAGTAAATGTCCAAAGAGGGTTAGAAAGACTCCACCGGCGCCAAAGGTCAAGGAAGTCGGAGTCCCAACACGCAAGGGCAAGGAGCACGTGGTGTGCTTCCAATGCAAGCGAATGGGACACTATAGGAGTCAATGTCCGAGGGGGAGGCAACCTCACAAGGACAAAAGACCGAGCACGTCAATAGGGGGAGCGAAGGCAAACCCTAAGGTAACATTTAAGTCTCACTCTTACAATAAGACACATGCTAGTAGTTTTGTTGCAATTGTTAATAATGATAAGCATGTTAACTTTAGGAACCAGTATAAGTGCTTAGGTGCTAAACATGTTAGCCTAGGTAAGGACAACACTAGAAATGTCAATCCTAGGATTAACTCATCTAAGGTTAGGGAGAACCTAGGTAGAAATCCCAAATCAACTAGACACATGCCTAGGAATACCTCAAAGAAAAAGGATAAATTAAAGCTTGAGGTATTAGAGAAAGAAAATCTAGTCTTGAAGTCAAGACTTGACTCTCTAGAAAAAGCTCTTAAGGATTTGACTCTAGGGTCTAGGGGTCAAAAACCCAAGTCCAAGGACAAGAAAGGTTTGGGTCACAAACCTAAGTCCCAAGTAGTCAAGCCCAATTATCATAATGTTCCATTCGATTATGGAACAAAACCTAGGGCTAGGAAGAACAACACCAAAGTCACAAGGGGAGTCACCCCTAGAGTTGATCTTGATGAGTCCCAAATGACCAAGGCTTCAAAGCCTAGGAGGGTCATTAGGAGGGTTGCTAGGGAAGTCATCCCTAGTGAATATTTAGTGAACCCAATGAGCTCCAATAGGTATTGGGTTCCTAGGAGCGTGATTTCATCACGCTAGATTAGTTAGGGTGTGCCAACCTTACTTGAATAGGTAGTTAACCTAATCATGGCAAAAGGTGTCACTTTAGGATTTTTCAAGGTATAATCAAGCCTTGAAAATGAAATTAAGAATTATTCCTAAGGTGATTAGAATGTGCCAATCAAATTTGAGGAGTTGTCTAGAGTCAATCTAATTGGCACATAGTGATCTAAAAATCTTTGGTATAAGATGCTAGGTCTATTACACTTAGGAATATAGAACCTATGGTAAAATGATCAAAATTATCAAAAATGGCAACTAAGGCTGTTTGCCATATGCCATGTCATGACATCATATTTATTTTATGATCATTTAAAATGTCATGATAATGCTTAGGTTAGTTAAATGTCATGTTTTATTTAAGTTTCATATTTTATGCCATGACATCATGACATTGGCACATGTTTCCATTTATGATACAATTATATGCCATGTCATCATCTTGTGCATTAATGATCAATGAAATTGATTTAAGGACTAAAACACAATTTGATATGGAGATCAAATTGTTATTTAGAAAAATGCATGAGAACTTAGTTAAGCTAACCTAAACCCATATCTCACATCAAAATTGACTTGGATGTGTTTGATACACCTTAGATGTGTGTGAGATATTAGGATTGTGAGTTAGGATCAAGGTGCATAGTTCTTGTACCTAGATGAGCCTAATTCTAATTGGGGATCATAGGGAAAGCTTGTGTACAAGTCATGTACATTTAGCCCTAAGATTGTGGTCCTAAATTAAAGGGTTTAAAATCATTTTAAAATTGATTTGAAAAACCTTGATGAAGATTTTCTAGTGATAGCTCTCATCATTGAGCAAAGTGATACAAAGATGAGTTAACTTTGAGCTATTTCAAAGACTTTTGAACTTTGTATCAAGATTGAAAAATGGAAGATATTTTCATAGAAAACTATTTTTCCTTGATAGTATATGTTATGAGGAATGTATCCTCAAAGTTTTATAATTTCTGAATTTCGGAAGGAAATTCAGAAACTGATATCAGAGGTTGTGGACCAATCAGAAGGGAGTCTGATCGGTCCAGGCAGTTGTGGATCAGTCACTGTGACCAATCTAGGGAAGACCTGATCGGTCTGGTGACCGATCAGGGCGTGCCAGTTTCGACTGTGCTGTCTGAAATTTCTGAAATTTCAGCAATGAAGTTGGTGTTTTGGATTTCTAAAGGGTTGAAACTCTCCAAGACATTGTTGGTGCAATGGTTAAGGGGGAGTTGACCTTTAGGGGGAGTTTTACCTATTAGTCAAGGGGGAGTTGACTTTTAGGGGGAGTTTTTACTGCTAAAAGACTTAAGTGATATGGGATTATCACTAAGTTAATTGTTGACTCTAGTGTCAAGGGGGAAATTAAGGGTTTCAATGAAAGGTATGAGACTTTCATTAGAAAGAAACTCTTGACCTTGATTCACTCTTTTTGATGTGTGTCAAAAAGGGGGAGAATGTCTCATTGGAGTTTGAGGAGAATGGAGAATGTCTAGAGAATGTTCAGGGAAGAACATTGGAAAACCTAAGTTAGGTTATCGGGTTAACCTAACTTGATTATGAGTTTTGTCAAACATCAAAAAGGGGGAGATTGTTGGTGCAACCTTAGGTCAAGGTTGACTTGGTTGACCAGACTTGAGTTGACTTGACTCGAGTTGTGCTTTGATGTTTGACGAGTTATGTTTGACAATTTTTGACGTGAACAGAAAAGTTGTATCTTGATGTTTTACAAGGATACAAGCTTTTGAGATTGTGGGTGCAACCCGTGGTCAAGGTTGACCTGGTTGACCCAAGGTGAGTTGACCTGACTCGGAAAAGTCCAAGCAGGGAGCTTGGCACGGGAAAAGTCCAAGCAGGGAGCTTGGCATGAGAAAAGTCCAAGCAGGGAGTTTGGCATGGTGAAAAGTCCAAGTATGGAAGCTTGGCACATGGGAAGTCGGAGAGGGCTCGGTAGCTCATTCTCCGGACTATGGTCAGAGAGGGCTCGGGATCTCGTTCTCTGGACCGGATGGAAGTCGGAGAGGGCTCGGTAGCTCGTTCTCCGAACTGTGGTCAGAGAGGGCTCGGTAGCTCGTTCTCTGGACCGGATGTGGAAAGTCCTGGTGAGTGAAGCCAGGCAGACGGATAAGTCCTGGTGAGTGAAGCCAGGCAGTGGGAAAGTCCTGGTGAGTGAAGCCAGGCAGTTGTGAAAACCCTAGTGAGTGAAGCTAGGTGAAAGTCCTGGTGAGTGAAGCTAGGCAATGGGAAAGTCCTGGTGAGTGAAGCCAGGCAGTTGGAAAGTCCTGGTGAGTGAAGCCGGGCAGATTGGAAATCCTGGTGAGTGAAGCTAGGTGAAAACCCTAGTGAGTGAAGCTAGGTGAAAGTCCTGGTGAGTGAAGTCGGGCAAGGGAAAATCCAGATGGATCAAGGGTGATCGGACATCTGGTGTTGAGAAGGTCAAGTAGGTCAAGGGAGTGACCGGATACTTGACACGAAGAGAAAAGTCCAAGTGGGTCAAAGGGATTGACCGGACACTTGGTGGGGAGTCTTAGCAGGTCAAGGGGGTGACCGGATGCTAAGCATGATGTACCAAGAGGTCAAGGTTGACCAGATATTGGTTTGGACTTGGTTTGGGCAAAAACCAAGACCTGGATCGGTCTGGTGACTGATCCACTGATACTGTGGTTTCCTGATCGGTCTGGAGACCGATCAGAAAGCGATCAGTGTGCCTCTGTGAGCTTACTGATCGGTCTGGGGACCGATCAGCAGGAAGCCCGATCGGTCCCCGGGACCGATCAGGGTACGCACAGAGAGTTGGGCAACTCTCTGTGAAAGCATGCTGATCGGTCTGGACCGATCAGCATAGAGCCTGATCGGTCTCCATGACCGATCAGAAGAACCCTGGACCGATCAGGGTGGAGCCTGATCGGTCCAGGACTAGCCGTTGTGACTCAACAGCTAGGTTATTTCGGGCTTCTGTGTTTTGGCCTTTCTGCTTGCAGGTTCGCAGGTTGGCTCAGGATATCAGAGGTTATAAAAGGAGATCGAGGGCTGCTACTTCTATCTTCTTCTTCCTCCCCTGAACTGAGCTGCTGTTCTTCTGAAAGCTATGCTCTTGAGCCTTGCTGAGCTCCGAAGCTTCGGGTGAGCTTCTTTGACTGAGTTGCTTGTTGGCATTCGTCCGTGAAATTGGTGCTTCATCCGGGACTTCAGTCGACGAGAAGGCAAGCGAGTATTTGTACATTCATTGTGTATTTTGTTCTTGCTCTTCTTTGTATTTCCATATTGCTGTTGCAAGCTATTGTGGCGAGGTTTCTCCACCCAGAAGGAGTGATTATTAGCCGGGTTTCCGGGGTCTCATCCACCGACGGATTGATAGGCTTCGTCCACCTTACGGACACGCCGAGGAGTAGGAGTATATTTCCGAACCTCGTTACATCGCTGCGTGTTGAGGTTTGATCTTCTTGTCTTTGTTTCTTTGTTTTATTTTCCGCTGCGCTAACGTCAACTTGTAGAAAGAAACGAAGATTTGGGGTCGGCTATTCACACCCCCCCTCTCTAGCCGCGACCATCGATCCTAACAGTGTTCAGCAGAGTGGGAACTTGGGAATGCAGTGGGGCTCGGGAAGTGTTTTTCGGCCGAGTGCAATTGGGTAACCCACTCGGGCTCTACAATGGTGTTCGTCTAAGTGGAAACTCAGGAGCCCACTTTGACAAGGGTTAGTCAGGCAGGTGCGATGCGTGTAGGAGTCGACACACAAGAACTGTTCGAATGTGTGGGAGACTACAGATTACCACGACTTCAACCCACTTGAGCTTGGGTTGCGCATGGGTCTCAGCACACTGTACCCACTCAGGCTTAGTCACACAGGTTCTCGATGTGAATGATAGATTAATCAATTGACTGATGTCATTGTTCAAGCGAGCAAAATATTTAGAACTCAACTATAAGATTCGACTGATTAGCCATCAGTCAACTGATGGTAATGATTAGTCGACTGATACTGAGGTGGTTGGAGTTGTTGAGCTGACAGGTCAAAGCAACATTCGAATCTACAATGGATCAATCAACTAATGGGTAAGATCAGTCAACTGATAGATGGAAATTAATCCTTACTTGAAGGCTATAAAAGAAGGGTTACAAGTAGATTTTTGGAGCCGATTATTGGGGGTTTGAGAATGAAGTACTACTATATTTCCAGACCAACAATAGATATTCAAAAGCTACCAACAGTGAACAAAGCGAAGCTCTCATCTTGTAAAGTTGTTTTGCTTTCATTTTTATTGTCCTTTTGTTTTGTTGTTGTATTACATTGTGAAAATTTATTATAAGAGACTTCTCCGCTTTCGGAACATTTCTGAGAAGGAGAAGGTTTAGTGGTAATAGATCGCTAAAACTAGGCCTTGGAGTAGTCGCCTTGGCAAGCAAAGAACCAAGTGGAATCTTAGTGTTGTTCATGTGGCGTACAATTTAATTCAAGTTTTCATTGCACATTTAATCAACGATCATGCAATCTAGATGAAGTGATCAAAATTATTAATCTCCCTCTAACTTGTAAGGTCCTAACACATTAATGTTAGTAATTGCCACATGTCAGGAGCTCATTAGGTCAAGAGGTTAGCAGTTTGAGAAGTCGAGAGGTCAATAAGTTGGGATGCCATCCTGTCAGCAACTTGGGAAGTTAGGAGGTTGGGAAGTCGATGAGTCAACAACTCAAGAAGTCAGTATATTAAGAGGTCGGAAACTCAGCTTGGCAGGTCTGATTGGTTCAGTATGTTGATGGGTTGGGAGATCAGCTTGCCTCAAATTGTTCGTATCATCTCGATAGGTTGGCGGGTTGATTATAGATTGTTGACACGTCACTTGGAGTCTATGTTGACCAAGTTCTAGAGCACGCCACATGGTCCTTCTATTAACTGAACCTTGACCTTGTTCTAAGTGGCTTCTATATTGACCCAGTCAAAGGTCTACCATGTGAACCCTTATCTCTATATCACAAGCATCCCTCTCAAATCTAATCGAATGAGGACATAGTCTAACTGACTAGACATTTAACGTACTAGTGAATCCAAGTTCCTTGACATCAGGGTCATGTGGCTAAGATGTTGGGAATGAAGGAGGAGAGCGGGAGGAGCGACGGGTGGCCAAGATGGAAACCCCTCAAGGTAGAGCTGAAAGGAAGAGTTATAATTCATATTCAAAATGAAATAAATATAGTTGAACCAGGTATGAAGATGTCGGCTTCCTAATAGTCTAGGCGAAAACTCGCAAATCAGGAAAGTAGCGACTTCGTCCCTTGGTGGAGGAAAATAATTTGTGAGCAACTTTGTCCCTAACATAGAAAAATTATTTGTAAGAGACTCTGTTCCTGACAGAGAAAAATTATTTATTGGAGACTCTATCCCTGTCAAAGGAAAATTATTTGTAGGTGACCATATCCCTAACACAGGAAAATTATTTATTAGTGACTATGTCCCTCTCAAAGGAAAATCATATGTACATAACTCTATCCCTAAGAGAGAAAAATTACTTGTAGGTGATCATGTCCCTGATAGAGGAAAATTATTTATAGATGACTGTTCTTGATAGAGAAAAATTATTTGTAAGTGAGTATCCCTAATAAAGGAAATATAAGATTAATTAGTTCATCTGAGAAAAAGAAAAGTTTGTTGTAGGCGGCTATATCCCAAATAGAGGAAAGTTTATTGTAGGTGACTCTGAAGAGTTCTTGAAATTACCTAAGAATTTCTAGAGGCAAATGACTTATTAAAAAGGAAATCGGACAGACCAAAGTTTCATATGGAGTCTGGATTTAGAATGCTCCTATACGATCTATGACTTAGAATGCTCTTCCCAAGTAAGGTAGCAAGCCCTTGACCAGAAGCTCCATACCATCAACTAATAACAGATGGTGGCAAGGGAAAATAATACAACAACCTGAGTAAGTGCTCTCCTTCAAATCCAGGTTGCCAAAAGACATCAAACATCAATCTAAACAAGGACGGTAATGTGCCAGCATAGCATGCAGCAACTTAAAATTATGAAACTCACATGGAGGTAGCACAGAGATAACGCCGACTAGAGTTCGCAGGTCAACTGTTTGAAGTAAGCAAGATAGGGACAATTTGATTAAATACAACCTGTTGGGGGGGAAACATCAGCATGCGCCCTTGAAATTCGAGCATCAAGAGCAGAACTTAGGCAACTCCCCTTCATTACTGACCCCTCAGCATAATTGCTCCTTAGCCACAATTCTAAAATCTGCCCCGTGTTCCCAATCGGAAGCAAGCTAAAGATCGACTCGGGAGAGGTATAGCAACGACCATGGCGAAGCGTGTAGCTTATATGGAGTTGTAAATGTTCAATCCCCGTATAATGAGTTTGAAAGAGATAGAAATATAAAATCCCAAATCTATGCAGTGTGAGATATATAATAGAAATCCCAGCCAACCTTGCATGAAGAAACTGTGACTTACAGGGAAAGGGAACCATAAAACCTTGTGTACTAGAGAATCTGGAATCGACATTAACCAGTGAAATACATTCTGGAGTGCATATACAATATTACCAGACTCGAGGCACCAGAGGTCCATAACCAGTGAAATACATTCCGGAGTGCATATGCAATAATTACCAGACTCATGGCACCAAAAAGTCCATAATATTGAAAACCAAGTCATAAAATAGAACAAATGACAAGAGCTTTTGCCATACCATATTAAGGACCTTTTAACAAAACCGATTGAGAGATCCAACAAATTTTGACAATGCATACAATCAAATGTCTTACTTTTGTCGTCTCCTAAGATAATAAAAATGCTCAAGTTGTGGATGAAAATAACAACTACTGATGCAAGCTATGACTGTGTTATCAAGAAATCCAAGAGTTTCATTATCTGTGTAGCCTGCATTGCTTCTGATGGAACTCGCAAGACCATTGCTACAGATTGTCAAAGAAGTGATCCAAATTGTGCCATCAAGCATCTTTACAAGGATTTCCAAAGAACACAACTCCTTATAGTATAACCCAAAAAGAGTAGGTTGATAAGAATACAACAATACCAGATATGTTCATACCAAGCCAGCATTAAGCAGGAAAAAAATAATCCATCCAGTAAATAGATAAACCGCTGGATGATATAGGAATTTTTTAAATTAGAAAAGAGAATAAGACTATAAAAGATAAACTTGGCCATGAGAGGTGGGAGACTTATCTTGTCATAGAAAATCAATTGATCTTCAACCTATGAATCAACCACATTATGTCGAACAATTTCTCCGCATAGTTGCATAGAGAACCTGCAAAACCCACGGGAAGGGAGAGGAAGAGGTCGGACAGCGTTGCCATCGGGCAGAAAATGCACAACCAGAGACATCTACGGAGATCAGCAGGTGAGAGCTCGACCCAGCAGCTAAGGCTGGAAACTCCGCCTTAAATCATGGAGCAACCCCTCGGAGTTGCTTCTACTCTCGCTGAGGATCCAGATACAGTCACAAAGAAGACCAATTAATATTGTGTGAAACAGAGCAAGCCATGGCGGCGATCCACACACACACCATCCCACTTCTTTTTGGCCATCGGAGGCGTCCTTGGTCGTCATGAAAAACTATGAAGGGTGTTGCTCCTTACCATTCATATGGGTGTTCTTAAGTTCCTTGAAGGAATGACGGAGATCGGAGGAGGGTGTCACTGGTCGGTTTCAGAGCTTGAACCGGAGCCGTTTGTGGATTTTGTTTTTTCTTTTTGAAGAAGAAATGGACCGGTAATCAAAGAACGTAATGGCCGCGAGGGTAACGGCTTCTTTGGCGGCTACACCGTTTTGGAAGACATAGAGAAACAAGAAAAAATAATTTGTAAAACTTAATGAATTCGATCATGGGTTCATCATTTTTAGTCACCACCACCTTTGGATGCAGCCTTTCATGCGGCAGTTGCGAGGGAGGTGCTCTGGTCGGACGCTTAATCAAAGAAAAGAGAAATTGTCGGAGTGACAACTAAAAATGGCATAAATCAAAGAAAGAACTTACCAACGATCATCATGTCGAAATAAACAGTACTGAGAAATTAAAATATAGAAGAGGGATTCCGTACCTCTCAGCGGAGTCAACCCGGATGATGTACTCCGGCTGTGGGCCACATCAATGTCAATGTTGTTGCCGATGTCGATGCTTGGGCTAACCTCCTCTTTCTTTTTCATTTTTTCATTTTTTCATTTTTTTCTACCATGAAACTCACCATCGTTGGGCATCCGGGCTACCGCCCAGGTAAGACTCTAATTGGCTCCACCCTTGGTAAGACTCTAATTGGCTCCACCCTTGCTTCCCATGTCAGACAACAGTAGGTTAGGAAGTTGAAGAACCTATCATAATGAAAAAATTAATAGATTGCATGAAAGATACTTCGACTGGACAGTTCAAGAAAATCAACAGAGTCCTAGTCGTTGATCCGGACTTTCATGTGCACCCATCTTTACATACGCCGCAGCTCAAATTTTCTACCGACAATGCTTAAATATTTCGGTACAAGAACGAGGGGTGGATTAATCAGAGAGGTACTCCCCCTCCCTCCCAATTTGACTCCTCCTCCTCTCTCTCTCTCTCTCTCTCTCTCTCTCTCTCTCAAATGACGCTTCTATCCTCTTCTTTTTATTTTTTTTAAGTTTATTTATTTTTCATTTAGTTTTATATTTTAATTAATTTTGTTTTAAAAAATAGCTCTCATATTTATATATTTTTAATTTTATTTTTTTAATTAATTTAATTTATTATTTTTTATCAATACGATATTTTTCCCAATTTTATTTAATTTTTATTTAATTTTATTTTTTAATAAATTTAATTTATTATTTTTTATCAATACTTTATTTTTTAATTTTATATAAATTTGATTTAGCTTTATTTTTTAATTAATTTTATTTATTATTTTTTCATAATACTTGTATTTTTTCAATTTATTATTTTTTAAATTTTATTTTTTATTGATTTTATTTTTTTTAATCAATTTTTTTATAGTTTTATTTTTTGAATAATTTTTTTATATGTTTATAATATTTTGTTTATTTTTAGTTATAAATTTTAGGAGTTATTATTGGTAAAAATTTTAAAAAAATATAAACATATGGATCAAAATAAAAATTATATATTTAAAACTAGCAAAAATACTTAATTGATTACAATTAATAGTGAACACATTCATAACTTAGGAACAAATATTTTTTTTTCAAATGAAAAGTACATGTAATAATACAAAAAAAACACGGAAATATATAAAACTAGAAATTTTAATCAATATTGTCTCCAAATTCTGCTCTCGACAAGTTTGGTGGTGGTGTACTTATTACTTCGTACCACAAATAAACATGTGTCCTATAACGACTGACCCATCCTTTAGCTTCATATGATGAATGTTGTCACGCCCCGGAGGAGTCTCTGTCCGAAGAAATTTCGGCAGCATCTCCCCTGTACGGCGGACAATCTGAAACTTTTCTACAAGCACTATACACCTCAGCCACATGCGGCTGGAATAATAACACAAATTAAAACAAACACCACGCAGTTTATAAAGATATTCAGCCTCTGGCTGTCACAACCACGCAGTTAATAATAGTAATCAATAACAATAGGACTCTGACTCAAAATCCACCCTATTCCACTACACTCGTAAAGCTCAAATCCAACGAACTCACCTCTTCTGCCGTCCAAGCAGGCACGTAGTAGAATGAAATCCAATATCATATCAAAAATCCATCAAAAGGTATCACTCCATACAATATCCATAGGAAAAATCCAAAGACAATACTAAAACAAAGTCTGATATAGAAAAAGGCCAAATAAAAACAAATAACGAACTAGTAGAGAACTGGCTCTACGTGCAGATGGGGGGCCAGCGACTGGAACTGCTCCGGACAGCTTCAACCTGAAAATATCAACAATGGAGGCGGGGTGAGTCCAACACTCAGCAGGTACAACTGATATGCATAATAAAACAAATAACAGACAACACTAATCATGCGTACAGTCTCCTGAATACGAGAAGGATAAATGCAACTGAAACGAAATCAGGAGATAACTGTACTAACCGGGATCAAAGTACAAGGTAACAGGGTCGTCAGACCGGGGAAGTCATAATCCTGTATGCATGTCAATCATATGCATCCACATAAATGCAGCAAGTAAATGCAGCAATCACAAACAATAAATGCAATAAATGCATATGGTGACCGTGCACTCTGACATCACTGCTCCTGCAGAGCGACCGAGTGGACGGGATGCTGTCGGAGTACTCCTGTCCTCTGTCCCCAAATCATAAATGGGGGAGCTCAATGCTCTCATCTCCCGGTACACAATGACGGGGAGGATATCTCTGCCGGCTACCACGCTGAGTCTCCTGACCAACGGAGCCAAACAGAGTCCACCATCTGCCGGCTACCACGCTGCTACACTAAATGCCAACGGAGCCAAACAGAGCGGAACTGACTGCCGGCTACCACGCTGAGTCCTCAGACCAACGGAGCCAAACAGCAGAACCGCCACACACCTGCCTGATATACCACTAATCCATGGGTGGTGGTGGTGTGTGCAGTACATGTAACTGGTGATGGGCTCAACCATAGTGGAGCCGACAATCGCACAGCATGCAAACATGATGCATGATACCAAGCATGGCAATCTCATGAATAGCATAGCAAGATCCATACACAAATAAAAGGTGTACCACAAGTCAATGTATCGGATGGAAGGTACACAAACAGATAGGGTATCATATAAACCCTAGGTCCTGAACATGATGTATCATATGGTTGGGTCACTACCGAAAACATGTATGGTCAGATAAATAATAACATGCAGTGCATAATAAATAAACAAACAACATGTAACAGATCATGTAGTGACCAACCGAATCAAATGAAAAACACAATTCTTGCTATATGTTAGACACTTTATCATGCATATCAAAAGACATAAGTCAAAGTACCCGTCTCCAATAAAGTGGTCCAATCCGGTAATCAAGATACTCGTAGAGATACCGTCCCGAATCAAAGTCCTGTGTCGAACATATAGATATATTTTATTTAGCTACAATTCAAATGAATTTAAATAGCTTAATAAAATCCATGAAACTAATATCAGGGAAAGCCCTAATTAACATCACCAATTGCCTACCCAAAATTAATTCTAACCATTGACTAAGGTTAATGGTCTTAACCCTAATCGTTCCATTAGATTCATTTAAAACCCAACTCAATCTATAATAAAGATCCGCCATCAATGTATCATCCTATAACCAAATTATGTATGTATCATTTCATACCTAAACAACATGTATCAAAAGCGTGCCAACTCCATAAACTAAACCCTTACCTTACTGCCGCTGGACCAAGATGCTGCTGGAAAACAAAACTTACTGCTAGCAAAGATAAATTGCTGCTGTAAATCAAAGGTTTGCTCAACCACAGTCGCTATGGCTCAATAGCAAGGATCGTTGCTGCTGAAGCTTTAAAAGCTTTGCTGCTAAAATCCACTTCACAGATTCTATCCAGAACAGAATCAAGAACGATCAACCATTAGTTGGGAATGATTTACTCTGTTCGAATCAAGAACAGAAAATGGAAAATTCGACATTCCAAACTTACCTCAACCGGAACCTAGGACACAGAAGAAGGCTCGGCCAAATTTAAACTAGACACGACACAATAAAGGAAGAAATGGTGCTCTGCCGTGGGGAGGAAGGGAGGCTCGGTCGCCGGCACAGAGAATCGGAGAGGGGCGATGGCGCTAGGTTAAACCTAGTGGCCGGCGAGGTCTCGGGAAGAAGAAAAGAGGGAGTCATGGTGGCCGGCGCTGCTTCGATCCAAAGAGGGCAGCGGCGACGCTGTGCAAAAGCTAGGGCAGAAAAGGAGAGAAACTCGACTCGGGGGAAAAAGAAGAAAATGAGAAGAGGGAAGAAAATTGTTCTCGGAGAAGAGGAGGAGGCGGCTAGGGTCGGCGCAGAGGAGATTAGGGCAAGGAGAGGCGCGGCGGTTTCGTGGAGAAGAAATGGAGGAAAACGGCGAAAAATAAAGAAAAATAATAAGAAAAAGAAAAGGGAAAAGGAAAAGAAAATAAATCTTTTCCTCATTAAAACAGGGTAACCTAAACAGGCTTTTTCAGACCCCGTTTTTTTTATCCCC
Organism: Zingiber officinale; assembly: GCF_018446385.1. Lineage (NCBI taxonomy): Eukaryota > Viridiplantae > Streptophyta > Magnoliopsida > Zingiberales > Zingiberaceae > Zingiber > Zingiber officinale. The sequence continues at coordinate 96,342,950 of NC_055987.1, read as the reverse complement.
GTCAACTCGTCCGTACGAGCTCCGAAAAATTTCCGAAAAATCTCCAAAAATTTCGGAAAATTCCCTTATTAATATTCACCTATTTTCCGATATTTTACAAATGTTGCCACCACCACGTTGGAATGGGTGGTACAGGGTAATGAGGATGTAAGAAAACTTATACGAAGTGATTGCCAACATGAGCAATAGCTATTTCTCGATGCTCATGGTTTGGAACTAGAGGAATTCTTAATGGAAAGTGAATAAAACAACTCCCAACATTCTCACCAAATGTATGCAGTACAAGATTGTACCTTAATGCGATGACAATTCCCAAAGGCATAGAGTCCATCCAATACATTTCTGGTGCCCATGGCTCGAACCAATTCAATAAGAATAATAGATTTGTTACCAAATTTCGATCTAGATAAAGTTAATCATATATATCTTTATTTTGTTGAATCTCTTCTATAAGCTCGAATCATACTTGAAACCAACATTCTTCACCATACCCAATTAGTGCAGCTATTGCACTGAATCCATAATGTCCATCAGGTTGAATATCAACAGTGTAAGAAATATAACGCTGCAGAGGCACAAGCAATTTCTCAATACAAGTATCATGGATGGATGGAACTGGAGAGTGATCATGGGTCGCTTGAGTATTGCAAACCTTCGACCCCCTTCCATGTCTTCCTCTCCCTCGAGATGCTATAGTCGGTTGAGAGACCCTAGATCCTGAAGTGGATGTATCTACAAAAGAATGTATGCGATGTCCACTTTGCTCATCTCTACCCGTAGGTCGACCTTTATGTTCTATGTTGTATGAAGGGCTTGAACTGTACTTTGAGATGGATCTATCATATCGAAAAACTTGTCTATCATATGCTCTCGCATATGTGGATCCAACCTATCTAATATCTCAACAACGTGGGATGTCTTGTTAGGTTGTGCTCTCTCGTTATTAAACTAATGTACGTGCATCGACAATCTCCTCCAATGAGTGTTGATACTCTGAAGTGAAATTGGAATGGAAAAGTAACGGTAATATGCAAGATCATACTCGCATAGCAATCCATATACAATTTTGATAGAACAGTTGCATCTGCCGACTAGCTGGTGAAATACTTTCTCAATGCATTTTAGCTGACCGAAAATCAACTCCATTGCCTCTAATGAAATCCGACACCTTATTTGACTGAAAATGTCATCATATAAATGTTGATGGCGTGGAATGTTGAGAGATCTCTCGAACGACTTCTTAATATCCCCGAACTAAATTCTCAAAATCTTATGTATTTTTTCAAAAGATGTCTGTAGGGATGACATGGTGTCTTCCAAATAAAACTTCAGTCTCGCATGTGCAGACTCTACTCTGTAATAAAAAAAAAAAGCATTGTATTTTAATACTGAAAAGAATTGAAATAGTATAATAATGAACAAAATTTAAATAATAAAGCTATAAAGTGACTATACCTTTGATTTGAATTGCTCCCAAGGTATATACATGTATCAACCCATGCTAAAACAAATCACTCTTTGTAAGGGTATAACCATGTGTCCCAAAGGTAATTTAGAACACCCTCAAATCATTAATATTCCTTACGCATGACATCCCACTTCTGCTAGTAAGACCATTGTGTCGATGAATTAATGAGTGAGTGTCATGATGCATAAAAATGTTGCCACTCCAGACCAAGCATAGAGGCGCATTTCTTCATTACGCATTGGTTTATGTGCCAAATATAAAGGATGTGACGTGCATTATGAAAACATGTTTCAATGGCATTAATAAGAGCCAAATCCCGATCTGAAACAAACACCAATGACAATGATGTCTTCTTTTCAACCATCCACTTTTTAAGGTACCTTATGCGCATATCAGTTGCTATGTCCTCTCATTACTAAGATATGCGAACATAAGTGAGTAAGTTCGCATTGTGAATGTGATACCCACAACCTCTAATAGTAGTATCTGATACTCATTGGCCTTGTATGTGACATTAATGATCAACACAGACGAAAAGTTGATAGACAACTCTAGACTTTTGGATGAACCCAAAGAATATCTGTGATTTTGTTGGTGTCTGGATTTGTACGATAATTATGGAGGTATTCTTTCTTGATTAATTAGTCCAAGACATACTGAATAGAATTTAGGCTGCCCCGTTTAGCGGATTTATTTGTAAATATGACATTATAAATGCTTTTGATTCCCGTAGTTTTTGACGGGTTTCTTTCCTTCAAAATACTAAGAATTTCATAAGGTTTTTGTACTGTTGGTCATGTCGAGCATAAATTCTTTCTCTATTGATTTTAACCTACTCGGGTACTCATAACTATTAATATATTCTGCTAATCGATGATTATGAAAACCACAGACAACCCTTAAACCCCACATCACACCATCTGGAGGTATTGGTATATCTCGTAGCTCAAATGGGCATTCACATTTTTTAGTCTCAGTATTTCTTTTTAAGGATTGTCCATCAACTAGATATTGTGACGGTTTGTACTTTCCACCTCTTTCACATATAAGATGACACTTTGGTAGTTTGCCATCTTTTTAAATTAGCAGAATTTTTAATAATCACTATAATACCATTTTTCAGACCAACTATCTTTACCCAATTTATTATATCTTTTCTACTTTTAAATATCTATATAAAAAAATATAATAAAGACGTATAAGTATGACATTATCCAATATTAATATAATTTCTCTATTTATAAAATAAATAACGAATATGCATAAAATAATGATAATAACTAGCCTAATCTATGGTAAATTCGACTGTATAATCATACTGTTGTTGGAGATACTCTCTTCACTAGGAACATCATTCTCAATTGACCAACTATCTGAAAATAAGCTCAAATAGTCATCCATAGTTTTCTTCTATGAATTACGAATAGTAATGACTAAGAAGATAACTATGTTTCAGGAAGAGAGAATGAGAGGCTGAGAGGGAGATAGCAGTGGAGGGAGGTATGACTGAAGAGTGACTAAAAATGAAATGTGAGAGGAGGATTTAAAGGGAGAGGTTTTGACATGTGTCAAGAGTTGAAGGGTGGGTAATTTAAGGGGAGGGAAGGTTCTGACATGTGTCAAAAGTTGAAGGATGGGTAATTTAATGAGAGGGGGGGTTCTAACATGTGTCAAGGGTTGGATGAGGTAATTTAAAGGGAGAAGGGTGTTTTGACATGTGTCAAGGATGGGAGGATGGATAATTTAAAGAGAGTGAGGAGTTCTGACATGTGTCAAGGGTTGAAAGGGGGGTAATTTAAAGGGATGAGAGGTTTTGACATATATCAAGGGTTGGAAGGGGGTAATTTAAAGGGATGAGAGATTTTGACATATGTCAAGGGTTGGAAGAGGAGTAACTTAAAGGGAAGAAAGGTTCTGACATATGTCAAGCGTTGAAGAGGGGTAATTTAAAGGGAGGGGTGTTTTGACAGGTGTCAATGGTTGGAGATGGATAATTTAAAGAGGGTGAGAGATTCTGACATGTGTTATGTGTCAAGGGTTGAAGGGAGGGATGATTTAAAGAGAGAGAAGGTTCTAATATGTGTTAAGAGTTGGATGGGGGTAATTTAAATGTCAAATTAGGAAAGTAATTTAAAGGAAGGGAGAAATTCTAACATATATCATAGGGCTCATCATGAGTTATGTCCTTCGATGCCTAAGTCATAAGAGAGCCCAAAAAATAATACAAAGAGGAGAAATGATAAGAAATGTAGTAAAGTAAATGAAATAGTAGGGCTTATGAGATACTAATTGATGATCCGATTGTCCTCTCCGATTTTTTCTGAGAGTCTCCTCCTTTTACCTTTATAGAGAGATAAATCCAAGAGATTCACCTCATTAAGGGTATCGTTGTAGCCGTCATGTCCTTAAATTACAGTAACTATTATGTCATTTAATGTTAGTAACTACCGTGTACTAGGAGACCAGAAGGTCAAGAGGTCGGGAGCTCGAGAAGTCGAGAGGTCAAGAACTCTGGCGGTCAGTGAGTCAACAACACGGGAAGTCGGGAGATCGAGAAGTCAGCAACTCGGGAAGTTGGGAGCTCAGAAGGTCGAAAACTCAGCTCGACGGGTCGGATCGACTCAGTATGTTGGGGAGGTTAGCTAGGCTCAACTCATTCAAATCATCTCGGCAGGTTTACAAGTTGATCAGAGACCATTGACACACCACGTGTAGTCTATGTTGATAAGTTCTGGAGCACGCCACATGGTCCTGTATTGATTAAATCTTAACCTTATTCTATGTGGCTTCTATATTAACCTAGTCAAAGGTCTACCATAATGCTTACCTCCGTATCAAACACCTTAAACATTTTGCGTAACCAAGTATATATAGTATAACAAACACAAAATCATAAAAACAAGATGACAAATCACATAGAGGAGTTCAACATATCTCTTATTCTCTAATTCTCTTAGAATCTAATTCATTTAGGATTCAAAGCCGATCCTCTTATTCTCTTCTAAATGTTTTACTGCTGCATTACAACCGTCGAAGCATTTCAAGTTATAACCTTGCTAAAGGGAGAGGAGGATCGAGATGCAACCTCTTCATCTTTAGACAATTCTAAATTCTCAACTTGCTTCAATTGCCAATTTTTTATTGTTATGACATCAACTAAAGAAGTGGCTAGTGGAGGATAAGAAAAGGGGAACAAAAGTTTCAGATTAGCTAGCATCAAGTTAGTGGATGAACACAAGTGCATGCACCACCGCTTTATCCTTCAAAAAGGAAAAAAAAAATGTTAATAGGAGAACCCTACTTACAACTTTCTCCTCGAAATTTCCCAAACGCCCCTCCCTACTCAGTGAGTATATGCACATTATATATAACATTAATTTGTGTCGACATTTTAAATTCCATGATCTAAAATTGAGAAGATTTTAGAAAATCACTCAAATTTTCTTTTAAAATCAGTTTTTGTTTGCTATCTTCTTATCCGATCGATGAGCAGAATTGTCGGTCCAGTTTTTATAACTCTGTATAATTTTCAGGTGTCGATGTCTGTATCATACATCGATGTTGCAATATTATGTTTCACATGGGAGCGATGGAGGATTTGATTGCCAATTTACCTTGAAAGGGATAATATGCACCACCAAAAGCAATAATGGCACTTACTTTGTTGGAGGGGCACTAGCTCTTCCATTTCTCGGTCCTTTTATCGAAGTAGTTCTTTGCACCTATTTAAAGACAGCATCTGTACATGATCAACTAAAAAATTTCTCATTTCTTTTCTATTCCTCTTCCTCCTTCTCCTTTCTGCCTTGAAATACTATGAAGGAGATTCCTCTTCCTTGCTTCGCCTTTCTGCCTTGAATTACTATGGAAGGAGACTTCCCTCCGACTCGATCTCGATGATGTAGGTATAGAGATCTTTTATGAAAAATAATAAATATACGCAGCGAAAAAATCGATCCTTCCAGAGATCTATGCGAATACATTATAAAATGTTTGATAAAATAACTATCTTTGTTGCATGAACAATACAATACCGACAACAACTTTAATTTGGCAAATCTCAACACGATCAGAATGATCACGCCTTTTTGGTATTCACACGAACATATTCCACGTTCGTCACGCGAACTCAATTTCAAAGAAGAATCACCTTCGTTGTGCTAGCAACTTGGATGGTTCAGCCAAAAGAAGAAGGAGAGGAAGACTAGAAAATCATCCATACGAAAATGTATTGTAAAATAACTTTTGTAATCATCCAATGAATACAAACAAAATATTGCCTTTTGGTCTCATTTTCATTAATGTCACATTAATTTATATTAATAGATATTAATCCTCTTTAATGATTGAGTTTAATTTAACAAGTCTAATTCGGATTAAACTTAATCCAATAATCAAATGATTGGATTCATTTGAGTCTAACTTAATGAGTCTAATTCGGATTAGACTTAACTCTATAATCTTATGGTCCATCAATTCTTGTAACGTTGATAATATCTCTAAAACCATTTTAGATACATATACAAAAGTGTCATATCTAGCAATACATCGTTGTTATTCAAGTGATGAGAATATTGAGATATGGCTTAACCTTGTTGTGTCTATTATCTTGTATAACTTGGTCTTTCTATCATTTATATATATATATATATATATATATATATATATATATTGATTTATGAGACATAGACTGTGTCATCCTCTTATCAATCTTTGTGTTTCTTGATATCTAAGTAGACACACTTAACCAAATAAGCTCAATATCTCATATTGACTAATTTGAGCATGGTCATGCATTCTTGTGTCTTACTTAATCAAGAGACCGATAGATATCTCTTCGGTCATATAGAATGGATAGATCTGATTTACATCACTCACATACGTTTGCATAACTTATTGCATATCCAGTGATCAACTTTATAGTCCACTTTGTTACAAATGACATTTGCCGATACTAAAGTATACAACTTCTTATGTTAGGAACCATAGTAAATTCAAGTCTTAGGATTATTCATATCAATAATAGTATAGTACTATGATAATATTTATGACATTCATATAATGATTCATAACGCATGCTCATGACGAGTTAATTCAATACATATTCCCTAACCCATGCATCAACTTATATCTTATATTCATGACTTATGAAATTAAGTCATCAATTGACCTACATGCTAGTCTCAACATATTAATATTGCCCTTATATATTAATATTTGAGTAGGAATAGTTAAGAGTATATATATATATATATATAAATGAAATATGATATAAAATTTTTCTTGTCAATCATTTCATAATTAATTCTAAGAGTTAATACTAACAGTAGATTGAGAAGGGAGAAGAAAAAGGAGGCGAGGAAGAATGAGAATACATGAATTAGTTTGCTCAACCTACCTGACTAGCTAAATCTCTCTTGATCTCCTTTAGTTTGTCCATATGACAAAAGGTGATTCGCTCACCCCAGCGCCTCCACCAATCCATCCCTAGGCCAACATAGAGAAGGTAAATCATGGATGACTATTAGCTATTAGTACAAGTGGTCAAGGCATAGAGGAAGACATGCTCGACATTTAATTTGTCCATGGTGGCAAAAGGCGAATACGCTCGCCCCTAATGCCCCCGCCAACCCGTCCCAAGGCCAAAACAGAGGAGGTAAATCACGGACGGCTACTAGTCTTTGGAATAATGACTAGCACATAAAGGAGGCATTTACCTCGGCTTTGCCGAGATTCGAACCCCAGACCTCATGATGACAACACCTCATGCGCTAGCCACTAGACCCATCCAAGGGAACGACATTCAATTTGTCCAATGCATATATATACATGATTGATTGTGTGTGGATCGTGATCAATTATATCTTTGGGTTGGAGAATTGCATGGCAAACTGGAAAGTCACTCAATGGAATTGAGAGGGCTTGAATTGCTCTTGGTTATCGTCTAAATAACTAGCTTGTTGTTAATCATTTATAGATCTATTTCATGAAGGTTTAACAAGAATGATGTCAATATATACTACAATATAATCAATAACGATAATATCATGATATCGGGAAAAATTGAGGTTGGATTAACAATTGTACCGACACATAAATGTTCATCACTTACTCTCTATAGTTACTATATATGACATCTCTCTAGAATAAGTCATGTCTACTATAAAACACAAAGATCATCATAGATAGATTATCATAAACATTAGCTTGTCCAAATCTTTTGTTTACAATTGTAGAGAAATGATGCTATAAATTATTCTTTATAATTATTGGAGAAAAAAAATCCATATTTTATATACAAAAATCTATCCATAATTATCTCTCGTAGTACTTTTATATATATTCAAATCTCTAATTTTTTAAAGGAAGTCTTCATGATCTAACTTTCATTTATTCCTAAGTTAAATTCTATGACCAATCAGCTTGCAACAATATTTTGCCTTCTTCACAAAATTTATTTATTGTTTTAAAAAACAAAAGTATGTTTTCTTTAGAATTAATTCATCATTGTATATTCATTGATAATTTAAGTTTTTGCGATGAAAAAACTAGGGAAAAGAAATGTAATTATATAATTAATTTATTGTGCATGGGAAGGACGTATCATCTGCATGTGCCCATCGTTCTCGGACATGACATGTACCTAGCCTCCTTTAGGAAAAGTTTTTTAAAGAAAAAAAAAAAAAAGGATAAGGGACACTCTAAAGTCTTGGGTCCTTTATGCCTGATGACTTGATTATCATGTGCAACGGTGTTGGATTCAACTAGTCATTGATTTCTCTTGACATATAGATATAAACAATATAAGGAATTCAAACAACTCTATTAATACTTGCAAAACTCAATTTAACCTAAAAGAATACACTAAATTCTCAAAGGATCACCTAATTAACTTGTCAATTTTCTCTTTAAAATGTGATTGCCGAAATTGTTGCACCCTCACTTATCCGCCTAATTTTTTTTTTTCTAAAAAAAAAATTCAGAATAGAAGTCCAACTAAAAGTCACCTCACTTTATTGCACTTAACTTTTCTTTTGTAATTATGTTTGAATGATTCACCCTTTGCCTTTCCGATCATTGTCCAATAAAGTTAAAGGAAAGACACCTTAGGCTGAGAACAATCATTTACTAAAGCTTGATACAAAATTATTGTCCTATAAGATTCTCATAGCTAGGATATAAGACTATATTGTACGAAGCAAGATGGATAAAAGTGGGTTTTACGGATTCTCTTTTTAATATTTTATTTTGTCTTGAGAAATTTTTGATTTTACTGTTTAGGGTACTAAATTATTTAGGATGCTTTATCCAAATTTTAGAGTTACAATTTTTTAAGCTCGTGTATTTATGTCAGTGTTAGAGTCCTAGAAAATCATTTGATTAGATTATATATATTTATTTGTTTATATATAATTTATTTTCCCCCTTTTATATTTAGATTTTAAAATTTTTTAACTTAACTATATAAAGATTTTATACTTTATATTTTCTATCATCAATTTTAGATTAAATAATATGATGAGTTTTTTCTTCTTAATTTCTTTTACATGGTATCAGAACAAGGTTCTTTTTCTCTGACCTAATTTTTTCTATCGCCTCCTGTTATTGCTTATTGTTGTCGTCTCCTGCTGTTGTTGCCAATTTCGGCTCCGACGTCTTGTCCTACCGATTTCGACGCCGACGACCTGCCCTATCGATTTCGGCGCCAACGTTCTTTTCTGTCGATTTCAGTGTCGACGCTCTTTTCTGCCGATTTCGGCGCCGACATCCTATGTTATTGATTTCGACGCCGACGCTCTTTTCTATCAATTTCGGTGTCGACGTCTTGTGTTACCGATTTTGGTATTGACGTCCTTTTCTACGGATTTCAACACTGATGCCCTGTGCTGCTGATTTCTACGTTTGACATCCTTTTCTCCCTCAAATTCTTTGTGAGAACACGGGTCGTACTGACACCAGTTTTTATGGATCATACAGATGCGTATCCTTACAGTTTAGTTATTCTGAGCATTATTCGTTTTGTCATCATGGCTGGTCGTGCAAGTGCTTCATGGAAATTTAATCCGTATATATTGGAGCAGTTTCAATAGTGTTGATACAGTCTGACCTGGCTGTTGTTTTGATGTTGACACTGATTTAAGTTTGTATCAGATATTAATCAAACTCAGACTGACTACTGATCGAGGTTGATCCGTTGGGAGGGAAAGTCCTGGTGAGTGAAGCCAGGCAAGGGAAATCCAGATGGGTCAAGGTTGACCAGACATCTGGTGAAAAGTCCAAGCAGGGAGCTTGGCATGGGAAAAGTCCAAGTATGGAGACTTGGCACGGAGTGGTCAGAGAGGGTTCGGTAGCTCGTTCTCTGGACCGGACGAAGTCGGAGAGGGCTCGGTAGCTCGTTCTCCGGACTAGGTCAGAGAGGGCTCGGTAGCTCGTTCTCAAGACCAATCCTAATATCACATGGGCGTTGGATCGGTCAACAGTTTGCTGATCGGTCTGGCGACCGATCAGGAAACACTCAGTAGCACACTGAGTGTAATCTGATCGGTCTGTAGACCGATCAGGAAACACTCAGTAGCCTACTGAGTGTAATCTGATCAGTCTGTAGACCGATCAGGAGATGATGTCGCGAGAAGAAAAAAAAGGAGTGGATCGGTCCGTGGACCGATCCATATGAACCCTGATCGGTCTGTAGGACCGATCAGGTCATATCCTGATCGGTCTTGAGACCGATCAGGTGACGATCACAGGAGTGCGAGGAACCGCACTCATTAATCCCTGATCGGTCTGCAGACCGATCAGGACATACCCTGATCGGTCTCCACGACCGATCAGACATCAATCCAAAGGTGTGGATCGGTCCGCTGACCGATCCACCACACTGTCTGCACACACTGTCAGTTTCTGCTGATTTCTGATTCGTTTCTGATGCGTCTGATCTAACATCTGCGTGTGAGCTTTTTGAGTAACAGGTTGCAGGTACCATGGTGATGCTTGAATTCAAATCAATGACTATCAAAGGAATAAAACAAAATGGTTTTTCCACTGGTTATCGCTGCAAATTGTGCAAAAGAAGCGTCAACGTTCACTGGCTTGTTCAGTTGGCTCACTGGCTGCAATCAGCTTGACTCTTCCTTATTGGTTCGAGCTCAGAGACACCAGTGAAGACCAAGGATGGTATTGGTGTGAGCTCAGATAATCAGATGAGGAAGAAGCGTGATTGGCGACACCTGGTTAGGCGACAGTGATACTCTACTGGTTGACGTGATTCGATGCAGTGGTTTGGCTCTGGCTGAAGACAGCAAGAGAGCAGAGAAATAAGAAGGAGGAAGAAGAGTGGTTTGAAGAGAATTCTTTCTTTGGTAGCAAACTCTCTGTTGACGTTCAAGCAAGGGTGTTCTGTGAAGCTCTTGGCTGTGAATCTACTTCGTCTTCACTCTCTGCATTCATTGTGGCTGTAAGTTGATTGTGCATTCATTGTAGCCACAAAATTCTGTAAGTCTAAGTCTTGTGCTTCATTCTAAATCTGTTTTGAGACTCTGTGGGAGGTTTCTCCACCGAGAAGGAGAAATACTTAGCCGGAATCTGTCAGGGGGTTGATCTACCGAAAGATCAAGGGATCGTCCACCTTACGGACACGCCGAGGAGTAGGGGCAAGTTATCCCCGAACCTCGTACATCATTGTGTTAGTGGTGGTGTGTTTTCTTCTTTGCATAAGTGTTTGTTTTGATTATTTCCGCTGTGCTAACAAATCTCTGTGTAGAAATTTTGTTTTTGTTTTTAAGAGGCTATTCACCCCCCTCTAGCCATCTAAGATCCCAACAAGTGGTATCAGAGCCTGGTGCTCTTCATTTCGGCTTAACAACCCAAAGAGCTAAACAATGGCCATGAAGGAGGGATTCAGCACCAACCGTCCACCCTATTTCGAGGGAGCAGATTTCCAATACTGGAAAAGCCGCATGGAGTATTACCTCAAGACCGATATCTCCATGTGGTTTTCCGTCAAGGAGGGTTTTACACCACCAAAAGATGAAGAAGGTAAGGAACTTGATTCGTCTAGGTGGTCTACCGAACAACTACGCAAAGCACAAGCCGATGCCAAGGCTATGGTCACCTTGCAATGTGGAATCGCCAAGGACCAACTCGTCAAGGTAGGTCCGTTCTAGAGTGCAAGAGACCTATGGAACAAACTCATCGAGCTCCAAGAGGGAACTCGAGATTCTCGGATTGCCAAGAGGGACCTATTCTTGAATCAGCTTCAAAATCTAACCATGAAGGACAGTGAAACAGTAAGTGAACTTCATGGGAGATTCAAGGAGATCATCAACGGTCTACACTCTGTGGACGAACGAGTGGAGAATCGCGATCTAGTAAGGTATGCTCTAAAAGCTTTTCCTAGGAATGCCTTGTGGTCATCTATGGTAGATGCCTACAAGGTATCCAAGGATCTTTCCATTGTTAAATTAGATGAATTTTTCTGTGAGATGGAACTTCATGAGCTTGCTAACAAAGGTCAAAAAGAGAAGGGTATTGCTTTGTTTGCAGGACCAAAGAGCAAGGATGGAAGAAGGAAGAAGGAAAAGAAGAAAGAAAAGGAGATTTCCTCATCCACCTCTTCCTCAGAATCCGATGATGAAAGTGGATCATCATCAAGTGAGATGGCGAATTTCGTAAGAAGAATCATGAGAAGGAGCAGGAGATACAAAGGAAAAGGTAAACCTAGTGAACAAAATATTGACAAAACTAATGTTACATGTTATGAGTGCAGCAAAAAGGGACACTATCGAAGTGAGTGTCCAAAACTTAAGAAGAAGGAGGAACGAGCCAAAAAGAAGGAGGAAAGAGCCAAGAAGAAGAAGGCTCTCAAGGCCACTTGGGATGAGTCCTCATCGAGCTCATCGGAGGAAGAAGAGAAGATGGAAAAGAGTACACGACAATTAGCACTCATGGCAAGGGAGGTTTCGGACTCCGGAAGTGAGGAAGATTCGAGCGACGCCTCAACCGCGGCTTCATCATCGTCGGATGATGAAGAGGTAACCTCTTCTCATATAGAAAAGTGTTATAAGACTATCACTCATTTATCTACATTGCTTAAAAAGTCAAAAACAGAAAATAAATTATTAAAAGAAGAAGTAAAAACCTTAAAGACCCTTAGGGAAGATGAGGTCGATGACCTACATCTAGAAGTCCTTGAGGATGAGAACAAGGCTTTAAAGGGTGAGGTTGAGAAACTCAAGAAAATGCTTGAGAAGTTCTCAACTAGCTCTAAGACTCTAGACATGATTCTAAATGCCCAAAGGGCAGTCTACAACAAGGCCGGGCTAGGGTATCAACCCAAGGAGTCGAGTTTCATTTCTCTAATGTCTAGAACTCAAGATAGTAGATTACATGTTTCTAGGGCTCATGGAACTAGGAAAGGTATGACCAAGGCATGGGTTCCTAGGTCTTTCGTTGTAGAAGCATTAGGTCCCAAGATTTGGGTACCTAAAACCTCTATCTTCCGTGTCTTGTAGGCATTGGTCGAGGGGGAGCATCTATCAACTTGGTTTGTTGATAGTGGATGCTCCAAGCACATGACCGGGAACAAATCACTGTTTACAACCATTCAAAACAAAAGTAGAGGTAATGTGTCTTTTGGTAATAATGGTAGCCTTAAGGTTGTAGGAGTTGGAGACATTCATATATCCGAATGTCTCCATATCAAGAATGTCCTTCTAGTCAAGGGGATGACTTTTAATCTCCTAAGTGTCAGTCAATTGTGTGATACGGGTTACACAATTGAATTTCATTCAAGTCAATGTTTGGTTAAACACATTGACACACTTGACACGGTACTAGTAGGCACAAGGGTTGATAATATTTATCAAGTATCGTTTAAAAGTGCTACTAATGCTTTGATTAAGTGTTTCATGTCAAAAGAAGAAGAGTCTTGGCTTTGGCATAGAAGGTTGGCACATGTAAACATGAAGAACATTCGGAAGTTGGCCAACAAAGGACTAGTACGAGGCTTACCAAGCATCAAGTACCAAAAGAACAAACTATGTGATGCATGTCAAATGGGTAAGCAAACAAAAGCACCTCATAAAGGTAAAAGCACTGTGAGTACATCTACTGCCTTAGACTTATTACATATGGACTTGTTTGATTGTAACAATGTTATTTCATTGAATGGTAGTAGATATTGTTTAGTAATTATTGATGATTTTACTAGATACACATGGACTTTCTTTTTGAAAACTAAGGATCAAACCATAGATATTTTTATTTCTTTTTGTAGAAGAACTGAAAATGAAAAATCAACAACAATTAAAACCATTAGAAGTGATCATGGTGGTGAATTTCAAAACCATAGGTTCTTAGAATTTTGTCAAGTAAAAGGATATAGACATGAGTTCTCAACTCCAAGGACCCCACAGCAAAATGGGGTTGTGGAGAGAAAGAACCGAGTCTTGCAAGAGGCTGCACGAAGCATGCTTAATGAGTACTCACTACCGAGTTACTTGTGGGCTGAAGCTGTAAATACAGCGTGCTATGTGCAAAACCGAATATTGATACATAGGTTTTTAGGAAAGACCCCCCATGAACTTTGGTTTCGGAGACCCCCTACAATTAAACATCTTAGGGTGTTTGGTTGTAAGGTGTTTATCTTGAACACAAAGGATCATCTTGGGAAGTTCACGGCTAAGGCTGATGAAGGGATACTGGTCGGGTACTCTCTCACCAGCAAAGTCTATCGAGTCTACAACAATAGGACTAAATTGATTGAAGAGTCCTCAGACGTAGCATTTGAAGAAATCCCCAACTCAAATGATCAATCAAGGGATGTAGGAGAAATTCAATTTGAACTTAGAAATCTAAGTTTGAATGATCAAAATGAAGAAAGAGTCGAGGTTGACTCTGATGACGATGAGCAAAGGCAACAAAGGGCTCCGGTTGATCCCTTGCCTGATATTGAGTCCTTGCCTGTACCTAGTGAGACCATTCATGAGGCACCACCAACACCAAGACAATCTAGGATAACTATCAGTCATCCCCAAGACCAAATTGTGGGAGATATCCAACAAGGGGTTAGGACTAGGTCATTCTTTAGAAATGAGTCTAATGAAGTCGCATTGATTTCAGAGATTGAACCAAGACTAGTTGATGAAGCATTGCACGATCCTGATTGGATCATAGCTATGCAAGACGAATTAGGTCAATTTGAAAGGAGCCATGTGTGGGACTTGGTCCCTAGACCGAAAAAGACCACCATTATTGGAACTAAATGGGTCTTCAAAAATAAGTTAAATCAAAAGGGAGAAGTTGTAAGAAACAAGGCAAGACTTGTAGCCAAGGGCTATAGTCAAGTCGAAGGTCTCGATTATGATGAGACTTATGCTCCCGTGGCACGATTAGAGTCCATTCGTTTGATGCTAGCTTTTGCTGCACATAGAGGTTTCAAACTCTATCAAATGGATGTTAAATCTGCCTTCTTAAATGGTTTTATTAAAGAAGAAGTCTATGTTGAACAACCACCGGGGTTTGTGAATACCGAAGCTCCAAACCACGTGTACAAGCTCAAGAAAGCACTTTATGGGCTTAAACAAGCACCACGAGCTTGGTACGAGAGGTTGTCAACATATTTACTAGAAAAGGGTTTTGTGAGAGGCCAAATAGACCTAACACTATTTCTGCGTAGAGATGGTGAAAATATTTTTGTAGCCCAAGTATATGTCGATGACATAATTTGTGGCTCAAATAACAAGGGCTATTTGAATCAATTTATCTCTCACATGGAGAGTGAGTTTGAGATGAGTCTAGTAGGAGAATTGACATTCTTCCTTGGGCTTGAAATCAAACAAACTCGAGATGGCATTTATGTCCATCAGACGAAATACACTCAAGAGATGCTCAAGAAATTCAACATGAGTGACTCTAAGGAAGTATCCACTCCTATGGCGACAAACACTCGCCTTGACAATGATGAGAGTGGAAAACCAGTTGATCTAACGCAGTATAGAAGCATGATTGGTAGTCTTCTATATCTCACAGCTAGTAGGTCTGACATACTTTTTGCTGTGGGCATGTGCGCTAGATATCAAGTCTGTGCCAAGGAATCTCATTTAATTGCAGTTAAGAGAATATTGAGATACCTTAAGGGCACAATTCGAGTAGGTCTATGGTACCCTCGTACAGAGTCTTTTGACTTGGTAGGCTATACCGATTCCGATTATGCTGGGTGCAAATTGGATCGGAAAAGCACTAGTGGGGGTTGTCAATTCTTAGGTTCATCTTTAGTTAGTTGGTCAAGTCGGAAGCAACATTGTGTTGCTCTCTCCACGACCGAGGCTGAATACATTGCCATGGGAGAGAGTGTATCACAATTGTTGTGGATGATACACACCCTAGAGGATTATGGACTTTCTTATAAGGGTGTACAAGTACTATGTGACAACATTAGCACGATCAACCTAACTAAAAATCCAGTCCATCATTCAAGGACCAAGCACATTGAAGTGCGTCATCACTTCATTAGAGATCACGTAGCTAGGGGTGACATTGTGCTCACATATGTGGAGTCAAAGTCAAACCTAGCCGACATTTTCACCAAACCCCTTCCGGAAAATGAATTTAGTCATTTAAGGAGGGAGTTGGGGATGTGTTTGGCTCATTAGGTCCTTAGGACTTCATCATGATCAATAAGGACAATTAAAATGACAAGAGAAATTGGGAATGATTTTGGGCAACTTGGGAGCATCTCACACAAACTATAAGGTTTAACAAAATATTTTTGTTTGCTAGAAATGGGGTGAGATGCTAGGAACAACCAAATTATTCAAAATGTATCATGCATCCCTTGAATAATTAGGTTGAAGAGACATTAATTGAGTATGGGGAACACCATTACATAATTCATGTGTAATTGGTTCCTTGATCTTACTCATATATTCCAACCAAGGAACCTTGGTTGGACTTTTGCCTAGAAATTTTCTAATCATGGTTGATGGTTGATGTGTTGATTGGTATTGTTGTTTGGTTTATGTCATGACTTTGATTGATAAAACGATAGGTTGTTAAAGGAAATAATAACAACTTGGATATATTTTGACAAACTTGAAACTAAACATAACAAGGATCAAAAATTTCAGCTTTCATGCCTTGATTGAAAATTAGGACAAGTTGTTTATATTTTGACAAACTTGAACCTGATCGTAGAGATGAGTTTAGCAAAATTATGTTTTGAACTCTTAAGGACCAAGAAGACAGAACTCCATATGGTTGGAATTAGTGTGAGGTTTTGTTTGATAAGAATCTGAAACTTTAGGGCTATAAACATGTTCAGACCATAACTTTTAGGTAAGAGTTATGCTTGTAGATCCTCCATGTTCTAGGTACTGAACTTGGAAGTTTTCCTAGAGAAACTTCCACGAATTATCAAACACGGGTTACTGAAATTACTGTTTTCAGTTACTGAAATTACGGGAGATACTAGTATCAGACACTGATCGGTCTACGGACCGATCAGTACAGCCTGGAACGCTCGAGCCTGCTACTGATCCCTTTCTGATCGGTCTACAGACCGATCAGAGAGTTCCCTGATCGGTCCGGAGACCGATCAGATCAATTCGGCACAAAAGCCACTGATCGTCTCCTGATCGGTCCGTGGACCGATCAGGATGTTCCTGGATCGGTCTGGAGACCGATCAGGAGGCTTCTGATACCTTCTGATCGGACAACCGTCCGATCATTTCTTCACTGTACACCCATCTAAACCCTTAAAACCTCCCGATCCCTTCTTTTCCTCATTCACGCGAAACCCTAGCCGACTCTTCCCACCAGCTCACCCTTTCTCTTCTCTTTGCACGCCGGAACACTAGTCGCAGTTCTAGCTCTCCGAAGCTCTAGCCAAGAGTTCAATGGCACCAAGGTAACTCCTATTTCTCTAGAACTTTGGCATTTCGATTTCATTCCTCACATATCTGTGGCTTTGTGTTTCAGGTGGCTCCTGTGCTCTTCTTTTTCCCATTGTGTCCCATTAGAAAGAAGCCAGTAGGTGAGGGTACTTCCAAGTCCAAAGATAAATCCAAAGCTCCTGCTCCCTCTCGACCTCAACCGTCCAGTTCGGGGAGATTCCCCAACCAACAGTTTGAAAAATCCTTTAAGGAAAGAACCTTCAAGTTGCTCCCATATAGATCAGTCGATAAAAACTACATGAATGAGTTTTGTCCAGCGATTACGGAAACCATAGCCTACTATAAACTTGATTCCTTGGTATATTTAGAGAGGGATATCAACCTTGACTTAGTTTCTGAATTCTATAACAACCTTCATCAGACTATTGATGGTAGTTATAGATCAAGAGTGGCTAAGCAAAACGTTGATTTAAGCTTAATTGCTTTCTTTGGTTATTTAGGTTGTCGTATGTGTTCGGGGACGGTGTTCTCATTCTATCCTGCTTTGCCTGAACCCGTGCCTCATCCTCTTGATGTCTCATCTGACTCGATTTATGAGTACTTCTTTGGACATCCGAGACCGGATGGATTAGATGAGTTAGATGTCGATTTTCCTACATTTGCAGCCCTTGGCCTTTCTGCTCCTGATTACATTCTTTTCAAAATTGTCACAAACTGTCTTCTGCCTATTACTTCTAAACCATTGGCAGAGATTCGACCGTATCATTGTCTGATGCTTTATGGGTTGCGTAGGCGTCTTGACTTTGATATCATGTCGAGTGTCTATACTTCTATCATATCCCATAGCGAGCCAAGCGGTTACACCATCTATATGCCTTTTGGGCATGTGATTACTGACTGGCTTGAGACCCTGGGTATTGACGTCTCTAAGGGGAGGATAGTAAAGATGGTTAGGCAGGATTGTCGACTTGGGAAACGTGCGTTTTCCAAGTCTGGAATCTTAGGACAGGCTGGGGCGGTTAGGTGGAAGGATGGGAGGGCACTAGGTGAGTTACCTCGACGACAGGCTGCTCCTGTTGCTGCTCCTCCTGCTGCTGACGATGGAGAGGCCGATCCTGATCTGCGCTGGCAGATCGCCGAGCTGGAGAGCCACTTTGATCAGCACGAGGAGATGATATCTGCTGAGATGGATGACCTACGTATTCGTATAGACCAGCGCTACGATGACCTGCGCGGGCATATTGACCAGCGCTTCGATGATATGCGCAGTCATCAGGTGGTGACACAGCAGTTGCTACTCGGATGGATGGCACGCTACCCACCTCCGCAGTCTTACCCAGGCTATCCATCCTCCAGCGTGCCGCCTCAGGATTTCACCCTTCCTGCCGATGATGATGATGCTTCTCATGTTGAGGACGTTGATTGATATAGTCTGTGTGTCACCTTGTCTGTATGTATTTTGGATGTTATTTGTCTGACCTGGATGTTTGCACTTCTGATGCTACTCATGTTTTTATGCTACTCAGTTTTATATTTGCTTGCTCTTTATTATGCTTCATTTTCTATCGGTTATTAATATGCTGTTCACTTGCATATCTTGTTTGTCCTTTATTTCCTTATTACTGTCTTATAATACACTTAGAGGGAATTCTAAGTCCTTTAAGAAACAGACAGTAAGGGTTAAGGGGGAGTTCTTTGAGTTATCTTACCTTATTCGCACCTTTTCGGTGTTTGACAAAGGGGGAGAAGATAACTAAGTTTAGATGAATGAAAATTTGAAGACCCTCATACAGTGTAGTATCCGTCTTAGGGGGAGGATCTTGATTCCCCTAAAATTATGAAAATTTGAACAAATTCTGATCTAAACTTAAATCGTGTTGTCAAACAACAAAAAGGGGGAGATTGTTGATACAGTCTGACCTGGCTGTTGTTTTGATGTTGACACTGATTTAAGTTTGTATTAGATATTAATCAAACTCAGACTGACTACTGATCGAGGTTGATCCGTTGGGAGGGAAAGTCCTAGTGAGTGAAGCCAGGCAAGGGGAATCCAGATGGGTCAAGGTTGACACGGTGAAAAGTCCAAGCAGGGAGCTTGGCATGGGAAAAGTCCAAGTATGGAGACTTGGCACGGAGTGGTCGGAGAGGAAGCTTGGCTCGGACCGGACGAAGTCGGAGAGGGCTCGGTAGCTCGTTCTCCGGACTAGGTCAGAGAGGGCTCGGTAGCTCGTTCTCAAGACCAATCCTAATATCACATGGGTGTTGGATCGGTCAACAGACCGATCCAGTGGGATTTTGATTGCCTGATCGGTGCACAGACCGATCTGGTGAAACTATGTTTGCTGATCAGTCTGGCGACCGATCAGGAAACACTCAGTAGCACACTGAGTGTAATCTGATCGGTCTGTAGACCGATCAGGAAACACTCAGTAGCCTACTGAATGTAATTTGATCGGTCTGTAGACCGATCAGGAGATGATGTCGCGAGAAGAAAAAAAAGGAGTGGATCGGTCTGTGGACCGATCCATATGAACCCTGATCGGTCTGTAGGACCGATCAGGTCATATCCTGATCGGTCTTGAGACCGATCAGGTGACGATCACAGGAGTGCGAGGAACCGCACTCATTAATCCCTGATCGGTCTGCAGACCGATCAGGACATACCCTGATCGGTCTCCACGACCGATCAGACATCAATCCAAAGGTGTGGATCGGTCCGCTGATCGATCCACCACACTGTCTACACACACTGTCAGTTTCTGCTGATTTCTGATTCGTTTCTGACGCGTCTGATCTAACATCTGCGTGTGAGCTTTTTGAGTAACAGGTTGCAGGTACCATGGTGCTTGAATTCAAATCAATGACTATCAAAGGAATAAAACAAAATGGTTTTTCCACTGGTTATCGCTGCAAATTGTGCAAAAGAAGCGTCAACATTCACTGGCTTGTTCAGTTGGCTCACTGGCTGCAATCAGCTTGACTCTTCCTTATTGGTTCGAGCTCAGAGACACCAGTGAAGACCAAGGATGGTATTGGTGTGAGCTCAGATAATCAGATGAGGAAGAAGCGTGATTGGCGACGCCTGGTTAGGCGACAGTGATACTCTACTGGTTGACGTGATTCGATGCAGTGGTTTGGCTCTGGCTGAAGACAGCAAGAGAGCAGAGAAATAAGAAGGAGGTAGAAGAGAGGTTTGAAGAGAATTCTTTCTTTGGTAGCAAACTCTCTATTGACGTTCAAGCAAGGGTGTTCTGTGAAGCTCTTGGCTGTGAATCTACTTCGTCTTCACTCTCTGCATTCATTGTGGCTGTAAGTTGATTGTGCATTCATTGTAGCCACAAAATTCTGTAAGTCTAAGTCTTGTGCTTCATTCTAAATCTGTTTTGAGACTCTGTGGGAGGTTTCTCCACCGAGAAGGAGAAATACTTAGCCGGAATCTGTCCGGGGGTTGATCTACCGAAAGATCAAGGGATCGTCCACCTTACGGACACGCCGAGGAGTAGGGGCAAGTTATCCCCGAACCTCGTACATCATTGTGTTAGTGGTGGTGTGTTTTCTTCTTTGCATAAGTGTTTGTTTTGATTATTTCCGCTGTGCTAACAAATCTCTGTGTAGAAATTTTGTTTTTATTTTTAAGAGGCTATTCACCCCCCCTCTAGCCATCTAAGATCCCAACAAATAGTTCCTTGCTTCACAGCCCTCCACCATACCAGCTTTCTCTCATATAGGTTTGTCATCGTCTGGTATTTCAGGTATATCTTCATCCTTATGGATTTTGGACTCTGGTACCTCCCATCATATGTCATCAAATTTATCATCTTTTGTTTGTTTTTCTCCCTATTCATCTACATCTATTATGACTGTTGATGGTACTCCTATGTCATTAGTATATGTCGATTCAATTGTTACATCTTATTTATATCTTATTGATATTTATTATATTCCGAGACTTACTTTAAATCTTGTTTCTGTTAGTCAATTATATGAGTCTGGAAACCTAGTCTTTTTTTTTATCCAATTGTTATGTTCAGAACCCGCAATCTTAGAGGCTGATTAGGACAGGTCGTAGGCAAGGAGGACTCTATGTTTTATATCAACTCAAAGTACTAGAAGTTGTAGCTTTAAGTGTGGATTTATCATCTTTTCATCTGAATTGTTCATCTTCTGTTTTTTATTTATGACACTTTCGTTTAGGTCATGTTTCAGCATCTTGTTTGCAGTTTTTAGCTTCTATAGGAGTATTAGGACCTTTAAAAAGTTCTGATATTTCTGATTGTAGTGGTTATAAACTAGCTAAATTTTCTGCCTTACCATTTTCTAAAAGTCTTTCTTTTTCTTCTGCTCTATTTGATCTTATCCATTCTGATGTGTGGGAACCCTCTCCTATTCCTATAAAAGGGGAATCAAGGTATTATGTTTTATTTATTGATGATTGCACTCGTTACACTTGCGTCTATCTTATGAAACGCATGTCTAATTATTTTACCATTTTCTATAACTTTAGAGCTTTTGTGAAAACTCAACATTCTAGTGTCATAAAGTATTTTCATTGTGATTTGGGGGTGAATACACTTCTAATCATT
Organism: Zingiber officinale; assembly: GCF_018446385.1. NCBI lineage: Eukaryota > Viridiplantae > Streptophyta > Magnoliopsida > Zingiberales > Zingiberaceae > Zingiber > Zingiber officinale. The sequence goes on along the minus strand of NC_055987.1, from coordinate 96,321,009 downwards.
TTTCATGATTACTTACTTCTAATGATATTATTCATCAAACCTCTTGTACAGATACTCCTAAACAGAATGGTGTGGCTGAATGAAAATATAGGCATCTTGTTGAAATAGTCTGTTCATTTTTATTGTCTGCCAGTATTCCTAATACCTTTTGGGGGAAGCAATCTTTACCGCTTCTCACGTGATTAATAGAATTCCAATCTCATAAAATTTAGGCTTGTCACCTTTTGAAAAATTATATGGGCATGCTCCTCTATATTCCTCTTTGCATGTTTTTGGTTGTACTTGCTTTGTACTTGGTCCACATGTTGAGCGTAATAAATTAGCCTCTCGATCTACTCTTTGTATCTTTTGGGTTATGGTATTACTCAAAAAGGATATCATTACTTTGATCCTGTTAGTCAAAAATTATATGTCTCTCGACATGTTGTGTTTCTTGAGCATATTCCATTCTTTTCTATTCCAGCTAGTTCGCTTAATATGACAAAATCAGATCTACTTTGTATTGATCCTTTCAATACTGACACTGAGGAAGTTTCACCCACAGCTCCTACTGGTAGCTCAACTGACTCTAGTACTTTGGTTCCTGAGATATCCGCTCCACATGCTATTTCTTCTACCACTATCCAATCATCTCTTGAGATTGCGGATGATCCTTCTCTCCACTGTCGTCAATTCACTCGTGTTCATAAGTATACTAAATTACCAGATTTTGCTTACTCTTATTATTCTCATTCTTTTGCTTCATTTGTTGCATCTATTCATTATCTTTCTGAGCTTGTATCCTATAGAGAAGTTGTTTATAACCCACTTTGGCAGAGTGGTATGGCTGAGGAACTAACTGCTTTGCATCAAACTCATACATGGGATTTGGTTCCATTGCCACCAGGAAAATACACTATTAGTTCTCGTTGGGTATATAAGATCAAAACTAAATTTGATGGATCTATTGAGTGATACAAAGCTCGTCTTGCTGCTAAAGATTATTCTCATAAGTATGACATGGATTATGAAGAAACATTTGCTCCCATTGTAAAAATTGTAAGGGAATAGGTTGCTTAAACACGCAAATGCGCAGCGAAAAAACCTATTTCCTCCAGAAGATCCATGCGAAGGGAAACATAATCTTATACTAAGTTAGATCTAAAGACATGATAGAGTTATACCTTTGAAGCATGCTCACGATCTCCCGACAGCTCGGATCACAGCACGATTAAGCGTTCGCGCCTCTACGGTATCCACACGAACAAGCCTTGCCTTCGTTTGTCTCACAAACTTAACAAGATGGAGATCAAAACACCTAAGGTTATGCTAGCAACCTCTACTAGGAGTTTTGACCAAGAAGAGGGAAGAAGGAAGAAGAAGATCAAGGAAACTCTTCACCTTCTCAAGTGAAAAAAATCTTATGTAAAATATCATCCAAATGATATTTATAGTCATCCCATGGAATACCAAGAGTCTCCACCCTTTCATCTTCTAATCCAATAGCTCTAAATCAACCATTCAATCCAATGGTTGAACATTCAACTTCCTTGGTGAACTCAAGTTCACCCAATGAGTCTAACTCATTGATTCTCATGCAATTCGACTCAATCCAACAATTGGATCTATTTGAGTTTAACTCAATGAGTCTAATACGGATTACACTTAATCCAATAAGTGGATTCATTCGAGTCTAACTCAATGATTAATCCAAAAAGCCTAATCATCTCATGATTGGCTCTTAGGGCTAATTACTAACAAAAATGATGACTGTTCACACTCTGATTACAGTTGTTTCTGTTTGTTGATGGAGAATATCTCAGATGGATGTCAAGAATGCATTTTTAAATGGTGATCTTCATGAAGAAGTTTATATGACACCTCCTCCTGGTATTTCACACCAACCCGATGAAGTTTATAGGCTTCGTAAAGTGCTTTATGGTCTCAAACAAGCACCTCGTGCTTGGTTTGAGAACTTCTCTACCGTGATTACTTCACTTAGTTTTTATCCTAGTAATTATGATTCAACATTGTTTGTTAGATATACGAGTGTAGGTCGTATTCTTTTATCACTATATGTTGATGACATGATTATTACCGGTGATGATTATGATGGAATTGCTTCCCTGAAGTCTGAGTTGGCTCGTCGTTTTGCTATGAAAGACTTAGGTATATTACGCTACTCTTTGGGCATTGAGGTTGCTTATATCCCGAAAGATTATCTTTTATCCAAGTCAAAGTATATATTTGATCTGTTTGAGCGTGCTCGTCTTACTGATATCTATATGATGGATCACCTTTGTCAGATCCTAATTTGTATAGAACTATTGTTAGAAGCTTGGTTTATCTCACTGTGACTCGTCCAAATATTGCGTATGTTGCTCATGTCATTAGTGTTGGTGCGGTTAGCACTAACGGTCGAACCCAGGTTTTGATGAATGACAAAATAGGTTAAGTTAGTTTTGCTAGTGATCTAACACTTTGACCGAGTGTGGCGGAGAAGTCCAAACAGGTTGACGGGCTGACCGGATGTCTGGCACGAAGCCCAGCTAGGTCGACGGGCCGACCGGATAGCTGGCACGAAGTCCAAATGGGTCGACAGGCTGACCGGACGTTTGGCACGAAGTCTAGCTAGGTCGACGAGCTGACCGGATAGCTGGCACGAAGTCTAGACGGGTCGAAGGGCTGACCGGACGTCTAGCAGGTAAGTGGAGGTAAGTCACTGGAGGGGAGTGACTGTGAGGACGCGTTCCCGGGAAGGGAACTTAGGCGCCGATCCGACTTAGAAACATCTCGGAACTCTAAGTCGAGATCTTGATTAGATTCCGGTCTCGGAGAGACAGAATCTAATTACCATTTCTCTTATCTATAGAACTGTGCTAACAATCTGTGTTGCAGGGTATAATTGCCTCGGACTAATGTTTTTCTTGCAGGAAGGAGTCTGCTGGAAAACTTGGGTCCAGGCGCCCGGGAGGTACCCGGGCGTCCGGAGGCAAGTTTTATCATCTTCGCGTCATCGCCATGTGGAACCTCCTGGTTGGGTCGGCTACGTCATGGTCAAGGCGCCCTGAAGGTTCCAGGTGCCCCGAGCCTCCTATAAAGGCGGAGCTCAATACAACACCTCTTAATTCGATCTCTGGTGCTCCTGCGACACTGCGAAAAGCTCTCCGACAAAGTTATAGTTCACTCTTTCCTTACTAATTGTCGGCTTTTATTTTTCCTAATTAATTCTAGCATTTCTGTACTTAATTCTTTTGTAATCATTATTCGAATTAATTAGTGATTGCCCATCGAAAACACCCTTGTGTGCGGGCCTTGGAGTAGGAGTCGACACTGTTGGTGCGGGTAGCACTAACGGTCTAACCTAGGTTTTGATGAATGACAAATAGGTTAAGTTAGTTTTGTTGTTGTCTGACACTTTGATCGAGTGTGCAGGGGAAGTCCAGACAGGTCAACGGGCTGACCGGATGTCTGGCACGAAGTCCAGCTAGGTCGACGGGTTGACCGGATAGCTGGCGAGAAGTCCAAGCGGGTCGACGGGCTGACCGGACGCTTGGCGAGAAGTCCAGCTAGGTCGACGGGCTGACTAGATAGCTGGCGAGAAGTCCAGACGGGTCGACGGGCTGACCGGACGTCTGGCAGGTAAGTGAGGTAAGTCACTGGAGGGGAGTGACTGCGAGGACGCGTTCCCGGGAAGGGAACATTAGGCGTCGATCCGGCTTAGATCCATTTCGGATATCTAAGTCGAGATCGTGACTAGATTCCGGTCTCGGAAAGACGGAATCTAAGTCATATTTTTACTGTTAATTCTATTTCATAAATTGTGCTAACAATCTGTGTTGCAGAATACATATGTGCCTCGGACTAACTCTGTTTTGCAGGAAAGGAAGTTTCTGGAAACAGGAGGTCCGGGCGCCCGGAGGTGAATTTTATCCAGGCCGAGTCGTCACCACGTGGAGTTCGCTGATTAGACCTGCCACGTCACACCAGGGCGCCCGGAGCAGCATATAAAAGAAGCCCCAGGGATGGAGCTTCTTCAATAATCAATCTGAGAACTCTTCTACTGCTGTTCCCGCTGCTCTACGTTCCTGCGACGCCAACAAAGCTCTGACAAAGTGCTCCTTCGGTTTTTAGTTAATATCTTTGTCGATATTACTTTGTTTCACTAGCATTTCCTGTATTCATTTTGTAATTATATTCGAATTGCTAGTGATTGCCCAACGAAAGTGGTCAAGGACCACGGGCCTTCGAGTAGGAGTCGTCACAGGCTCCGAACGAAGTAAAAATAACTGTGTTCATTTACTTTTCCGCTGCGTAGTTTTACTCGACTTTTCGAATCGATATTCACCCCCCCCTCTATCGAACGATCACGGTCCTACAAGTGGTATCAGAGCAGGTACCGCTCTGATTTGGTGCAACCACCAATCAGACTGGGGGTGAAATTTTTTTCCTTTTTTTTGTTTTCAGTTCGACGCTTAATTCTAAAACTGGTGTATCATTACTTTAATATTTTTTTAATTAATCTAAATTGGTGCAACACGAATCTAGATTTTTACTACTATTTTTTTTCTCTCTTCCCGCACTACTAATCCAAGACCAAGTCTTGGGATTTTTTTGTTTCTTCTCTTTCGTCTGTGCGCAGGACTAAAATGTCTCAGACAGAAGGATTCAGCACAGTACGACCTCCACTCTTCAACGGGGACGATTTTCCGTACTGGAAAAAGCGGATGGAGGTTTACCTCAAAACAGACTTCGACCAGTGGATGAGCATTACGAGACCCTACAAAATTCCAGTGGACAACTCCGGGAATCTACTAGATCCTGAAGACTGGACAGCAGACTTGAAGAAAAAGGCATCAACAGAAAATAAAGCGATCAACACTCTACAGTGCGGATTGACAAGAGAAGAACTGAACAGAGTCGGTCCACACAAAAATGCTAAAGAGCTATGGGACAAATTGATCGAACTGCACGAGGGAACGAGCGACGCTAAGGTAACAAAACGAGACCTGCTTTTAAATAAAATTTTTAATATAAAAATGCAGGAAGGTGAAACGGCGAATCAGCTCCACGCAAGAATCAAGGACATCCTTAACGGGCTTCATGCGATAGGCTACCAGATGGAAAATAGAGACTTAATAAGGTACGCATTAAATGCTTTTCCACGTAATAGTTTGTGGGCATCAATCGTAGATGCCTACAAAATTTCTAAAAATCTTTCTAAATTAAAATTAGATGAGCTTTTCTGTGAATTAGAATTACATGAACAAACTAATGCTGGAGCCGAAAAAGGTATAGCTTTATTTGCAGGTTCCTCTAAAGAAAAGAAGAGCAAGCCTGAGTATGAAGAAGATCCCAACCAAGACTCCGAAGATGAAGAACACCTGGTGAACCTGGTAAGAAAAATGTTCACCAGGAGAAAAAGGAGCTTCAGCACAAAGGACCTTCAGAAGATCAGTTCTCCCTCAGATCAAAAGAACGTGACTTGCTTCGGCTGCAAGAAAAAGGGACATTACAAGAACGAATGCCCAAAACTGAAGTTCGATAAACCGAAGCCAACCAAAAAGAAGGCCCTCAAAGCAACGTGGGACGACTCCTCGGACGAATCAGAGGAAGAAGAGCAGAAACACTGATGGCCCGCGAAGCTGAAACAGAAGACGAGTCGGAAGATGAAGACGGGTCTGAACCCAAAACAAGCCACGAGTCCGTACTCGTTTCCGAAGGCTCGAATGAGGTATATTTTAATTTAAACAAAATTTTTTTTAGAATTATTTCTTGTTTAAATAGTAAATTAATTAAAATAGAAAATGAAAACAAATCACTTCTTGAGGAAAATAAAGACCTCAAGGAACAAATAAAAAATTCGAATCCAACTCAAGATCTAACACTTGAGGAGGAGAATTTATCATTAAAAAATGAAATAAACAATTTAAAGGAGATGTTAGAAAAATTCACAACAAGATCAAAAAATCTAGACTTAATCCTAAATAATCAAAAGGCATGCTATAATAAAACCGGACTAGGATATAAGTCGAATTCAAATAAAACCTTCAAATCATTAATAACCCAATACAAATCAACCAATCTAGCTTGGGTTCCGAAAGCATGCTTAACCACGCAAATAGGACTTAATCAATATTATATACCTAAAGAAAAAATACATTATATAGAATCGAATAAACCAAACCAAAATCCAAAATACAAACCTAAATTAAATTCAAAATCTAAACACCTTAATCAACAAAATAATCACCAAGTTAACTATAACTATAAAAGGAATCGACACAAACCTAAAACCAAAATTTAAATTAATGGCCAATAATTCAGGGGAGGCTCCAGAATAGCTGGCACCTCCAAAAGTTACTAACCCGGCAGGGTAATTAGGATTAGTTAAAAAGAGACTAAGTTTAACTTGAATCAATGATACTGGTGAAATTTTTGGATGATAGTACGTTAGGAAAACTTGGGCATCGCATGTCTAAAAAGATATGGTTTCGATCTAGTGCATTTGGCCAAGTGGAACTGACCGAAGCTACCCTTAAATGGATCCTAATCAGTTAAACCAAGGTTTAGTACTAAGCTCCGTGGATAGGACTATTCGGAAAACCTCGAAAGGTTGGTTACTTCTAATGACGTCCATGTGACTCACCAAGCTTAGAAGTTTATCCGAAGAATGTCTGTTTGTAGAGACGAAAACTAAACCTGAATCTAACACAAGTTAAACCAAAACTCCATAATTAAAAATCCAATTTCATCTCGCAAAATCATAGGATTCCCTGATTGATAATATAGATCGGGTGAGATGAATAAGGCTTAAATTTTAATTTTAAACTTAAAAATTAATTTCAAAATTATAATTTTTAACTTAAAAATTATTTTCAAAATTTTAATTTTAAACTTAATTTCAAAATTTTAATTTTAAACTTAAAAATTAATTTCAAAACTTTAATTTTAAACTTAAAATTAATTTCAAAATTTTAATTTTAAACTTAAAAATTAATTTCAAAATTTTAATTTTAAACTGAAAATTAATTTCAAAACTTTAATTTTAAACTTAAAATTAATTTCAAAATTTTAATTTTAAACTTAAAAATTAATTTCAAAATTTTAATTTTTTTTAACTTAAAAATTATTTTCAAAATTTTAATTTTAAACTTAATTTCAAAATTTTAATTTTAAACTTAAAAATTAATTTCAAAATTTTAATTTTAAACTTAAAATTAATTTCAAAACTTTAATTTTAAATTTTTTACTTAAAAATTATTTTCAAAATTTTAATTTTAAACTTAATTTCAAAATTTTAATTTTAAACTTAAAAATTAATTTCAAAACTTTTTTTAAACTTAAAATTAATTTCAAAACTTTAATTTTAAACTTAAAATTAATTTCAAAATTTTAATTTTTTTTAACTTAAAAATTAATTTTAAAATTTTAATTTTAAACTTAAAATTAATTTCAAAACTTTAATTTTAAACTTAAAAATTAATTTCAAAATTTTAATTTTAAACTTAAAATTAATTTCAAAACTTTAATTTTAAACTTAAAAATTAATTTTAAAATTTTAATTTTCTTTTAACTTAAAAATTATTTTCAAAATTTTAATTTTAAACTTAATTTCAAAATTTTAATTTTTTTAAACTTAAAAATTATTTTCAAAATTTTAATTTTAAACTTAAAATTAATTTCAAAACTTTAATTTTAATCTTAAAATTAATTTCAAAACTTTAATTTTAAACTTAAAATTAATTTCAAAAGTTTAATTTTAAACTTAAAAAATTAATTTCAAAAGTTTAATTTTAAACTTAAAAAATTAATTTCAAAATTTTAATTTTAAACTTAAAAATTAATTTCAAAATTTTAATTTTTTTAACTTAAAAACTATTTTTAAAATTTTAATTTTAAACTTAAAAATTAATCTCAATTTTAAACTTAAAAATTAATGTCAAAACTCCAATTTTAAACTTAAAATTTTGTCTGGTCATAAATAAAAAGACTAACGTTAAATCCTACTTACTGTAGGAAACCAAGTGGATTTTGGACAGTGGTTGCTCCAAACATATGACTGGAGATCACACCAAGTTCACTCAACTCACTTACAAAAGCTTTGGAACAGTTGCCTTTGGAAACAAAGACAAACTCAAGGTAATTGGTATAGGTAATATTGAATTAAAAATAGACTTTATAATTACAAATGTTTTACTTATTGAAAATTTTAAATACAACCTTCTGAGTATAAGTCAATTATGTGATACTAGGTATAAGGTTAAATTTCTATCCACAGAGTGTTTAATCAAACATCTAGATACTCCCACCATAAGCCTAAAAGGTTTTAGAAAAGACAACATCTATGCCATCAACTTAACCACTTCTTCCATTAAGTGTTACTTAACACAAAAAGAAGAAACATGGTTATGGCATAGAAGAATGTCTCACACCAACTTTCGAAATATAAGTAAACTAAATGGACTTGTGAGAGGCTTACCAAAATTACCTAACTTAGATTCAACCATATGTAATGCTTGTCAACAAGGTAAACAAACTAAATCCACTCACAAACAAACAAATCAACCACAAACTAACTCAATATTAGAACTTCTACATTTAGACCTTTTTGACTCCCATGGAGTCAAATCTATAAATGGAAACTTATATTGTTTAGTAATTATAGATGATTATTCTAGGTTTACTTAGGTAAAATTCTTAAAACATAAAGATGAAACTTTTGAAATTTTTATAAATTTCTGCAAACAAATTGAAAACGAAAAAGATATTAAAATTAAAAGAATCAGGAGTGCAACGGGGGAGAATTTAAAAATCACAACTTTAACAGTTTTTGTCTTGAAAATGGTTACCATCATGAATTTTCATGTCCTAAAACCCCCCAACAGAATGAAATTGTAGAAAGATAAAATAGAACCTTACTTGAAGCCTATAGAACAATGTTAAATGAGTATAACCTACCTAAATACTTTTGGGCAGAAGCTGTTAGTACAGCCTGCTATGTACAGAACAGAACTACAATAAATAAAACCCATAACAAAACCTTCTTCGAAATATTTTATAATAAACAACCCAATATAAAATATTTTAAAGTGTTTGGGTGCCCAGTTTTCATCTTAAATACAAGAGAACACTTAGGAAAATTCTCCTCTAAAATTGAAAATGGAATTTTTGTAGGATATTCCCTAAAATAGTAGAGGCTATAGAATTTACAATAAGGTTACCTTAAAAATTGAAGAAACTACTAATGTAAAATTTGAAGAAACTAAACAAAACTTAGAACTTACACAACCACCTGAATTTGTTCCAAAAACCAACCAAACTCTAAGTCATGAAGAAGAGGAACAACATCAAGAAAATGAACCCCCTAGAACTATAAGAGTGAATCCCAACCATCCAACTGATCAAATAATTGGTGACCCAGACCTAAGAGTTCAAACCAGATCATCTTTTAGAAACTTGAGTCAAATCTCCCTAATTTCAAAAATATAACCCAAAACTGTGGATGAATCCCTGCTAGACCCAGACTGGATTATAGCTATGCAAGAAGAACTAGCCCAATTTGAGCATAATGAAGTTTGGGACCTAGTACCACCACCTAAGAATAAGAAAATAATAGAAACAAAATGGGTATTCAGAAACAAATTAAGTGAAACTGGGGAAATTACTAGAAATAAGGCTAGGCTAGTTGCCAAAGGGTTTAGTCAGGTTGAAGGGCTTGACTATGATGAGACCTATGCCCCAGTAGCCAGATTAGAATCCATTAGAATGTTACTAAGTTATGCAGCCCATAAGGGATTCAAACTATACCAAATGGATGTTAAGTCTGCCTTTCTTAATGGACTAATTAAAGAAGAAGTTTATGTAGGTCAACCTCCTGGGTTTGAAAGTCTAGAGCACCCTGATTATGTATTTAAGTTAAAGAAAGCGTTATATGGGCTTAAACAAGCACCCAGGGCATAGTATGAAAGGCTAACATCTTACTTAACATCTAAAGGATTCAACCAAGGTCAAATTGACCCAACCTTGTTTGTTAAATCATTAAATACAGACATATTTATTGCACAAATATATGTAGATGATATAATATTTGGTTCAACAAATTCAGATTTTTTAGAGGAATTTATTAATCTAATGGAAAAAGAATTTGAAATGAGCCTAGTAGGAAAATTAACTTATTTTTTAGGATTACAAATCAAACAAACAAATGAAGGAAATTATATTTATCAACACAAATACACTAAAGAATTACTTAAAAAATTCGGGATGGAAAATACAAAAGAAATAAAAACACCTATGGCAGTAAACACAATCTTAGATAATGACCCAAATGGAAAATCAGTTGACTTAAAATATTATAGGAGTGCAATAGGTAGGCTACTGTACTTAACTGCAAGCCGACCTGATATTTTATTTGTAGTTAGTATGTGTGCTAGATACCAAACTTGTGCTAAGGAATCCCATTTGACACAAGTTAAAAGAATTTTTAGATATCTTAAAGGAACAACAAATGTAGGAATTTGGTATCCTAGGACCAATAATTTTGAACTAATAGGGTATTCTGACTCAGATTATGCTGGATGTAAATTAGACCGCAAAAGCACAAGTGGTGGATGCCAATTATTAGGTTCATCACTTGTTAGCTGGTTTAGTAGAAAGCAACATTGTGTTGCTCTATCTACAACTGAGTCAGAATACATAGCTATAGGTGAATGTGTTGCACAATCATTATGGATGATGCATACTCTAAAAGATTTCAACTTAAACATCACAAATGTAAAAGTATTAATTGACAATAAAAGTTCAATTAACTTAACCAAGAACCCTGTGCATCATTCAAGAACCAAATATATTGAAATTAGGCACCACTTTATCAGGGATCATGTTACTAAAGGTAATATTGAACTCAAATACATTGAGTCCAAATCAAATTTAGCTGACATTTTCACAAAACCACTCCCTGAAAGTGAGTTTAGCAACTTACGTCGAAAATTAGGGATGTGCTCAATAGACTAGGATTTTTTAAAAATTGTTTTCAAAATAAATGTTTTCAAATTATAAGTTAAACTTGTTTGTTTTCAAAACTTTCCTATTTTTAGTTTTTCAAAAACAGTTTTGGCCCTAGACTAGTTTTGAATCCTTAGAAAGCATGTACCCATAGGACTAGTTTTTGAGCATCTCACCAACACCTTAGGTTTACCTTGCTTGTGTTTGACAAACATAGAAAGGGGTGAGATGCATAGGCCAACTGTCTGGACTTAAGATGCTTATTTCAGTGCATCAGCATAAGTCTGGACGTTAAATACAAATCAGACAGTAATCAGATTAAGATCATCAGTCAAGGCAAACACTGACTGTTTATAATCACCTTAATCTGACTAACCAAGTGAAAGCTACTATCTTCTGATAGTTAGTTAGTACCTAATTGGTTAGACAGCTGTTTAAATTTAAGTATCAAGTTCAGGGGGAGAAATTAATTAAAATTCTGTGTGTTTGAAAAATGCTTTTTAAAACTAACTTATGTTTGAACATTAGTTTACAAAAAGTTAAATTTAACTAAGTGTTTGAAAAACTTTGAAGTTTAATCCCACCTAATTTTTAACCTGATTTAAAAAGTTGACTATTGCAAATTTAAACTTATTCAGCTTTGTAACATATGCTTGAAAATTAAACTTTCCAAATTTAGCTTTTATCAAATTAGCCTTAAAAATTTATTTTGGCAAATTTAATCTTACTTGTTTAATTTTTGCTTTGTTTTGAAAAATTGAAGTTGGAAATTTACCTTTTTTTTAAAAAGTAAATGTTACTTAAACTTAAAAGAAAATTTGAAAAACCTGATTTAAAAATTTTACACGCTTGAAAAGTTAAACTTGATTAACTTTAAATTTATACTTTTCAAAATTCAACTTGTCTCCCCCAAGTCAACTTGATTTTTTTACTTGGATTTAAAAATTGTACTTTTATCTTTGAATTTTGAACCAAACTCAGATATTTTTTCAAGATTAGCTGTGCTTATTTTTTTTACAGTAACTCTACACTATGATTGCTTACCCTTATTTTTTTTTGATGAATGTCAAAGGGGGAGGGTTAGATGGTTAAGTTAGATAAACCAAAATTGAAAACACTAAACCTAACTTTAAAACCGATGTACCTGTTTTTTGCGTTCTTTCACTAACTTAACCAGGTTGTCATTCCATCAAAAAGGGGGAGATTGTTGGTGCGGGTAGCACTAATGGTCTAACCTAGGTTTTGATGAATGACAAATAGGTTAAGTTAGTTTTGTTGTTGTCTGACACTTTGATCGAGTGTGCAGGGGAAGTCCAGACAGGTCGACGGGCTGACCGGATGTCTGGCACGAAGTCCAGCTAGGTCGACGGGCTGACCGGATAGCAGGCGAGAAGTCCAAGCGGGTCGACGGGCTGACTGGACGCTTGGCGAGAAGTCCAGCTAGGTCGACGGGCTGACTAGATAGCTGGCGAGAAGTCCAGACGGGTCGACGGGCTGACCGGACGTCTGGCAGGTAAGTGAGGTAAGTCACTGGAGGGGAGTGACTGCGAGGACGCATTCCCGGGAAGGGAACATTAGGCGTCGATCCGGCTTAGATCTATTTCGGATATCTAAGTCGAGATCGTGACTAGATTCCGGTCTCGGAAAGACAGAATCTAAGTCATATTTTTACTGTTAATTTTATTTCATAAATTGTGCTAACAATCTGTGTTGCAGAATACATATGTGCCTCGGACTAACTCTGTTTTGCAGGAAAGGAAGTTTCTGGAAATAGGAGGTCCGGGCGCCCGGAAGGGATCCGGGCGCCCGGAGGTCTAGGCGCCCGGAAGGGATCCGAGCGCTCGGAGGTGAATTTTATCCAGGCCGAGTCGTCGCCACGTGGAGTTCGCTGATTAGACCTGCCACGTCTCACCAGGGCGCTCGGAAGGGATCCAGGCGCCCGGAGCAGCATATAAAAGAAGCCCCAGGGATGGAGCTTCTTCAATAATCAATCTGAGAACTCTTCTACTGCTAGTCCTGCTGCTCTACGTTCCTGCGACGCCAACAAAGCTCCGACAAAGTGCTCCTTCGATTTTTAGTTAATTTCTTTGTCGATATTACTTTGTTTCACTAGCATTTCCTGTATTCATTTTGTAATTATATTCGAATTGCTAGTGATTGCCCAACGAAAGTGGTCAAGGACCACGGGCCTTCGAGTAGGAGTCGTCACAGGCTCCGAACGAAGTAAAAACAATTGTGTTCATTTACTTTTCCGCTGCGTAGTTTTACTCGACTTTTCGAATCGATATTCACCCCCTCTATCGAACGATCACGGTCCTACAGACACAGGCTCTGAACCAAGTAAATCGAATTGTGTCAGCATTGTTCTTTTCTCTTATTCGTTTTCTGCTGCGTACTTGACGAAAATTTTAAATCGATATTCACCCCCCTCTATCGAACGATCACGATCCAACAAGTGGTATCATAGCAGGTACCACTCTGATTTGGTGCAACCACCAGTCAGACAAGGGGGTGACATTTTTTCCATTTTTTTCGACTTTTCAGTTTTTCGCATAATTCCAAACTGGTATTACTACCTTTTTGGAAATATTTTCTCATTGCAGTTAATCTAAATTGGTGCAACACCAATTTAGTTTTTCTCTATTATTTCTATTTCCTCCCGCACTACTAATCCAAGACCAAATCTTGAGACTTTGCGTGTCTATCTACTCTCTTGTGTGCAGGATGTCTCAGATCGAAGGCTTCAGTACGGTGTGTCCTCCCCTATTCAACGGGGATGATTTTCCGTACTGGAAGAAAAGGATGGAGGTCTATCTGAAGACAAACTTCGACCAATGGCTCAGCGTCACAAAAGCCTACAGACCACCAGTTGACAACTCCGGAAATCTTCTTGATCCAGAACAATGGACGTCAGACATAAAGAAGAAAGCGTCGATGGAGAACAAGGCGATCAACACGCTACAATGTGGACTAACAAGAGAAGAGCTGAATCGGGTAGGACTGCATCAGAACGCGAAAGAACTCTGGGACAAGCTAATCGAGCTTCACGAAGGAACCAGTGATGCTAAGGTAACAAAACATGATTTATTATTAAATAAAATATTTAACATAAAAATGCAAGAAGGAGAAACGACAAGTCAGCTTCATGCGAGGATCAAAGATATCCTCAATGGGTTTCACGCGATAGGCCACCAGATGGAAAACAGAGATCTGATAAGGTTCGTGTTAAACGCATTTCCACGCAATAGTTTGTGGGCATCCATCGTGGATGCCTGCAAAATTTCTAAAAATTTATCTAAACTAAAATTTGATGAACTTTTCTGTGAATTAGAACTGCATGAGCAAACTAACACCGGGGCCGAGAAAGATATTGCTTTGCTTGCAAGTTCCTCCAAAGAAAAGAAGAACAAGCCTGAACCTGAAGAAGATTCTAACCAGGATTCTGAAGACAAATAGTACCTGGTGAACCTGGTAAGGAAAATGTTCACCAGGAGGAAGAAGAGCTTTAGCAAGAAGGACCTACAGAAGATCAACACTCCAACCGAACCGAGGAACATAACGTGCTTCGGATGCAACAAAAAGGGGCACTACAAGAACGAGTGTCCAAGATTGAAGAACGATAAAACGAAGCCGACCAAAAAGAAGGGCCTCAAAGCAACGTGGGACGGCTCATCTTCGGAAGAATCGGAGGACGAAGATCGGAAGAACCAGAGTTACCTCACGCTGATGGCCCGTGAAGTAGAGTCAGAGGACAAATCGGAAGACGGGTCCGAACCCGAATCAAGCCACGAGTCCGTACTCGTTTCCGAAGGTCCCGAAGAGGTATACTTAAATTTAAATAGAAAGTTTTTTAAAATTATTTATTGTTTAAACAGCAAATTAGTTAAATCTGAAAATGAAAACAAATTGCTCCTTGAGGAGAATCAAAACCTCAAGGAACAAATAACAAATAATAATCCAACTCAAGATTTAACACTTGAGGAAGAAAATTTGACACTAAAATAAGAAATTAACAAATTAAAAGATATGTTAGAAAAATTCACAACAAGATCTAAGAACTTAGATCTAATCTTAAATAACCAAAAAGTAATTTACAATAAAACCTGACTTGGCTATAAGTCAAGCTCAAATAAAACATTTAAATCATTAATAACCCAACACAAACCAACAAATAAAGCTTGGGTTCCGAAAGCATGTTTAACCACGCAAGTAGGACTTAACCAATACTACATACCTAAAGAAAAAATATACTATATAAAATCAGATAATTCAAATAAAAAACCTAAATACAAATCTAAACCAACAAATTCAAAAACTAAACATTTTAAAACCCACCAAAATTTAGAATATCATGAAGTTAAATATAACTATAAAAGAAATAGATATAAACCTAGAAAGAAAAATTAAATTAAAGGTCAATAATTCAGGGGGAGGCTCCAGAATAGCTGACACCTCCAAAACTAACATACCCGGAAGGATAACCCAAACTAATCTACCCGGCAGGGTACTTAGGACTAATTAGAAAGGGGTTCAAGTTTAACTTGAAAAATGGTACTGGTGAAGTTTTGGATGATAGTACGTCAGGGAAGCTCAGTCCATGCATGTCTAGGAAGATATGACTTCGACCTGGTGCATTTGGCTAAGTGGAACTGACCGAAGCTACCCTTAATGGATCATAACCAGTTAGACCAAAGTTTTGTACTAAGTCTAGTGGATAGGACTATTTGGAAAATCTCGAAGGCATGGTTACTCTAATGATGTCTAAGTGACTCACCATAGCCCAGAAGTTTATCCAGAGAATGTCTATCTGTTGAACCCAAAGTTAAACTTGAATCTAACACAAAGTTAAAACCAAACCTTAAAATTGAACCTAATTCATCTCACAAAATTATAGAATTCCCTGATTGAAAACATAGATCGGGTGAGATGACAAAGGACTCAATTAAAATTAAAATACTAAATTAAATCAAATTGAATTTTAAATCAAAATTAAAAATAAAAATAAAAATAAAAATAAAAATAAAAATAAAATTAAAAATTAAAAATTAAAAATTAAAATTAAAATCAAAATTAAAATCGAAATCAAAATTAAACTTAAATTTATGTCTACTTAAAAATTTATCTTAAAAATTTATTTAAAAAATTATTTTAAAAATTTATTTTAACTTAAAAAATTTAACTTAAAAATTTATTTTAATAATTTATTTTATCTTAAAAATTTATTTTAACTTAAAAAAAAAATAACTTAAAATTTATTTTAACAATTTATTTAATCTTAAAAATTTATTTTAACTTAAAAAATTTAACTTAAAAATTAAGTTTAACAATTTATTTTATTTTAAAAAATTTATTTTAACTTAAAAATTTATTTTAAAAATTGATTTTAACTTAATTTTTTAAAAAAAAAAAATTATTTTAACTTAAAAATTTATTTTAAAAACTTATTTTAACTTAAAAATTTATTTTAAAAAAATTATTTTAAAAATTTATTTTAACTTAAAAATTTATTTTAACTTAAAAATTCATTTTAAAAACGTATTTTAACTTAAAAATTTATTTTAATTTATTTTAAAAACTTATTTTAACTCAAAAAGTTTATTTTAAAAATTTATTTTAACTTAAAAATTTATTTTAAAAATTAATTTAACTTAAAAATTTATTTTTTAAAAAAATTATTTTAAAAATTAATTTTAACTTAAAAATTCATTTTAAAAATTTATTTTAACTTAAAAATGTATTTTAAAAATTTATTTTAACTTAAAAATTTATTTTAACTTAAAATTTTATTTTAACTTAAAAATTTATTTTAACTTAAAAATTTATTTTAACTTAAACTTTTATTTTTTTAAAAAAAATTTTAAAACTTATTTTAACTTAAAAATTTATTTTAAAGATTTTTAAAATTTACTTTAACCTAAAAAAAAACCCCGAAGTCTGAAACCAGGGGCGTCCGCCCCTGGTATTCCCTTCCGGGGCGCCCGGAAGGGACTCCGGGCGCCCCACCCCAGCCAACCTGGGGCGCCCGGGAGGTACCCACGAGCCTGGAACCCCCTATAAATAGGGAGGCTGTAACGATCCAATTTTCCCTCTTTCAAGTTCTAAAAGTCCTTATTAGTACTTAGAAGTGCTATAGAAATATTCTAAAGATTTTTAGAAATTTTTAGAGTATTTTTACGTAATTTTTGGAAGTCGTTTGGTATTTTTACTAAACGAGAGAAGTTTGGACAAAAATAATGTCCAAGCCGAGATTCGAACCGTGGACCTCGGACCGTAACCAAGCCTTAACCGAATGCAGCCAATCAAGTGTTCCACAAGAGTTTTGTTAATCAAGTAGGGAACAAAATAGATATAAGCTATAGTTGGAACCGAAAATAACCCTAAGTATAAAGATTTAATTTCTTTTCCCAAACACGAAAACCTTTCTCCCCTTCTCCCTCGCGACGACGGTCTCCTCTCTCAGGCGAAAAGGGGCGACGACGCTAGGGCTTCACTTCGACGGCCGGCGAGAGGCTCTTTCCGAAGGGCTTCCACAAATCCACGACCACCTCGTCAAGGAGAACACGCAGATAGGAAGGGATCGTCGAGATCTTCACCTTCTCCGAACCCTAGAACCATTCTGTCGGTTGTAAGTGCAAGAACAAGAGTAAGTACTACTCACCTATGGTAGGAGTTGCTCCGAACTTAGGGTTTTCGTTTCCTTGCTTTCGGATTTTGCTGTGCCGAGTAGAATTATATGCTAGAGCTTTTCCTTCCTTGCTCTGTTTGTCAAGCCGAATAGTCATACCTATTTGCATGAGAATTTTGAGTTTTGTGATTGATATGCTTCAATTGTGATAGTCTAAACAACCCTCTAATTCTAGCACGTAGTTCATGTTTTAAGCATGCCTTTAGCACTTCAGTGTTGTATCCTTGTATAGATACCTACTGCCCATAAATTCCAGCAAGTTTGTTTATCTTTTGGGCCATGCAGATGGGCATAAACAACCCTTGATCTTTAACATTTCAATTTTAGGTAATCCTGGTTAATTAGTAGGCATGATCAGCAGGTTATCTAAGGGGAAATATTAGTTTTTGGTGCTATTCTTGAATACGAACAACCCTATTTCTTTCCAGCCTTACAGTTCTGAATTCTTTGCTTATTTTGGTTAGCATGAACAACCATATTACAAGGATTCGGGATTTGTTTTGTCTTGCTACCTTATCTAGCATCCCAGTATTTAGTCCCTTGCAATTTTGTAACCTTCCGGTACTACCGTAAGCATGAATAACATTTTCCTTGCTACTCAAAGGGCAAGAACAACCCTTTATTTAGTTAGAATAAGTTTAGCATTTTCCTTGCTACTCAAAAAGGTAAGAACAACCTTTATTTAAAGTATGTAGTGTTAGTTTCTTGGTTTTCTTGAACATGAACAGCTATTAAGCTTATCTTGTAGTTTGATTGGCTTTGTTTTATTTTTATAGCATGCTCAGTTAGTGGCAATTCTTTACTTGTTAGATATACTTACAGTGTTCTAGTAAGCTCTATTAGGAGATTATGAGAAGTTATGAGTAGAGAAAAGACCAAGGTCTAGTTAGAAAAGATAACAAGTAATTTAAAGTAAGAGGCTAGTACCCGACTTCCAAGGTTGTCGTTAAACAAATCCAGGTGACTAATTCCAAGGTCTTAGCCCTGGTAAGATCAAGGTCTTTA
This sequence comes from Zingiber officinale, assembly GCF_018446385.1. Taxonomy (NCBI): domain Eukaryota; kingdom Viridiplantae; phylum Streptophyta; class Magnoliopsida; order Zingiberales; family Zingiberaceae; genus Zingiber; species Zingiber officinale. The sequence goes on along the minus strand of NC_055987.1, from coordinate 96,302,333 downwards.
CCCTCATAGGACTGGAAGCTCACTACCTCAGTCTCTATTAGAGAGCGCACATTTGGTACTAAGCCTGGGCCCAAGAAAGAGAAGAAGAAAGTTAAATAGTAATCTCAAGTATAAGACTATAAGTAAATGAAACAAGTATCACCTATGTTTAGAACTAGCAAAGTTTAGCTCTTATAATTATAAGCATACAGTATTAGTTTTCATTTGCTTTCCTTATGAGTTTATTGAGCATGATTAGCTTTATTTCCAGCATGCAAATTTATTCTTGTATATCATGAGTATGCAGATTATTTTAGTGCTTTGCTATTAGATGAGCATGTGTAGCTTTTCTTTTTAGCATTTCAGTTTTAGCATCCTTTGTATCTTATGAACTTTCGAGTTTTTGTGAGATAGTTTAGTACTTACTAAGCATTTCGCTTATAGATTTATTTTCCTCCTACTGCAGATAAAGGAAAAGCTAAAGTATAAAGAGGAAGGCGACAAGGAGGAGGTGTGATGGATGTGTGTGATGTGTGGATCTATAGAAGCTTGGGACCTCGCTAAAGGATTTAAATGGGATTCTTGCTAAGAAGTTGTTTAGAGTCCTTCTTTAATGTTATTAGAGAAGTTGAGATTGTTAAAAAGTTGTTTCCTTTTTCTTATGTTGCTAATTGAGTCTATTCTGCATTGTTAGTTTGGTTGTTTCCCACTGTTAGGAGCTTTATTCATTTGTTATTACTAGAATAGTTTTTTTAAGTTGTTGTGTCTTATTACTGCGTGATTGTGAAGTATATATACCAGCCGCATGTGGCTGATGGTTTATTTTGCATGTATTGATGATTATTGTCACCGGTACAGGGGAGACTCTGCCGAAATTTTTTGGTAAGAACTTCTTTGGGGCCGTGATAAATTTAAGTGTTGCTAATAATAGCATAAGTAACACTAATAAGTAGAGTAATAGATAAGTAACGGTCGCCCTCAGAGTGGTAGTAAGGAGGTGGGTCGTTACAGGGGCATGGGTGCCCTCAGCTTTTGCACCACCTCCCCTCACTCTTGTTAAGGCTTGTTTTGAGCTTTGCTGCGAGAGTGATCAAATCTAAAATTTAATCTATCGTTATTCCGTTGCTGCGAATCAACCGAAGTCGTCAGCTCTAAAATTTATTCACGATGCCTCGGTAAATTTCTTTCATCTTCGAAATTTCTTTAAATATTTCATTGATTACCTGCTTAAGTATAGTTTCTTTTATAATGTAGAAAGCACTCTAGATCTGGTGCTGGGCCCTCGACTGCTAGCTTAGACCCTAGGTTTCCCACTGATGAACTTAGGATTAAGTTTGAGTCAATCATTTATATGACCATTAGGACTAAATGTCTAGATAGAGCGTCCTTTTTACGTTCTTGCGTTCTAGTTATAGAGGTTATTAGCCACTATAACTTGCGGAACCTTGTTTACTGTACCAACTCAGTAAATATAGATTTATGTGCTGAGTTCTATAATAACTTGATTAGGGTAGATGATCTCATTTATGTTACTAGGGTAGCTGGTACGGATATTACACTATCCCCTACCACTATCCGGGGCTTCTTAGGGTTACGACCATCTTCATTTCGTTTTCAGTATTACCCCCTAGGGATCTACCATTTGGTGATCCCTACTCACACATCACTCTGGATACGATTCATTCGTATTTTTTTAGAGGAGAGCGTGTACCCACCGTGACTATGTTTAGGTCAGTTGACCTTCGAGTTCATGACTATGCACTGTATAGGGTCTTAGTTTACTGCATACTACCACTATCCACTCGCGACATAGCGATGATGCGTCCATTCCATTCCTTTCTTTTGTACGCACTTTGCCATAGACTAGACATAGATATTAGTCTACATATATTTCAGACCATTATCTACGCAGCTGGATATGTCACCAGCGCTCGAGTTTATATGCCATATGGTCATATTTTGATGGCATATTTCACTGACCTCCACATTAACGTCACCCGAGGTAATGTTCGGGCCATGACTGAGTTCGACGTTATAGGATCTAGGAGCTTCTCATTAGCGGGTGTCCACGTAGATAAGGATGATGGTGTCATGTCTTGGCCGAGAGGGGCACAACACCAGCCAGACCTAGATGCCCAGGAGACAGCAGAGCATGATGAGTTTATGATTGTGTTGTTCGGCGACAACGCTCCAGCTCTGGCACCAGCTCCACCTCCAGGCCGAGCACCTCGTCCTGCATATCGCACTCTAGGCGATCGAGTTGCTCGACTCGAGTTATCCATTACGAGTCTTCGGCAGGAGGTCTCGGACCTGAGATGAGACGCGAGACAGGATATCTCAGACCTGAGACGAGACGTGAGACAAGATATCTCGGACCTTCGACATGATCTATCCAGTTCCCGAGAGGATGCCCGGACACGTCACGCTGAGCTGATCGAGATGTTCCGTTCCTTCAGAGCCGGACCATCCGGACCACACCCCTCCTCCTCATCTTGATAGACATCCCGACCACTATGTACTCTTTATCATGATCATTGTACCCTAACTTTGATATTGATTTATGATATCCTGAACTACACCTACTTAGGTATATATTAACTTTGAAAATGATAGATCTTGATGTGTCTAATAGACTAGAAATCTTAAAACTAGTTTCAAAAATAGTTGATTTCAAAAATTAAGGTAAAACATTTTGATGTTTTCAAAATTTCATATTTTTAGAATTTCAAAATAGTTTTAGCCTTATACTAGAAAAATTCCCTAAAAACCATATTCCCTTAGGGCTAGTATTTGAGCATCTCACCAACACCCTAGGACTTCCTTGTTTGTGATTGTCAAACTAAGAAAGGGGTGAGATGTATAGGCAAGTTGCCTGAACTTAAGATGTTTATGTCAGTACATCGATATAAGTCTGGGCGTTAAATACCAAATAGATATTAATCAAATTAAGTCATTCAGTGTAGTCAAACACTAACTGATGCTTAGACTTAACTTGACTAACCAAGTGAAAGCTGCTATCCTTTGAATAGTCAGTAAGTAGCTAACTAGTTAGACAGATTTTGTATATCAGGTTCAGGGGGAAAAATTAATTATTTTTAAAAATTAAAAGTTGTCTTAAAAACATTATGAAACAAACTTTTTACAAACTTAGTTTTCCTTCAAAATAGTTTTCCTTAAAACTTGAATCTTTTCAACCTACAAAATTATTTTTGAAAATTTTACTCTTGTAAAATTACCTTTATAAAACTTATGGTTTAAAAGTTTTGAAAATTTGGTGAACTCTTTCTTTGATAAATATATTATCTTTCTAACTTAACCATTTTTTCAAATCTAGCTAAAGCTTGTTAAAAAATTATTCCTTCAAAGCTATTTGTTTTTTTCTGAAAAGGTTAAGAGATACTTTTAGAGTAAATTATCTAATTTAAATCCCCTGAGACGATCTGATTTCTATTTACATTTTTTTGCAAAGATTTTGAATTTTAGATCAATGTTTATTTTTGATGGATGCCAAAGGGGGAGGGTTAGGTGGTTAAGTTAGCTAAAACAAAATTGAAAATAAAAACTAACTTAAAAATATGTTAATGCTTGTTTTACTTGCATTTTACACTAACTTAACTAAGTTGTCATTCCATCAAAAAGGGGGAGATTGTTAGTGCGGTTAGCACTAACGGTCGAACTTAGGTTTTGATGAATGACAAAATAAGTTAAGTTAGTTTTGCTGGTGATCTAACACTCTGACCGAGTGTGCATGAGAAGTCCAGACAGGTCAAGGGGTTGACTGGATGTCTAGCACGAAGCCCAGCTAGGTCGACAGGTCGACCGGATAGCTGGCACGAAGGTACGGGCTGACCGGACGTTTGGCACAAAGTCCAGCTAGGTCGGCGGGCTGACCGGATAGCTGGCACGAAGTCCAGACGGGTCGAAGGGCTGACCGGACATCTGGAAGGTAAGTGGAGGTAAGTCACTGGAGGGGAGTGACTGTGAGGACGTGTTCCCGGGAAGGGAACTTAGGCGCCTATCCGACTTAGAACCATCTCGAAACTCTAAGTCGAGATCTTGACTAGATTCCGATCTCGGAGAGACGGAATCTAATTATTATTTCTCTTATCTATAGAACTGTGCTAACAATCTGTGTTGCATGGTATAATTGACTCGGACTAATGTTTTTCTTACAGGAAGGAGTCTGCTAGAAAACTTGGGTCAGGGCGCCCAGGAGGTACCCGAGCGCTCGGAGGCAAGTTTTATCATCTTCGCATCGTCGCCATGTGGAACCTCCTAGTTGGGTCGGCTACGTCATGGTCGAGGCGCCCTGAAGGTTCCAGGCGCCCCGAGCCTCCTATATAAGGAGGGTCAAAGGCGGAGCTCAATACAACACCTCTTAATTCGATCTGTGGTGCTCCTGCGACGCTGCGAAAAGCTCTCCGACAAAGTTCTAGTTCGGTCTTTCCTTACTAATCGTCGGCTTTTATTTTTCCTAATTAATTCTAGCATTTTTGCACTTAATTCTTCTGTAATCATTATTCGAATTAATTAGTGATTGCCCATCGAAAGCACCCTTGTGTGCGGGCCTTGGAGTAGGAGTTGACACAGGCTCCGAACCAAGTAAATCGAACTGTGTCAGCATTGTTCTTTTTGCTTATTTGTTTTCCGCTGCGTACTCGACGAAAATTTTAAATCGATATTCACCCCCCCCTCTATCGAACGATCATGATCCAACAGTTAATCAATTTGTCGCTGCACCAACTACAGTTTATTGGGTTGTTGTTCTTCGTATTCTCAGATATCTTTGGGGCACTCAATTTCAAAGTCATTTATTTCCTTCTAATTTATCTCTTGAACTGCATGCATACTCTGCTGCGGATTGGGCTGGTGATCCTACGGATAGTAAATCTACCACTGGCTTCTGCGTTTTTCTTGGTGATTCTCTCATTTCTTGGATAATCATAGTGTTATTCAAATTACACGTAATTTAGTTTTTCATGAGCTGACAAAACATATTGAAATTGATTGTCACGTTACTCGTCACCATCTTCAGATTGACACCTTCACATTGCCTTTTGTTCCTTCAAAACTACATATTGCTGATATATTTACCAAGTCACATTCTGTTTCACACTTTCATTTCTTATTTGACAAACTCTCAATGCTTCTAGCTGTAGCATCGTAAGTTTGAGGGGGGATGTTATATTATATATATTTATTTGTTTATAGCTTTTAGAGCAATTTGGTTATTTTTTCTTTTATATTTAGAGTTTAGGGTTTCTTAACTAAACTATATAAAGACATTATACTTTGTATTTCCTATTATCAATTTTGGATTCAATAATATGACTAGTTTTTTATTTTTTTTAATTTCTACACATCTAACAATTTTCGATAGCGTTGGATGGACTTAAACTTGTAAAATTTTGAAAAATAATTAATAGTTTTCAATTTAATCTCGAAGATACCAGTTCGACTTTATGAAAATTTATTACCGATCACTAAGATAATTCAGGAATCACGAATGACTCGTCACTCTGTAGCCAACATTCTAGGGTTGTCTTCCCTAGCGATGGTATACTGAAAATACTAATTTTTTTCTATATACTATATACCATACTGAAATATTTGATATACATAAAAATCCTATCGATATCATACTGAATTTACTGTATACCAAATTTTCGGTATAGTAAATTTTCAGTATGATTTAATTTCATACCATTTAGTGTAAAATTTCAGTATCTGTACAGAATATTAAAAATTTTGATAAAATGTTATACCTATATCGATGTGAAAAAATTGACATGTTATTATACTATATCAAAAATTTTAATATACTATTAAATAAGTATACTTTAATATATTTTAATACGATATATACAATATATTAAAATTTTAATATTTTTTTCATCCCTACTATTTTTATATTTTTATGGAGAAAACTAATGTGTCATAGCTAGAAGTAACCTTTTTAACTCTCGGTCCGTGTGGTGATACAACAATCGTAGCTAGAAAGTGAATACTATGAGTGGCCCAAGTGTGAATACTATGCATGTGAGAAAGTGAAAGCCACATAAATAATAGTTTGTATGAATGTAACATCCAACTTTATAATCTTAATGGAACACATTTTTCATCTCTCAAACATAAAATCACTCTATTCTATTGTAGTTTATTTGTATAATCACTCGAGATAATGCTTCAATAACCTTTGCAGGAATAGTTGTCAACAACTAATAAGTAATGTTGGCAGAGTCAGGTACAGTCTTACTCGGGTTGTAGCCCGGATGTCTGACGATGATGAGAAAAGAAAAATGTTAATTTTATTGTAGAAAAAAAGAAAAAATAAAAAAGAAAGCGGAGGCTAGTCCGGACGTCGGCGTCGATGGTCCATAGCCCGGATAGATCATCCGACTGGTTCCACCATTGAGTAATGTATTGGATAAAAATTAAAAAAGACCTTCTAAATTATATAAATTGTCAAAAGCCATATATATATATATATATATATATATATATATATATATATATATATATATATATAAAACAATTTTTCAATCGTCTGTTTAATTCATCTGGCAAATTAGTTAGTTCAACTGATCGATACATCCGCGACCGACAGAATAGGTTCCTGTAGCCACAAATGGGATCCACGACCGACAGTATAGGTCCCCCATGCAAAAATCGAACCCGGCCGTAATCTTCTATAAATAAACTTCTCCTTCGATTCCTAGTCTGCATCAGCCATGGCTGAGGATCGCCGGAGGAGTCTCCATTTCATCAGCGTACTATTACTCTTCTTCCTCTGCTCGTCTCTACCCCCCAGTTTCTGCAGTAATGGTAACAGAGAGGCCATCGAGATCGGAACCGGGATGGCGATCAGTCCGAGACCGAGCGACTTCGTGAACTTGCTCCAGTACCGAGCTTACTTGGTCATCCAACGATTCAAGAAAACCATCACCTCCGATCCCAAGAACATCACCGGAACCTGGGTCGGGACCCGGATCTGTTCCGACGGCAAAGGCCATGGGTTTGAATGATTATCATCATAAAAATTGGAGTTTTTAGTTGATTGGATCTTAAATTAAAGATTGAATTTTGATGAATTCTGTGGCAGATATTCCGGTTTCTACTGCGAAGGGCCGCCGGATAAAAGGAATATGCCGACCGTGGCCTCCGTCGACTTCAATGGGTATCACCTGGCGGCGCCGACGGTGAGAGGCTTCATCGACAAGCTCCCTGATCTCGCCATTTTCCACTCTAATTCCAACCGCTTCGGCGGCACGGTGCCGAATCTCACCCGCCTTCCCTTCTTCTATGAGATCGACCTCAGCAACAACGTCCAAACCGGCTTGTTTCCCTACTCTGTCCTCCCCCTCGTCAACCTCTCCTTCCTCGACCTCCGGTATAATGGCTACTCTCTTCAGGTTCCCTCCGCTGTGTTCAACATCCAGACGCAGGTGCTTTTCCTCAACAACAACAAGTTCAACGGCCAAATCCCGGCCAACCTCGGGAAGACTCCCGCGAATTACATCACCTTCGCGTTCAACCACTTTACCGGGTCGATCCCTAGGTCGATCGGGCAAGCGTCCAATACTCTGCTTGAGATCCTGTTCCTGGGCAACCAGCTCAGCGGCTGTCTGCCGTACGAGATAGGGCTGTTGAGGAAGGCAACGGTGTTCGACGCCGGGAGAAACTATCTCTCCGGCCCGATTCCGCTCTCGTTCGGGTGTCTGAAGAAAGTGGAGCAGCTCAACCTCGCCGGAAACTTTCTCTCCGGCGAGGTGCCTGATGTCGTTTGCCGACTGGCGAATTCCACGCATGGACGCCTGGCGAACCTCTCGCTCTCTGACAACTACTTCACGTCGGTGGGGAAGTCCTGCGTCAAGCTGATCAAACGTAATGTGTTGCACGTGGAGAAGAACTGCATTCCGGGATTGCCGGGACAGCGGCCAGCAGCAGACTGCGAGCGGTTCTTGAAGCAGCCGAAGCCCGTGTGTCCCGACGCGCAATACGTCCCCTGCCGGCTTCCGGCGGAGGAGCTCCAGTCGGAAAAGGAGGACGCTTGGGCGGTGGCAGACGGGGCGACGGATAGGGCGCCGGCAGCGTCCGGGTACGCGACTTACAAAGCGCTGCATCCGCCGAAGCAGGAGGAAGCCGTAGATTCTCCGTGACGTGGCCAACTATAATCGGCGCTTGTCTGTTTGCTGGATTGTGTTTGTTTTTATTTATTATGATTGGGAAGTCATATCAGTCAACTCTGTCGGTATATTATGGGCGCTTGTTTTCATTATGTTTGTACTAGATTGAACTCTGCCGGTATATTATTGGAACGCCATGCATAATAATGCCATAAATATTTACGGCTGTCATTGGTAAGAGCACGATGAATATTCCATATTGATCTTGAGACGAGTTTATAGGGGCATAACGTACTCATCTTTTATTCTAATAATTTTTAGCCTCTTCATCATTTAAATAGCCTCCAAATGAAGTGAAGAGGACTTTCGAGGTGATCAGCTGAAGCAGAAGGAGGAAGCCGTATATTCTCCGTCACGTGGCCAACCATAATTGGCACTTGTTTATTTGTTGGATTGTATTTGTTTTTATTTAAAATGATTGTGAAGTGATATCAGTATCTCTGCCAGTATATTATTGGAACTCAAGCCATAATAATACCATAAATATTTTGACAATTTACTAAAAGATGTACTAAATTTCATGTATTTATCAAAAGGCATATCATCATTTCGTATTTATCAAAAGGCATAAGTAAGTGATGTGTAATACTGAATATAGCCCTCCCGCTAATCTCCTCTGATCAGTCATCATTTCTCACGTATCCGAACCACATTTTTCAATTACTTTGATTTTAAAAAAATAAATTCGATGATTAGTGTACCTCCCTCTTCGTGAAATGCGAGTGCAGCTCCCTCTTGTGAAACCCTAGTTTAGTGACCTCGAGTGTTTCTCAAGCGGCATCAAGCATTTCAGTTCAATTAAAAACCAGGACTATTCGCACGGCAACACTGAAGGATTCTAGGGTTTACATCAATCAGCTAGTATCATAATGGCGCAAAGACGTCGATCGGGTGCATCATCATCCTCTCCACATCAATTAGCTGTAAAGGTTATCATTTTACAAACTCTGTGATCTTGAGAAGTTGAAATAGTATGGTTTTAATTTTTTTATTTTTATAAAGTATAGGGTTCAGTTGATGTTGGACACAAACTGCATTGGAACAGTGCCCTCAGTCACTTTAAAAGTTTTTTTCAACCATCCACGAAGAAAGGAACGCATGAAGGCTCTGTTATTTTACATGACCGACACATAGTGCTGATCAAACAGACACTCTTTCGTATTTTTTTGGACATAGAAGATATACAGCACATCCGTGGGATTTTGGTAAATATATTTCAAAATTAGGATTCAAGTAGTCAAACCTTTAGATTCTCAGGTACAATTTATAATTTTGTATTTTAATCACAAAGTAGTTGTATGGTAAAATTTAATGTTTTGCTAAACCTGGGCCTGATGCCGTATCAGGCCCAACATGGGCCTGATACGGCATCGTATCATGTCGGCGGTGTTCGTAATACTTTTGTATGTGTTGGTAGAAGTATAATAATAATTTAACTTGGTCAGGTGTTCCGGTTGACTTCACAAGAGGAGACGTTTCATTGCTGCTTGGTATTGCAGACCGTGGAGCTTCAATTCCGATCAATTCAGCTAAAGCATCCAGTGACCTCTTTCTAACTTACTTCTCAAACAAAAAAGAAGCTCCTAGATCAAGAATTGAGGAGTTGCTTAAATTTTATGGCAATCGCGTTGAAGGTGAAGATGATGTTTTATTATTTTACAAATTCTATATTTTGTATATATTTGTTTGTGTCTTATTTTCTTCTAGTACATATAAGGTCCCTTTAAGTCTTATAGATATAGTAGATGATTTTGAGAATCTTGATAGATTCAACTGGGTTGAAGCAATCCATGAATTTATGGCTCCACAATTACCTAAGATTGGGGATATATTTTCATCAACTGAGACAAAACAGTCTAACACCAATTTCCCTTACCTAAAGGGATTTGCTGGTCTTTTGGCAGTAAGTGTATAATTTATGTCAAAATTTTTAATATTTTGTAGACATTTTTAAAATAGTTAACCCTTGTGATGGTCAATCAGGCATGGTTTTTGGAGCATGTTCTAATCCAAAAATCATACAAAATCAAAGGAGCAAGAATAAATAAGTGGAGGAATATTCCTTCACATATTAGTAAGGTGAGAGAATTGATTAACAAAGTCTCATCTGAAGAGGTAAATTTTGAATACTTTGACTATAGTTTGGTTAAAAAGTCTTGTTTTAACATGTGGTTTAATATTCTTACAGGTTGTGATTGACCTAATCCCTAACCAAGATGAAAAATCTTTGGTTGAGAACCTTGCTGGCGTTGCTGACAGTCCACCTGCAATGGAGGCATCACAAATTGAAGTCACTGAAGTAGGAAGGCAGATTAATAAGGAGTGTTGTAATTGCATTATTCAAGAAAACATAATTAAAGAGCTTACATTGGAGAACATGCAATTGAAGGAGAGGGTGAAAGAATTACTTCAAATAGTTAAAAATAAAGGCATGGAATCTCAATATAGCGAGCTTGTAGACGATCCTCAAATTGAACCTGTTGGTGTTACAACAAGAAGTAGGAGAGGACGTGACAGAAGTCGCTATGATTACAGGGACACTCCAATTGATAATCCATTGTGGCTCAAAATTTTACTTAAGAGGCAGCGTAGAAATATACAAATAAATGAGCCTGCGGAGAAATATACAAGTTTAGGAGAAGGAAAAAAAGTTGTCAAAGAATATGGTGTTGTGGGCAAGGGGAAAGGAAAAATTGATTTGGATGAAATGGAAGAAGAAATTAATATTGTACAATTGATGGAAGACAAATCTGATGAAGAGGCAGAGAAGGATGTAGATATGTTTGCCAAATATGACAAAATGAGGAAACAAGCAATTGCTGTAAGATGATATATGTAAATTTCATTGTAATTTGTTAGATTTAATGGATTATCTAATTGGCTTTTTGTGTTTGTGTGCATAGATGTGAAGAAGCAATTTAAGTCTTCCAAGAAAAAAAAACAAGACGAAGAGGTGGCGTACTTGTTAAAAGCCTTGGAGGAAATAAAGTATGTAAATTACATTAGTCAAGACTATTGTATGCTTCTCGTATCGTTTGAGCTAAGGTTATCAAAATTAAATTTGTAAAAATAATCTCTAATTTGTTTACTTTGTATATTTACAAATGATATAGTTTGGGAGGAACCATCCTTTTGTTTAAATATGTATTCCCTTTTATCTGGTGTGAATGGAGAGATGTTGATAAGAGAGGATGTAATCAACACGTATTGTAAAATTCTATTTAGGGGGGCATTCCCGTTTGGAAGCACATATAACAAGTCAATATATTATTCAACATTCTTCACAGTAAGGAATTGATTTGAGTATAGTAAAATTGAGAATTCTTTTTATTATTTGGTTATGTATGTAAGACTTTGCATATTTGTAGTCATTAATGAAATCGTCAAGTAAGTTTGCCTTCCAACACCTGATAAAGATGGATAGAGGAGAAGAAGAGGTAAGATATATATTTATACCTTTGTGCAGTGATAATGCACACTTCCACTTGCTGCCGGTGGACACCAAATCAATGACGTTCAATCAGTACAATTCTCTAGCAAGTGGAAGTAAATACAAATATGAATTTGAAGCAGCGGTGAGCATCTAATAATAATGTGTATGGTTGTATTTTAATATAAATGCTAGTTGATGGAAAATGGAAATTTCCTCTTCAATCTTCAGGTATCAGATTTTAAATTATATAGTCGTGAGCACGTTGCTGCTATTCATCCAAACTTGGAAAGACATTATCCGTTCGAAAAATGGGTCTCCTGCACAATAGAATGTCCACAACAACAAGCAAGGTAAATCGAGCACAGAGTGTGAATATAAATTATTGATAAAAAAATATTGACAATAAAAATGTTGTTGTTTACAGCATTGACTGTGGCTTCTTTGTGATGCAATACATTCGATGTCTCCTATATGATATGAAGATGGACTTCAAACAAGGAGACATGAAAAAGATTAAAATTGATGTAATAATATCAATTTTGAGAGATAAGTATTTTAAAACATTGGATTAAATATCCAGTCTTGTAAGACAAAAACTTGTATAGAATGTAAATAAACTTATTACGTTATGTAGGTAGTTTAATATCTTTGTATATAGTATTTGTTGTATAATACAGTGATATGTATTATATGAGAAGATTATAAACTGTCATTGGAATATTAATAATATTGCATAGTGATTAGTCAAATATAAGTCACAATATACAAAATGTGATGCTGGTGCTTATCAGTGGAAAGAGACATAATGTATATAAGTTATACTGCACACCATTTCTATCTTCTCCAAACTAAAAATATGGTAACAGTTGTGATTGTTTAAAATATCAAATAGGCTCGGACCAACAGTCAGTTTCAAGAGCACAATGTCACTAGGTTCGGTGTCAACTAGCACAGAGCAATACCTTCTTAGAAATGGGGTATAAATATGTTTTGACACAAGATATACCTTCTCCCCAGTCAGACCTTCACAGGGAACATGATTTCAGGTAAATCCAAGTAGGGGAGGGCCATCAGTGGGTTTTGGTCAAAACCCACTGATGGACCTACACACATCTGATTCGACCCATTTCAGTTCGAGTGGTATTCTGGAGTTCCAAGGACTTCAAATCTGCTGGAAAATTATTATTTAAAGCTCTATAGGTGCAGGGAAAAAAATAAAATATAATCAGCCTCCGTTGGGCCTGATATGCTTCAATATCAGGCCCAACGTGGGCCTGGTATCGTATCATTTCATAAAACATTAAATCTAACTCCCCCTAATATAAACTCCAAACATTCTAACAGTGTCCTGATGAAAAAAATAAATAACATCAATTATAAAAGTCCCCTTCAGAAAAGCTGTGCACTGTTCCGTGCCAACTGGCACGGAGCAATACCTTCTTATAAATGGGGTATAAATACGTTTTGACACCAGATATACCTTCTCGCCAGTCAGACCTTCACAGGGAACGTGATTTCAGGTAAATCCAAGTAGGGGAGGGCCATCAGTGGGTTTTGATCAAAACCCACTGATGGACCTAGACACCTCTGATTCGACTCATTTCAGTTCGAGTGGTATTATGGAGTTGCAAGGACTCCAAATCGGTTGGCAAATCCTTATTTAAACCTCTATAGGTGTAGGGAAAAATATAAAATATAATCAGCCTCACATGGGCCTGATATCCTTCAATATCAGGCCCAACGTGGGCCTGCTATGAGTGCATATCAGGCCCAACGTGGGCCTGGTTAAATCTAACTCTCCCTAATATAAACGCCAAACATTATAACAGTGTCCTGATGAAAAAAATAAATAACATCAATTATAAAAGTTCCCTTAAGAAAAGCTGTGCACTGTTCCGTGCCAACTGACACGGAGCAATACCTTCTTATAAATGTGGTATAAATACGTTTTGACACCAGATATACCTTCTTCCCAGTCAGACCTTCACAGAGAACATGATTTCAGGTAAATCCAAGTAGGGGAGGGCCATCAGTGGATTTTGGTCAAAACCCACTAATGGACCTAAACACCTCTGATTCGACCCATTTCAGTTCAAGTGGTATTCTGGAGTTACAAGGACTCCAAATCTGCTGGCAAATCCTTATTTAAACCTCTATAGGTGCAGGGAAAAAAATAAAATATAATCAGCCTCCGTTGGGCCTGATATGCTTCAATATCAGGCCTAATGTGGGCCTGATATCATTTGTTTTCATAAAACATTAAATCTAACTCCCCCTAATATAAACTCCAAACATTCTAATAGTGTCCTGATGAAAAAAATAAATAACATCAATTTTAAAAGTCCCCTTCAGAAAAGCTATGCACTGTTCCGTGCCAACTAGCACGGAGCAATACCTTCTTATAATTGGGGTATAAATACGTTTTGACACCAGATATACCTTCTCCCGAGTCAGACCTTCACAGGGAATGTGATTTTAGGTAAATCCAAGTAGGGGAGGGTCATTAGTGGGTTTTGGTCAAAACCCACTGATGGACCTAGACACCTCTGATTCGACCCATTTCAGTTCGAGTGGTATTCTGGAGTTCTAAGGAGTCCAAATCTGCTGGAAAATCGTTATTTAAATCTCTATAGGTACAGGGAAAAAAAATAAAATATAATCAGCCTCACGTGGGCCTGATATGCTTCAATATCTGACCCAACGTGGGTCTGGTATCGTATCGTTTCGTAAAACATTAAATATCCATAGTATTTTAAGGAAAAAACTTGTAGAGAATGTAAATTAAGGGGGCGTTTGGTTTAGGGTAATAGAAGTGGGGAATGGAAATCATTGATTCCCATTGTTAATGTTTGGATTATAGGAATAGGAATACAAATAAGGGAATGAATCCTTGAAATTGGGTAATAACTCATTCCCATGTATCTCCCCTTCAATGAGCCATTACCCTATTTTCATCAATCAAAATATTCCCTTATTCCAAAAATACCCTTGATTTAAAACTAAAATTTTCTCCATTAATATCAAATATCAAAATATATTTATTTATTTTTTCTTTCATATCACTTATCTCTCCTTATTCTCTCTCATCATTTTATCACACACTTTCTCTCTCCTTAATCTCTCCTATCACACTCTCTTTCCTCTTTTTTTTTCTCATTACACTTTCTCTCTCATCATATTTTCTCTCTCCTCAATCTCTTCCATCACACTCTCTTCCTTCTTTTTTTCCTCATCACACTTTCTCTCTAATCACACTTTCTCTCTCCTCAGTCTCTCCCATCACACTCTCTTTTCTCTTTTTTCTCATCACACTTTCTCTCTCATCATACTTTCTCTCTCCTCAATCTCTCTTATCACACGTACTCCTTTTTTCCTCAACACACTTTCTCTCTCATCATACTTTCTCTCTCCTCAATCTCTCCCATCATATTCACTGTTCTCTTTTTCTCTCACAATACTTTCTCTCTCCTCAATCTCTCTCATGACTCTCTCTCTCCTCATTTTTTCTCACTATATTTTCTCTCTCTTCATCCTCTCCTATCATACTATCTCTCATATCATATTTTCTCTCATCATGCTCTCTCCAATCACACTCTCTTTTTTCATTTTCTCTCATCACACTTTCTCTCTCTTCATTCTTTCTTATCACACTTTCTCTCTCATAATACTTTCTCTCTCATCATTATCTTTCATCATATTTTTCTCTCACATTCATCTTTCTCTCACATCTAATTTTTTCTCTTATTTTCCTTTAAGGATAAAAAAGGAAACTTTGATTTATTCCGATAGAAGATATACAACTAACCAAACATTGCTTTTAAGAGTGATATCCATGCTCATACCCATTCTCATTCCACAATACAATGATTCCCATTCCGATTCCTATTCCTAGAAAAGAACCAAATGCCCCTAAGTTACGTAGTGTAGGTAGTTTTATATGTTTGTATGTAGTCTTTGTTGTTTAATACAGTATTATGTATTATATGAGAAGAAGATAAACTAGAACTGGAATATTAATTATATTGCATAGTGATTAGTCCAATATAAGTCACAATATCCCATGGCATCCAAATTACGATGCTGGTGCTTATCAGTGAAAAGAGAGATAAGGTATATAAGTTGTACTGCACACCATATCTATCTTCTTAAAACTAAAAACATGGTAACGGTTGGGATTGTTTAGAAAATCAAATAGGATCGGACCAACACTCGGTTTAAAGAGCACAAGGTAGGCTTTGAAATTTGAATTAGGCATGTAAATATGGAACACCAAAGTAACTAAGTTACGGGGGAAAAAAAATTGGTACTTAGTCCTGAAACTGCAAGAGGGACTGTTCTGTGGCAAATGGTACGGAGCCATACCTTCTAATCTATGGTGTATAAATTCTGTTTGACACCATATATACCATCTCCCCCCCAAGACCTTCACATGGGACTTGATTTCATGTAAATCCAAGTAGGGGAGGGTCATTAGTGGGTTTTGTTCAAGACCCACTGATGTACCTAGACACCTCTGATTCAACCCATTTAAGTTTAAGTGGGATTCTGGAATTTTAAGGACTCCATCGGTGCTAGCAAATCATGGTTTAAATCTCCATAGCTGTGGTGGCACGTGATGGGAAAAAAATAGGCACCGTTGGGCCTGATATGCTTGAATATCAGGCCCAACGTGGGCCTGGTATGGTATCCTTTCTTATAAATTTATACTATTTCCCCTTTTCTATAAACTCAAAATGTGCTACCATGATCCTTATGAAAAAAATCAAAAATAAATAAAATTAGAAGGTGCTACCATAGGGTTTAAGTGTATAGCATGACCATAAGTCGAATATGTGGCAACTGACACGGAGCCATACCTTCTAATCCATAGTGTATGAATTCTTTTTGACACCATATATACCATCTCCCCACCAAAACATTCACAGGGGACTTGATTTCATGTAAATCCAAGTAGGAGAGGGCCGTCAGTGGGTTTTGGTCAAAACCCACTGATGGACCTACACACCTCTGATTCGACCCATTTCAGTTCGAGTGATATTATAGAGTTTGAAGGAATCCATAGGTGCTAGACAATCATGGTTTAAAGCTCCATAGGTGTGCTGGCAAGTGATGGAAATAAATACAAATTCAGGCACTGTTGGGCCTGATATGCTTGAATATCAGGACCAACGTGGGCCTGATATTCTACCATATTAGGCCCAACGTGGGGCCTGATATTAAAGAGTATTATTTCAAAATAATAATAATTAATTAATCTTACACATAAATCGAGTCGATTAAATTTAAAATAAAATAAATAATGGGATGTCAGGCCCAAGTTTCAATCTGCAAAAGCGCACACTCTCCTGCTTCGGTCGTCATCTTCTTTTCGAAGCCATTCTACGCAGCTCCGTTCGAGGCGTGACTCTACCTTCACCGGCGTTCAAGAATCAGTTTCGTATGTAGATCGGTTGCTCATTTAGTTATGCTTTCTATAACCGTTTAACCTAGGGTTTGTGTGGGCGTGTTAGAATAAGAGCGTAGTCGTTATTACGAGATCTAAGAGTTGTTTTGCTGGGTGTGGTTATACAGTAGCTAGGTTCGCAATGGCAACAAAAGAAGCGTCGACAAGTGTGAGTGCTGATCGACTAAATTATCCAAGTTATGTCAACAGAGGAAGAACTAAAAGAATGAACTGGAAAAGTACCATTTGCCACTTCAGAAAGTTTATCTCTTCTGTTACCCCGACTGCAGAACAAGAACAGAAGATTCAAGGCACACCTTTTTCGTGGATCCTCGACCTCCCTGATAGTTCTTTTGTAAGAGCTCAGGTACAAAATATGTATGATAATTGGGATCATGAGGAAAAAAACTTTATCTTCCATGGGAAGAAGCTCAAATTTACAAAGGTAGATGTGGGACTGATTCTTGGCCTACCCGACAATGGAGAGATAGTTCGTCTCGATTTAAATGAGGCTTCAAGCGCACTGTACATGGAGTTTTTCCGAGATTCGGATTGTTCTGCCAGACATTTGGAGAAACTGATTAGGAAGTCGAGATCAAATGACAAGTTGTACTGTCAACTGTATATCCTGTATTTTTTTTGCAACTATTCTGTTTTGTGGGAGTAGCAGTGTTCTCAGAATACCTGTGCACTCCCTAATTGACTGTGTAGATGATTTTGACAACTTAGCTAGGTTTAATTGGTGCAATGTTGTATACAGTTTCATGGCTCAACAATTAGACTCTATTGGATTGGAGTTTACATTAAGACCAAAACCACAGGTTGCTGATGCAATGCCCAAGGCCCCATTGCTCAAGGGATTTCCAAATATTTTTGCTGTAAGTCCGATTACACATATATATCACGATATTTGTAAAGATTATGAATTATTTTTATAATCATATTGTAGGTATGGGTGTGTGAGCACATCAACATTATTGATCCAGACCATCCATAAAAATTGCCAAGAATACTACGGTGGAGGTGGCCTAACTATCATGTTGACACAGTCAAAAAAATGATAGCCCGTGTAACTGTAGATAACATTTTAGTAGATTTAATTCCAGTAGAATCAGAGTTGGATTTACTACCAAACCGGCCTCAGCCAACTGAGTCTCTTGAGTTGGTTGGCCAAGAATCTTTACAGCAAGCCAAAGAAGGTCTACTACAGTGTGACGATTCAGTAGATTGTATTTTGTGCAAGGAAAAGGATAACAAAATTGATAGTTTAAAGCAAGATTTACATAAAGCTACTCAAAGTTTGGAGGAAGCTAATAAAAACCTGGCAACGGTGATAGAAGAAAAGGATAGTCTAGTAGCAGCAAAGGATATTGTGATTGCTGATATGGAATCTATGCTTAAAAAAAAGGATCAACAAATAAGTGAACTGCGTAAGGAACGGGATACGAGTGGCACCAAGGCTGACACTATAAATTCTGACGTGGATAACATAATTTTAAATGTTAAAGACAAAATCATAGCCGATGCAGAAAATAAGATTAAAGAACTCCAACAAATCATACAAAGCATATCAGGGGAGCCAAGAGCATCAGAAGGCATAGACCCTCATCTGCCTATAATTCCAACTAATTTTTGGGTAGCCCCCAAAAGAAAGAGAACCCAGAGAAGTTTGATAGCCGAATGCACCAAAAAAAAAAGGTAAACAGCTTGTTCTTACTGTCGAACCAGATGCTCCTGCACCATCAAAGACCGAAGATACAAGTTCATCGCAGCTAGCAACAAAATGTGATGAACTTAACAAGGTCAAAACCAAAATATTGAAGGTACGGTCAAGAGTAGGTAAGTTGTTATTTTATATTCCTTAATGACATAGTATAATTTTAATTATCTCAGCAAGCGAAGACATTTTTTAAAAACAGTCAAGATGGTGTGATAGCCGATGCATTATTGAAGCTCAGTCAGTTAATGTAACGTAGTAGCCAGCCTAAATACTTAAACCACATGTCAACGAAGGATTATTATTATTGGACTTTAATGATATTTTTTTTACTTTAAATTTATTAAATACCATTGACTGTATCCTTGTGTGTAGGGTGACGGTGCAACCAATATGGACAAATGATAATTTCTCTTTAGATATGCAATCTTTTATGACAATATTTGATTGGACGCAATACACCAATGGGGATTGCATAAATGTTTATTGGAATATTCTTGCTAATGAAGTCAAAAACTCTAACTCACCGTACCACCCATCTATATTTTGTGGGGTTGGATTTTGAGTATGTCCCTTATCTCATTGTAAAGTGTTTATAATATATATTGAATGCAGTCACCTAAATACCTCTATTATTTGCATAGGAATTGTTTGAAATGATGTACGTGGATGCATTGAAACAAACTGCAAAAACTAATGACGACAAGGACATTAGATATATTTTCTGTCCTCTAAATAACTAAGATGATCATTGGCATCTAATGGTCATGGACATGGAGGAAGGTCAAATAATTCATTATAACTCTCTTGGCAACACAGAAAATTACACTTCTGTTTTTAATCAAACTGTAAGTAACAAATTTCGTATATCAAATAATCATTGGTTATGTATTAATTACTATGGTTTGATATTTATAGGTGTTATTTTTTAAGGAGCTAAACTGGTCATACTATACCAGATGGCATAAAGATTTAGCACATTTCTCCGAGAGAGAGTATAAAACGATTCAAGTTATTGGCCCCACACAAAGCAAATCGTAAGTATTTGTGTATCTTCCATAATAATTGGATTTGGCTTTTTTATGATGCATTTTGCTTTTGTTTTGTAGGTTGGATTGTGCTTTTTTTTTATAATGCTCTATGTAGAGAGTTTGATGTTCCAGAGATCTACAGACTTTTTACAAGCTGATAAGAGAGCTTATAGATTTAGACTTGGACATAAAATCATGTCTGACAAAAACATTAAACTGTAGATACTGAACAATTACAATATACTATTCTTGTAATGATTTACTGTTTGTGTAAATTAAATTTATGGTGAATCAATTTATTTTATTGAAGGATATTAGGCCCACGTTGGGCCAGATATTGAAGCATATCAGGCCCACGTTGGGCCTGATATTGAAGCATATCAGGGCCATGTGAGGCTGATTATATTTTATTTTTTTCCCTGCACCTATAGAGCTTTAAATAACGATTTTCCAGCAGATTTGGAGTCCTTGGAACTCCAGAATACCACTCGAACTGAAATGGGTCGAATCAGAGGTGTCTAGGTCCATCAGTGGGTTTTGACCAAAACCCACTGATGGCCCTCCCCTACTTGGATTTACCTGAAATCACGTTCCCTGTGAAGGTCTGACTGGGGAGAAGGTATATCTGGTGTCAAAACATATTTATACCCCAATTATAAGAAGGTATTGCTCCGTGCTAGTCGGCACGGAACATTGCACAACTTTTCTGAAGGAGACTTTTAAAATTGATGTTATTTATTTTTTTCATCAGGACACTGTTAGAATGTTTGGAGTTTATATTAGGGGGAGTTAGATTTAATGTTATATAAATCGATACGATACCAGGCCCACGTTGGGCCTGATATTGATGCATATCAGGCCCACGTTGGGCCTGATATTAAAGCATATCAGGCCCACGTGAGGTTGATTATATTTTATTTTTTTTCCCTGCACCTATAGAGCTTTAAATAAAGATTTTCCAGCAGATTTGGAGTCCTTGGAACTCCAGAATACCACTCGAACTGAAATGGGTCGAATAAGAGGTGTCTAGGTCCATCAGTGGATTTTGATCAAAACCCACTGATGACTCTCCCCTACTTGGATTTACCTAAAATTACGTTCCCTGTGAAGGTCTGACTGGGGAGAAGGTATATCTGGTGTCAAAACGTATTTATACCCCAATTATAAGAAGGTATTGCTCCGTGCCAGTTGGCACGGAACAGTGCACAACTTTTCTGAAGGGGACTTTTAAAATTGATGTTATTTATTTTTTTCATCAGGACACTGTTAGAATATTTGGAGTTTATATTAGGGGGAGTTAGATTTAATGTTTTATAAACCGATATGATACCAGACCCACGTTGGGACTGATATTGAAGCATATCAGGCCCACGTTGGGCCTGATATTGAAGTATATCAGGCCCAACGGAGGTTAATTATATTTTATTTTTTTCCCTGCACCTATAGAGCTTTAAATAATGATTTTCCAATAGATTTAGAGTCCTTGGAATAATAGAATACCACTTGAACTGAAATGGGTCGAATCAGAGGTGTCTAGGTCCATCAGTGGGTTTTGACCAAAACCCACTGATGGCCCTCCCCTACTTGGATTTACCTAAAATCACGTTCCCTGTGAAGGTCTGACTGGGGAGAAGGTATATCTGGTGTCAAAACGTATTTATACCCCAATTATAAGAAGGTATTACTCCGTGCCAGTTGGCACAGAACAGTGCATAGCTTTTCTGAAGGGGACTTTTAAAATTGATGTTATTTATTTTTTTCATCAGGACACTGTTAGAATGTTTGGAGTTTATATTAGGGGGAGTTAGATTTAATGTTTTATAAACCGATGCGATACCAGGCCCACGTTGGGCCTGATATTGAAGCATATCAGGCCCACGTTGGGCCTGATATTGAAGCATATCAGGTCCAACGGAGGTTGATTATATTTTAATTTTTTCCCTGCACCTATAAAGCTTTAAATAATGTTTTTTCAACAGATTTGGAGTCCTTGGAACTCCAGAATACCACTCGAACTGAAATGGGTCGAATTAGAGGTGTCTAGGTCCATCAGTGGGTTTTGAGCAAAACGCACTGATGGCCATCCCCTTCTTGGATTTACCTGAAATCACGTTTCCTGTGAAGGTCAAACTGGGGAGAAGGTATATCTGGTGTCCAAACGTATTTATACCCCATTTATAAAAAGGTATTGCTCCGTGCCAGTTGGCACAGAACAGTGCACAACTTTTTTGAAGGGGACTTTTATAATTGATGTTATTTATTTTTTTCATCAGGACACTGTTAGAATATTTGGAGTTTAATTAGGGGGAGTTAGATCTAATGTTTTATGAACCGATACGATACCTGGCCCACGTTGGGCCTGATATTGAAGCATATTAGGCCCACGTTGGGCCTGATATTGAAGCATATCAGTCCCAATGAAGGTTGATTATATTTTATTTTTTTTCCCTGCACCTATAGAGGTTTAAATAAGGATTTGCCAGCAGATTTGGAGTCCTTGCAACTCCGGAATTGTTGGTTGCTACTCAGAAAACCTAATGGTTCCACTGTACAAAAATTTTGTACAAAGGTTTGAACCTTTTCCTAGTTACCATGTGTTCTTTTAAATTAAACTTGGATCGCCTGCGGAACTTAACACGTTTGATCCAAAGTTTAATCTATTTGTTCTTTTAGGTTTAGACTCGGATCTCCTGCGGAACTTAACACGTTCGATCCAAATCACCTATGTTATTAATTCCATTAAATATTAGTTTCCAAAATTGACTTCCAGGACTGCATGATGAGGCACATGACCTTCTTGGATATGGGAACAACCACCACCGCCTAGACAATGCCTTTTAAGGAAAGTTAATATTTAATTTCCTTAAATAACTTTAGGTCAACCGAAAAGAACAATCAAATCACAAGGAAAAGAAAAACAAAAGAACACAACATCGAAAATAAATTCGAAATACTAGAATCGCATGCCTCTTGTATTTGGTATTATTTCCAAAAATAACTAGTATGATGCGGAAAGGAAAAATACTAGTTATACCTTTTAGAAAGACCTCTTGATCTTCTACCGTATTCCTCTTCTAACTTCGGACGTTGTGTTGGCAATGATCTTCCAAGATAAGGACCACCTAGCACATTCTTCTTCTTCCTTCAAGTTTCGGCTAAGCACCAAAAATCCAAGGATGAAGAACTTTTTCCACCAACTAAGCTCCAAGGGATGCAAGCTTTCTTTCCTTCTTCTTCTTCTTCTCCAAGTAGTATCCGGCCACCAAAAAAGCTCCAAGCAAGGAAAAGTTTCGGCCACCACAAAGAGGAAGAGAGGGAGAGAGGATGGCCGGCCACACCAAAGAAGAAAAGAGGGAGAAGAATAATAAAGGTTGTGTGTCTTGAAGGCATCCCAACCCCCTCTTTTATAATCCTTAGCTTTGGCAAGTAAGGAATTTTAATTATAATAAAATTTCCTTAACTTTCCTTGACATGAATTAATTAAGAAAAATAAAATAAAATATCCCAATTAATCATATCATGGTCGGCCACCTCATGGAGAGCAAACAAGATAATTTTCAATCAACAATTAAAAATTCCTTATTTGTCTTCGAAAATTTTAAAAAATAAAATTTTCCTTTAAAATCCCTTTATGGTTGATAAAAATAAATTTCTATAATTTTAATTTTTCAACATGTGAATAATTTATAAAGAAGAAAAATAAAATATCTTTCCAATCTACAAATAAGGAAAGAGATCTAATCTCTTTCTTTAATATTTTGTATATCCTTTTAAAAGAGATATTTTAATTTTAAATCTCTCTAATAAATTATATCTTTCACATAAGAAAAATTTAAAATTAAAATTCTTTTAAATTTAATGGGGCCGGCCACCTAAGCTTGGGCTCAAGCTAGGGTCGACCACCCATGAACCAAGGCTTGGCCGACCCTAGCTTGAACCACAAGCTAGCTTGGCCGACCCCTACATCATGGGTACGAAGGTGGGTATAGGTGGGTATAGTACTCTATAAATAAGAGGCTACGATAGGAACCGAGAGGAGAAATTGGTTTTGGTCTCCCGAGAAAATTAAGCATCCCGTGTTCGCCCCGAACACACAACTTAATTTTATCAATAATAATTCATTCCACTAGAGAACTATTATTGAACTACCGCACCAATCCCAAATTACATTTTTGGGCTCCTTCTTATTATGAGTGTGTTAGTCTCCCTATGTTTAAGATGTCGAATGCCCACTAATTAAGTGAGTTACTGACAACTCATTTAATTAATATCTTAATCCAAGAATAGTACCACTCAACCTTATCATCATGTCGGACTAAGTCCACCTGCAAGGTTTAACATGACAATCCTTATGAGCTCATCTTGGGGACATTATTAACCTAGATTACTAGGACACAGTTTCCTTCTATAATCAACAACACACACTATAAGTGATATCATTTCCCAACTTATCGGGCTTATTGATTTATCGATCTAAATCTCACCCATTGATAAATTAAAGAAATAAATATCAAATATATGTGCTTGTTATTATATTAGGATTAAGAGCACACACTTCCATAATAACTGAGGTCTTTGTTCCTCTATAAAGTCAGTATAAAAGAAACGACCTCTAATGGTCCTACTCAATACACTCTAAGTGTACTAGTGTAATTATATAGTCAAGATAAACTAATTCCTAATTACACTACGACCTTCCAATGGTTTGTTCCTTTCCATTTTGGTCATGAATTACTGTTTATAATTTATAAGGTACTGATAACATCATCTTCTGTATGTGGCACCACATACTATGTTATCTACAATATAAATTAATTGAACAACAACTACTAAATGTAGACAATTTGACCAAATGTGATTCTTTATTTAAAATAAATGTTTACAAAAACTTAGGCTTTCAGTATACACTCTAACAGGAATATCACTCGAACTGAAATGGGTCGAATCAGAGGTGTCTAGGTCCATCAGTGGGTTTTGACCAAAACCCACTGATGGTCATCCCCTACTTGGATTTACCTGAAATCACGTTCCCTATGAAGGAATGACTGGGGAGAAGGTATATCTGGTGTCAAAACGTATTTATACCCCATTTATAAGAAGGTATTGCTCTGTGCCAGTTGGCACGGAACAGTGCACAACTTTTCTGAAGGGGACTTTTATAATTGATGTTATTTATTTTTTTCATTAGGACACTGTTATAATGTTTGGAGTTTATATTAGGGGGAGTTAGATTTAATGTTTTATGAACCGATACGATACCAGGCCCACGTTGGGCCTGATATTGAAGCATATTAGGCCCAACGGTGGTTGATTATATTTTATTTTTTTCCCTGCACCTATAGAGGTTTAAATAAGGATTTGCCAGTAGATTTGGAGTCCTTGAAACTCCGGAATATCACTCAAACTGAAATGGGTTGAATAAGAGGTGTCTAGGTCCATCAGTGGGTTTTGACCAAAATCCACTGATGGCCATCCCCTACTTGGATTTATCTGAAATCACGTTCCCTGTGAAGGTATGACTGGGGAGAAGGTATATCTGGTGTCAAAACATATTTATTCCCCATTTATAAGAAGGTATTGCTCTGTGTCAGTTGGCACAGAACAATGCATAGCTTTTCTGAAGGGGACTTTTATAATTGATGTTATTTATTTTTTTCATCAGGACATTGTTAGAATGTTTGGAGTTTATATTAGGGGGAGTTAGATTTAATGTTTTATGAAACGATACGATACCAGACCCACGTTGGGCCTGATATTGAAGCATATCAAGCCCAACGGAGGATGATTATATTTTATTTTTTTCCCTGAACCTATAGAGGTTTAAATAAGTATTTGCCAGCAGATTTGGAGTCCTTGCAACTCCGGAATACCACTAGAACTGAAATGGGTCGAATTAGAGGTGTCTAGGTCCATCAGTGGGTTTTAACCAAAACCCACTGATGGCCATCCCCTACTTGGATTTACCTGAAATCACGTTCCCTGTGAAGATATGACTGGGGAGAAGGTATATCTGGTGTCAAAACGTATTTATATTCCATTTATAAGAAGGTATTGCTCCGTGCCAGTTGGCACGGAACAGTGCATAGCTTTTCTTTTCAACCCTATGGAAGGAGACTTTTAAAATTGATCTTATTTATTTATTTTTATCAGGACACTATTAGAATGTTTGGAGTTTATATTAGAGGGAGTTAGAATCAAGCTTTATGAAACGATACAATACCAGGCCCACGTTGGGCCTGATATGCTCTCATATCAGGCCCACGTTGGGCTTGATATTGAAGCATATCAGGCCCAACGGAGGTTGATTATATTTTATTTTTTTCCCAGCACCTATAGAGGTTTAAATAAGGATTTGCCAGTAGGTTTGGAGTCCTTGCAACTCCAGATTACCACTCGAACTAAAATGAGTCCAATCAGAGGTGTCTAGGTCCATCAGTGGGTTTTGTCCAAAACCCACTAATGGCCCTCCCCTACTTGGATTTACCTGAAATAGCATTCCCTCTGAATTTCTTACTAGGGAGATGGTATATATGGTGTCAAAACGTATTTATACCCTGTCTAAGAAGGTATAGCTCCGTGCCATTTGCCACGGAACAGTGCACCTCTTTTATTTTTCAATGACCGAGAAATGATGTCCTATCTTATTTTGCAAGAATTACTACAATCCCTTTGTGCGAGTTTTATCTCATTTATATTTCACCACATATTTACGTGAATTTGAAATTACGAATCCCTTCCTGTTGAATTGAAATGTATCGCATTTTTATTTTACACAATGGAGATATGGTGTGAAGTATTATTTCTGCCTTGCAGGTGATGGTTTACACTTCTCATACCTACAATAACACTATAATACAAAATAAATACTCCATAAACCTATATAATAGAAACATCACTTTCCACAACTGTTTTTCTTACAATCCTATATATGTACTTCATACAAAACATATGACTCAACTCCTCCAATTTACAATTCACTCAAAAACCAGGGGCTGGCGGCATTCTACATGTCCTCCGATTATGACCCAGTTGTTTGCACCTGCTGCATTTGTTTTTTACCTTCCCATTATGTTTCGACTCGATCCTTGCCTTCTTTCGCCTACCAGGCTGCACAAGGTTACGGGGACGTAGCACTATAATGTTGTTGACTCCCCTAGGCCAAAATTCCTTGCTTCGACAAGGGTAAATACGATCCATGTATGTCGTTTTCCAATTCTGTGAATGAAAATAATGCTCACAATATGGGAGTGTATCCATGTTCCGGTGAATTATGACAACAATTGCATGTGAGCAAGGCAATCCTGAAATTTGAAACTCCCCACAGTTACAATATTTTCTCTCCAAATCAATAATGTATGAAGCACCCCATGTCTCTACTTCCATTTCGGATAGAGAGTAGGGGTGGACTTTATATCGTCTAGCTTTCTCCCTCCTTGATTCCATTTCTTTGGTAGCATGAGGTGTCAACGCAACATACCATTTCGACGCTTCCTCCTTACGGTTAAAGAACCATTGAGCTACCTTTCTTCTGGTATTATCAATTAACCTGTTTATCGGAAGTTCACATGTCTCCTTGAACAAAGCATTTAAACTCTCTACATAATTGGTCGTTAGCATTGTGTACCTTCTGCCACTAAAGTGTACATTAGCTCATCTTTTAGGGCCAATGTTCTGAAGCCACTTATGAGCATCTGGATGTTTTTCAAGCATGGACTGCATTATGAGATCATATTGTAGTGTTGTATTTGCTCGAGCTGCTGCCCAAAACAACCCTAAACCTGACCTACTGCCAGTATCTGTTACCATATTGCAAGACATGTGGTGGCAACAAAAAGCATGATGGGCAGTAGGGTAGACTATCCTAACTGCTGCTATAATGCTACGATGTCTATCTAATACTATACTCATTGACTCTGGATCAACATTAAAGAATCTCTTCGTATGATCCAGAAACCACTCCCATGTAGACCCACATTCAACTTCAGCGATTCCAAAGGCTATTGGGAGGACATTGTCATTAGCATCTATTGATGTAGCCATCAACAACACACCCGGATATTTGCCTCTTAGGTGTGTCGCATCAATTTCAATTAATTTACGAAGATAAGACCTGAATACTCTTCTATAAGCTCCAAAACCCCAAAAACAGCGTTGGAACTGATTAACCCCATTCCTGTGTAGTGCCACATAGGTTTCAAGATCCCTGACTCTTAACTCACGTAGATATAGTGGAAGATCTCTATATGCTTAGTCATAATCTCCAACAACCTTCTTCATCGCTTTCTCTCGTGCTATGTATGCTTTTCTGTAGGATATGGTCACTCCGAACCTAGCGTTTATATCTGCTATAATCATACTTGGCTTATATTGTTCATTAGCAAGAAATTGCTCTTCAACAAAAGAAGCTACAAAGGATGAAGAGCATGCTTGATGATCAGCACTTTCCCTAATGGTGCCACATTGGTGTTCCTTTATATATTTTGTAACAATGAACTCTACATCCCCCCGGGCAACTACTCTCTACTTACACGGTTGATTGAAGCAGACAGCTTTTACTTTATTTTTTCGAGTGTCAACTGGGTTATATCTCATATGTTTAACCATGGCATGATTCACAAGTTCATTCTTGAACTCTTGTCGAGACAGAAATATCTGTCCTACAAAAAATTCATGCTGATCTGTTGCCTCTTCAATTGGCCTTTAGAGCAATCGAGAATTTAGAATATATGGATCATCAGCTATTGGGAACTCCTCCTCTTAGTCACTGTACTATTTTTAAGATATTTCATATTGTTCAATCTGCATATCATCAGCAAAGAATTCTTGTACCTCTGTATTGCATTGCATCTCCTCTCCATTTCGGTTATAATACCCTTCCTCCTCACTCCAAGTATGCTCATAGTAATCAACAAGTGTTGCACACGTGTTCAGAACCTCATCTTCTTGAATACTAGCTTCTTCATTTAGATCAAATGTGAAATTACTGCTTGTATTTCTATTTGTGTTAGGCACACAACTATACTGCGAAGATGATGGAATATTTGTTCTGGCTACTTCTCCTACATTAGCTGCATGCCTAATGCTAGAATTTGCATCAAGAGTATTCCATATGATATCAGACCCCTTTTGAAGCATATACTTCTTGTAAACTAGAACCACCACTTACTAAACCCTAAACCAAAAATAAAGAATTTTTAGCCTAACTTAACTATCAATGTCAGAAACTAACAATACTTAAATCGATTAAGTCTTCTATTACATCATAATTCAGGTGTTGTTGAATATTATTCCCCCCACACAACCAAAATAAACCATAACAACACTTTTTCCCGCCACCCTTCCCACCAATATTGTCATTTTTATTTATCATCACTACCCTAATTTATAGTAAAAAAATCAATACATACATGTCTAAATCTTTAAATGTGTGTTTCTACTAATTTCCCTCTTGCAAGAAGTTTGTCCTTCTCGGCTGACGTTCTTAACTTAATTTGTCCTTGATCTCCTCTAGCAACTCTTACGCCATTATGCCATAAACCTAACTGGTCTATTGCAATCCCGCCAACCAGCATGAGCAGTAATGGCAAGCGCAGGGTTCATATTACTTTCAAGTTTATAACACCACGCAGAGGGATGGAGGGAGAGAGAGGGTGACAAGACGTGCATCCGAACCACAAATTATTTTTCAATTCTATTTTCGGCTTGGACGCTTGGAAAAATGTGTTTAAAAAAGACGGTTGCCAGGTTAGCCAAAGGGGTAATCTGGGAATAGATTTTGGTAAACTGCGCCTTTTGGTAAATACAAAACGGTGACACACCTTTTGGTAAATACATGAAACCTAGTACGCCTTTTGGTAAATTGCCGTAAATATTTATGGTCTTAATTGGATATCTGAAAATTGAAGAGATGGAAAGTTAGAGATGTGATGTTCATGTTAATTTCCTATAAATTTTACATGGACTTGCAACACAAACTACGTCAGTGCCGAGTCAAGGAAGGGGTCTCCGACGTTGGCCCTCCGACGCTCATGTCAGTCACCGATGATGAGGAATGAAGAGGAGCAACAAGAAGACTGTAATGCAAACAGTGAATATAGCATACCTCTGCCGATGCTTGGACCCTCCTTTATATAGGGCTCAGGTAGCGCACGTGCACGCTTCTCAAAGTGAGCACACTTCTCAAAGCTTTTCTTGAAAAGACTTGTCAGTAAAGTGTCTCTGACATAGTACCTTAACGGGTCGAGCATATCTCTGAAGTGACAGTGGAAACTTCTGTCGTACGATCTTCTGGCAGTCCATACCCGGTGTCGGCGAGACCAACTCCCAAAAGGATGTTGATGGATATCAATGTACTGTACCACTAGGCCAAACAGGTTGGTCGCTCAGCCGGCTATTCGTCGCTCTGGTGCCTCGTCCTATCGGCAAGAACCTCGATACTCCTTTGTCTGCTTGGCCGAAGTTCCCCTTTGCCACTGTTGAGACATGCTGTCAGGCCGAGCAAGGTAGCCGCTCGGCCGAAATTGAGCTCTATCGATGTCGGGCTCTGCTGTCTGGCCGATCGGGGTAGCCGCTATGCTAGACTTCTACACGTCGTTCTCCCTTGAGCGTCGATTGTTTGATTGTTCCCTGTGTCGAAGATGACGACGGGTCGTATCCTTATCCTCGATCGGGGTATGCTTCGCCCGACCGACCGATGCCATCATACTCGTTGACCACCTTGACTTTGACCTCTACTGTGGCAGCAGGATGGGACCCTTCATCATCACCGCATCATATATATATATATATATATTATAAATTATTATTCTAATAATTTTTTACCTCTACATCATTTAAATTGCCTCCAAATAAAGAAGAGAGGACACTTTCGAGGTGATCAGGGTTGCCCCCTCTTACATCAAAACTAACTTATGTGCAAACCTAGTGAACCAGAACTGCACACTACAAAAAAGAGAGTTGACTCGTCTTATTTCATGTCATGTGATCCCGTTTAAAATTGGCAAAAGTTGGACCACTAGTGAAATGACTTTGAAGTTGATCACAAGAAGATCTGGACTACTGGTGAAGAAGAAAAACCTCGAAGGGGATCACCTACAAGATCACAGGGTGTAGGAGCAAGAGGGAACTTAAGTAGGCAGTTTAGGAGGTTCCTAGTTGTTGCGTAAAGAGAGGGCAATACCTCTCAATCCCTAATGCGGAAGAAAATGAAGAGAGAAAGAGATCGCACGGAGTAACGAAATAAAGACATACAAAAAGAGCAAATATGAGGAAGAAGAAGGAGAAGAGTTACTGTAGTTCGACGACGTGTCTACTCCACAAAAACGGTCGAAACTTTATTAAAATTCTCTCTGCACAAGAGAATCACATTCAATGATTCTCATGATACAATAGGTTTACAATGATCCCTATAAATAGTGCCTAAACTTCAGACCCAATAAAACTGTAATAAAATTTTGTTACAAAAAATTGTAACTAAATTCTATTATGAAAAATCATAACAGAATTCTATTATGAAAAAATCTTAGCAGATTTTTCTTCCATGACATCCCTCTTATTGGCCTTCATTCAGATGAGTCACCCTTCAACAATTTTCACTTTGGAAAATATTCACCCATTCGAAGAATATAAGTATCTGAGCAAAACTCCACCTGAATCTCTGGGTCTAGGCTTCCTTCCTCTAGCATCTAGAGATATGGATCAAGTTCAAGCAATGCTTGAACTTCTCTGTAGTTACTAGTTGTGTCAATATGTCTGCAACATTGTCTGTAGTGCGAATCTTCTCAAGTTGAATTTTTTTTGGAAACAATCAGCTCTTTGATCTTATGAAACCTTACATCAATATGCTTGGTTCTTGTATAATACACCTGATTTTTCATCAAATAGATACAACTCTGACTACCGCATAACAACTTGACTTCATCTTGTTGAATGCCCAGTTCTCTGACTAACCCTGAAAGCTATAAAGCTTCCTTCATTGCTTCAGTTGTTGCCATGTACTCCGACTCTATAGTAGACAATGCAATAATAGCTTGAATCATAGACTTCTAACATATAGGTCCCCTGCTACAGTGAACACGTATCCTGTAGTAGACCTCCTATTATCTAAATCTTCTGCATAGTTTATATCTATGTATCTAGCAACTGAAGGATCTTCTAGTTGTCTACTGAATATGATGCTATAATAAGTTATATTTATCAAGTATATAAAAAACCACTTCATTGCATCCCAATGCGGTTGACCAGGATTTGAGAGAAATTTACTGACCATATTAACTACTTACATCAAATCTAGTCTCATGAAAATCATGATATACATCAAACAACCAACTGCCCTGACATAATGAACTTGATATCTCTTGGATCTCCTTATCGTCTTTGGGCACTGTGTATTGATAACTTGAAGTGATGCGCCAAGGGTGTGCCGCTGACTTTGCATTCTTCATGTTGAACCTATCCAACACCTCCATATAGCTACTTTGACACAACCATAATCTTCCTACAACTCTATCCCTATGAAACTCCATCTCAAGAATTTATTTGGTCTCTCCCAAATCTTTCATGTTAAATTCCTTGCTTAGTAGTCTTCTCAATTTGTCAACCTCTTTCATCTTCTTCATAACAACCCACTTGAACTCTATAGCTTGTTTTCCCTTAGGAAGTTCTAATAAATCCCATGTTTGATTCTCATGCAGTGACTCCATCTTTGCTGTCATAGCATCCATCCACTTGTTCTTTTCAGAGTTGTGTACCACCTCCTGAAAATATGTACAGTCTCTACTATTAGTGATAAACACATAAGATACAAAGTCTTTGAATCTGTATATGGTGGGTGGTTTTACGACTCATCTCATTTTGTCACTAGCTATAGTGTGATGCTCTATATGCTCTAAGCTAAAATCATTGGAGTCATGAGTCTCTAGCTCCACCTGTACAATATCTTTCTCTTTGTTGTTTTGTGATGTTTCATTTTCTTCTTCCTGAGCACGTTGTAGCTGTTGGGACACTTTAGAAGGGGGGGGGTGAATATTTTGTCGCGCTTCAATGATGATGATTTGCAACAGATAGAATATAACAAGTAGATTTACTTGATATCCACCTCAAGAAGAGGTGATTAATCCAAGGATCCACACATGACGCACTATCCACTATGAAAACAACTCCTTCTCGGAACAATTGGAGGTGGAGAAGCCTCGTACAACACAAGAACAAGAATACAACTCTAAACAAGAAGTAAATGTAAAAATACAACTCAAAACCTCTTCTTACTTAATCTCTTGTTGCTTTTGGATGCCTCTGGACCAGTTGGAGAGTGCTACAACACTTGTCTTCCAAAGCTCAAGATATGGCGAAATGTGTGAAGAAGAATCATGTAAGCGCTACAGAGAATAACGCTCGAAAAACCCTTTTCTAGGGTTACCGTTGGTACCTTAATCGATTAAGCATCCCCTTAATCGATTACCACATCAATAACCTACATAAACAACTATATTTTCAACCTTAATCGACTACCCTAGTCGATTAGGCATTGTTGAATCAATTAGCCAGATCGATTCAGCTACCCTCTATTCAATCACGAGAAACCCCGTAAGCGATTAAGCCTTCCTGCTTAATCTCTTACCAAACTCTCTGTGCCTTTTGCGAAATCCAGCTTAAGCGATCACCCTGATCGCTTAAGCTTCGAACAGATCCTTTTATTTGATGCAGAAGGCACCGTAAGTGATTACCCTAATCGATTACATTGTTCTAATCGATTACACCAATCGATTAGGAGGTCTTTCTCGTGATTCCAAACTTAAGTGATTACCTTAGTCACTTAAGATATGGTAATCGACTAACCTAGTCAATCACCAAACACAACTTCCCAACCAAAGTCTAGGGTTTCTTTACCCAACATCCGGTCAACCTTGGCCTATTGGAACTCCTTTTTACCTAGCATCTGGTCAACCTTGACTACTGAGACTTCTTAACACCAGATGTCCAGTCAAACTCGACCCACCTGGATTTCCATATGCATGGTTTTACTCACTAGGACTTCCTCACTGCCTAACTTCACTTACTAGGACTTTTCACCCGACTTCACTTACTAGGATTTTCCTTCTACCTAGTTTTACTTACTAGGGCTTTTCAATTGTCTAGCTTCACTCACCAGAACTTCTCATTTACCTAGCTTCACTCACTAGGACTTTTCTTCTACCTAACTTCACTCACTAGGACTTTTCACCTAGCTTCACTCACTAGGATTTTTCAACTGCCTAGCTTCACTCACTAAGGCTTTTCAACTGCCTGGCTTCACTCACCAGGACTTCCCACACCCAACTTAGATTTTCTTCTTCTGCCAACCTTACCATTAGATTGCCCTTACCCATCTTCCAGTTAGGACTTCCCTATCAAGTATTTGGTCAACATTAATCTGCTTGACTCTTCTTCACATCAAACTGATCAAGCCTTGACCAATCTTCCCAAATGGACAATTTCACCTAGGGTGGCAATTCGGTTTGGATTCGGGTTGACAGGTTGGTGGGTTAGCAAATGACAACCTGAACCCAACCTGATTATTAATTCGGGTCAAACTATTCAACCTGAACCTGATCTGTTTATTTGCACTTGACCCGAACCCGACCCGTTTGACCCGAACATGACCTGAATTCATTAAAGAAATTTTGTATATTAAATTAAAAATTAAAAATAATATTTATCTACACAAACTGAAAATCCATATCATAAATGATAAGCCATAGCAACATTGCAATCAATAGCATATCTCTATGTTTAGGGTTTTACTGTTTATCTTTTTTAAATTTGTAATTTTAGTTTTAATTTATAATTATTTATAAACAAGTTCGCAGGTTGTAATTGGGTCATTTCAAGTTGACCCGAACCCGACCTGTTTATTAATTGAGTCAATTGAGTTGACTCGATTTTGACCCGAACCCGAAACTACCCAACCTTAACCTGATTCTTTCGTGTTCGGTTCGGGCCGTGTTTTCGTGTTGGGTCAAAAATTACCACCCCTAATTTCACCTGTAATTTCTATATATTGTCAAATATCAAAACTCAAACATCCAGACTCAAGTTAGCTTGAGCCAACTCAAGGTTAGTCAAATTGGTCAATCTTGACCTAGGAAAATTGCACTAATAGTAGCATGACCTTTGTTGGTACAATCATACCTTAAAAGTTTCAATGATTGATAATTATTTAAGTTTAAGTTAATACACTGGATCTAACTTGAGTTACAAGTTTGTAGTGTAAGAGAAGTCCAAGAAGGTCGAGGACTGAATTCTTGGCAAGAATAAGTCCTTGTAGGTTGGAAGATCGGATGCAAGAAAAAAGAAGTCCAAGAAGGTCGAAGACCAGATTCTTAGCAAGAAGAAGTCCTTGTAGGTTGGAAGACTAGATGGGCAAGGCTAGAGAAGACGAAGAAAGATCAGAGACCAGATTCTTAGCATGAAGACCCAAAGATGAGGAAGCTCCAGGCATAAAGTCCAGGGGATCGGAGGTTCATCTGGCATGAGATATTTGGGATAGAAGGGAGCATGTGCCAAAGGGTTTAGGGTGAAAATTCTATTTTAGGGTTCACCAATCGATTGGTAAGTTTACAAATCGATTGGTGAGCTAAAACCTAAAAGCCGAAAGCAAAAGAGTGTATTAATCAATTGGCTACAATTGTCAATCAATTGATAATCAAACTCAAGAATATAGAGAGCTCTGAAATCTATTGGTTGATCGATTGGGAAACTACCAATTGATTAGATGATTGATTGAGAGGATTTCATTGTGAGAATAGAAAGCTCTGTGATCGATTGGCTAATCTATTGAGAAGCTTTCTTTGCGAAAATAGAAAGGTCCAAGATCAATTGACTAATCGATTGGGAAACTATCAATCGATTAGCTGATCGATTGAGAGGATTTCATCTCGAGAACGTAAAGCTCCATGATGATTGATTGATTGGGAAGCTTTCTTTACGAGAATAGAAAGATTTCAGATCAATTAACTAATCAATTAAGAAACTTCCAATCGATTAGCTGATCGATTAAGAGGATTTCATCGTGAGAACAGAAAGCTCCGTGATCGATTGACCAATTGATTGAGAAACTACTAATTGATTGGGTGATCAATTGGGATGTCTTCTTCGCGAGAAAAGAAGGTTCTCTAATCGATTGGCGGATCAATTAAAGTGGCTAATCAATTTGTGATAAATATTAATCAATTTTGATTCAAAATGAAATAATCTCAACTATTGATTTAGCGTCAATAACGCTCAATAGATAGTTCTTAATAAATTGAGGCATTTTTCAATCAATTGATATTAGGATGAACTATGTCATGCAAGTAAATTGCTCCTCCCTACACTAAGAAAGAACACCTTCAACATTTTGTGGGTAACTAAGAATATATAATATAACAACCAGAGATGGCCCTAAGGCGGTCATGGTGGGGTTGTTGCACAGGGTCCCACCTTCGACAGGGCCCATTTTATTTTTTAAAACAATAATTTCTTTTAAAAAATAACATAATTAAACCTCCATTTCTTATTTCTCAACCTTATTTGTTCTTTTTTTTTGTTCGTGTCTCTTTAACTCTTCCGTTCAATCTTAGCGCCACAGCAATAGAGCCTCCGAAGAAGTCGCAAACCAAGAGCGCAACGCTGATCTTCAACGAGATCTCCATGCTCTTCTCATTTCCATAGTCTGGGCCGCTTTGATCTTAGGTAATGCCGAAAGAAAACTATGGATCGCGTTGGCCGGCTAGAAGGGGGGTTGAATAGCCCTGCAAAAGTAAAAACAAACTACCCTTCATAGAATTTTAATTGAACACTTACATAAAATAAATAAACAGGAAATAACAAGAAGAAGAGGCACCAGATTTGACTTGGTTACAATCGAGGAGGTTGTTAATCCAAGGAAGATGATCGCACTAAATTCTCCTTCAGGTGGAGAAGCCTCTTAGAGCAATAACGCATAGAAAAATAGAAGCTAAACTCTAAACAAAGCGTACAAGTGTTGGAAATGCTAATTGCTTGAGTATTTTGAAAGCTTCTGGACCAACGCTGTATTTATAGCCTTGGTCGGGGCGCCTGGTAGGGGTCCAGATGCCTGGGAGGGGATAAAATTTGATCCCCTTCGCAACGGATCACGTTTGACCATGATCCGGTCAAAACTTGATTTCGGGCGCTCGGAATGGCTCCAGGCGCCTGGACCACTAAAGTCAATAAGGTTGACTTTTGGTCCTAACCCTCTGCCCCGGTGCTGCTCGCCTCGGTCCGGGTCTTCTGCTCCAACTCCGCTCGCTTGGGTGATTTTAGCCAACCGAAATAAGGCTCACCCGAACCCAATTTTGACCTTCTCGAGCAACCTGCTTCCGCTCCAGCTTCTCGTCCCTCGGAAACGTCGCGCGCCTCCTTCTCGTCCGCCCACATACTCTTCCGCAGCACCTCGTACCTCAGACACACCGAGTCCGTCGGCTCTCTCCCATGCCGTCCTTCTCACTAACTGTGTCTTTTGCTTGACTCCCTGTGCTCCTAAGCTCCTGCACACTTAGACACAAGATTAAAACACCACAGGACCTAACTTAACTTGTTGATCACATCAAAATAACCTTGGGATTCCAACAATCTCCCCCTTTTTGATGTGAGCAACCCAAGTTAAGATAGGATAAATAAACATAAAAATGAAATAACTAATATTGTAATAAAGTACAAAAAGATAGAAAAATCTAGAAAATATTAGTCTCCCTCCCTCTAAACTTATACTTTTCCTTCTCCCCCTTTGATCACATAAAAAAATGAGGTTCCAAGAAAAATCTAAGGGTTAAAACTTAGAAAATTTTGAAAATTATTTCAATGATTTTTAGAAAACATTTCTAAGTAAAAGAAAATCTTAAATAAAATTTCTAAGTTAGAAAAAAAATCTAAGTTAGACAATTTTGCATGAAAAAATATTTTGAAAAATTTCTAAGTTTTGGCAAAAATTATTTTTGAGAAATTTTTAAGCAGAAAACTTAAGCAAGAAATTTTTTCTAAGAAAAAAAATATTTTTTTAATTTCCAAAAAAATATTTGAAAGACTTTCTAAAGTATTATTTAATTTTAACTTTAATACTTTATCAGAAAGTTAATTAAACATTTCATTTCAATATTTTGGCTTCTAGACAGTGGCGGTGCACTAGGCCTTCTTGGTTATTGGAGTAACAACCACTTTCTTAGACAAAGTCTCATAAAGAAATTAACTGTTTAATTTTCTCACTGAAAGCGCTAAATCCAATTAATAGTTCAAGTTAAACAAGACTTTGGAACCCAATATAGGTTCCAGCCTACTGGATTAACTAAAAATTTCTTAGGGACATACCTTTTTGAAATATTTATAATTTGTCTTTGGTGATATCTAAAATACCAATTTAGATTGCTGTATTTTCTAAAATTTGTATTATGGGAACATGCATGATTTTTTAAAGAATCTATTTGTCTTTTCAAATTTTCATTTTCTAACTTTAATTTGTCTAACTCTTCTAATGGGCAAGACTTAGCTAGAATTACTTTTAAAATTTTAATTTCCTTTTTTAACTTGCAGCAGTCTTTAATTAACAATTTAACAAACTTAAAGAGTTTATTGGGAGGAAGAGATCATACCTGACTTACCTTGTCGTTCTCATTATCCGTGTCTCCCCCTGAACTGTTGCTTTCTTTCGAAATAGCTCCCCCTTCATTGATGCTCTCGATGCTCATTTCAGACGAGCTTGAATTGTAGTCCTCGTCTTGATGACTTGCCATTAATGCAAGTCCGGAGAAGGTCTCGACTTCCGATTCGAATGACGTATCATCCCACGTCGCCTTTAAGACCTTGCGCTTGCTTGTTTGGACAGACTTCTTACCTTTGTCTTTGTCCTTATTCTTTAGCTTGGGGCAGTTGTCCTTGACGTGCCCTTCTTCGTTGCAGTGGTAGCAGCGGATCATCCTTTTCTCTCTACCCTGCGGATTGTTAGTTTTTCTAAAATTAAATAACTTCTTAAAGCATCTTTACCATCATAACCAATTCCTCATCGTCGAGGGAAGACTCTGACTTAGGTTCATCTCTCGATACTTTGAGGGCGATGTTTTGCTTGGGCTCCTTTGTACCTGCACATATTGATTCATGCACTTCAAATGTGGAAAATAATTCTTCTAATGTAATTTTTTCTAAGTCTTTCGAAATATAAAAGTTATCTACTAGTGATGCCCATTTTGAATTTCTAGGAAATGAATTGAGTGTGTACCTTAGTGAATCTCGGTTACTTACCTTTTCTCCGAGATTCGAAAGCCCGGTGATGATTTCTTTAATCTTTGAGTGCAGATGTGCGATTGTTTCATTTTCTTCAAGTCACAGGTTGGTGAGCTGGTTGCGAAGTAAATCCCGTCTTGCGAGCTTGGCTTCGGATGTTCCTTCGTGCAGATCAAGGAACTTTTCCCACAGTTCCTTTCCTGAATTGCAGTTGCCAATCCGATTGACTTCTTGTGGCAGAAGAACGCTCAGTAGATGGAATTCTGCCTTGCCGTTTGCCACCTAGTCGGCTCGCTCCTTTTCGTCCATTGGTACTTTTCTTTACCTTCTGGTGCTATAAAACCGAACTCCATTATTAATAATAAATTGAAATCGGTTTTAAAAAATACATGTATTCGCTTTTTCCAACTAGTGAATTTCTCTTCGAATTTCAGCGGGTAGATGCTTGGTCCGACCATTGATTCGTTGCTTCATTCGACGGTTAGTCCTCTTGAAGTGTCCTCGCTCTGATATCACTTGTTGGATCGCGTTGGCCGTCTATAAGGGGGGGTTAAATAGCCCTGCAAAAGTAAAAATAAATTACCCTTCACGGACTTTTAATTGAACACTTGTATAAAATAAATAAACAGAAAATAACAAGAAGAAGAGGCATTGGATTTGACTTGGTTACAACCGGAGAGGTTGTTAATCCAAGGAAGATGATCACACTAAATTCTCCTTCATGCGGAGAAGCCTCTTATAGCAATGACGCACAGAAAATAGAAGCTAAACTCTAAAGAAAACGTACAAGTGTTGGAAATGCTAATTGCTTGAGTTTTTTGAAAGCTTTTGGACCAAGGTTGTATTTATATCCTTGGTCGGCGCGCCTGGGAGGGGATACAATTTTATCCCCTTCGTAACGGATCATGTTTGACCGCGATCTGGTCAAAACTTGATTCCAAGCGCCCGGAATGGTTCCGAGCGCCCGGACCACTAAAGTCAATAAGGTTGACTTTTGGTCCTGATCCTTTGCTTCGGTGCTGCTCGCCTCGGTCCGAGTCTTCCGTTCCGGCTCCGCTCGCTTGGGTGATTTCAGCCAATCGAAATAAGGCTCACCCGAACCCAATTTCGACCTTCTTGAGCAACCTTCCGCTCCGACTTCTCGTCCATCAGAAACACCGCGTGCCTCCTTCTTGTCCGCTTGCATACTCTTCCGCAGCACCTCGTACCTTAAACGTACCGAGCCCGTCGGCTCTCTCCTGTGTCGTCCTTCTCGCTAGCTGCATCTTTTGTTCGAGTCCCTGTGCTCCTAAGCTCCTGCATACTTAGACACAAGGTTAAAACACCACAAGACCTAACTTAACTTGTTGATTATATCAAAACAATCTTGGGATTCTAACAAAAACCTCCTGTGATTCTCTGCTTTTGTTTCTTAATTGTTCACTATGTGTCTTTGTCGCTTTGACCATTCGAATTGGGGATCTTACTTGTCATCCTCCCACTTTGGTTTTTGTTCATTGTGATCTGAAAGACAGAAAGGAGTTTACTTTGTTCATCTGGCAATTGACTCCTATTGTTTTAATTTGGGTCTTTGACCACTTAGTGAGTGTCCTAATTCCTGAATTAGCCAAGGATGTTCATCCAATGATCATGCATGGAAAGCTTGGTCATGAAGATATAGAGAATTTATAATTACATTATGATATTAGATTAGATAGTCGTTGTGGAGATACCTGATAGCGTAAAATTCACATTGGACAATTAGAAATTTATGACAAAGAGTTCTTCTCTATCCATACTTCTCCATTGCTGACAAGCGACAACTAGTATCATCCCCTTTGATATGAGACAACTAGTATCATACCCTTTGATTCAATTATTTTTTTAAAAAAATTAGTTTAGTGTTGTTAAAGCTAAAATGAGCATTTTATAATAAGTGTTTGTCTAATATCTATAATAAATTGTTGTTTGATTTGTTTATTTTCCTTGTAGAAAATTGGAATGGCATCTATTAGGAAATATCTATTAGGACATGATAAATGGAAAAAAAATAAAAAGTTGAAGAATTTTTTATGTATCAAAGGGGGGTGATCGACATATTTGTTGTCAAAGAATTGAGAAACTCATCACTTAAAGATTTGGGTAATAAAGAGGAAAAACAATGAATTACATGAAGACTTAGCGATTGAAAATGATGTAAATGAAGATGTGAATGAGATTGAAGGTAATGAAAGTGGTGATAGCTTAGACTTTGAAAATAATTATTTTGAAAATGATGATGATGTTATTAATGCAGTGAATGAAGAACCAAGTTTATCGATTCCATTTAATATTTTTAATCCTAGAAACTAGGAGAATTTAGATCCTAAGTGGAAAGATCAATTAGTGGAAAAGAGTCCTACAAGAGATGTATTAATAAGGAAAGGTCCCAAAGATAAATCAAATAGACAATTCTCTTTGGATTCCCACACTCGAATTTTTCCAAATGGTAAAAAACACCATAGAGATTAGTTGGTCTATTCGAAAGCACCTGATAAAATATTTTGTTTTTGTTGCAAATTGTTTAAAAGGGGGCCTTCAATAAGTCAACTAGCAAATGAGAGATATTGTGATTGGGGACATCTTAGTAGCAGACTTAAAGAACATAAGATAAGTATTAAACATGTCAATTATTATGCTAGCTGGTTTGAGTTGCATATCAGGTTAGTGAAGGGTAGAACAATTGATCATGCTATTCAAGATCAAATCAAGAAAGCAAAAGAGCATTGGAGGAATGTATTACACCGATTAAATTTCACTTGTGAGATTTTTGGCTAAACAAAACATATCATTTCGTGGCTAAATAATGGAAATTTTATGGCTGCTATTGAGATGATTGTCGAGTGGGACTCAGTGATGAAGGTGTCACGCCCCAGAGGAGTCCCTGTTTGAGAAAATTTCGGCAGCATCTCCCCTGTACGGAGGACAATCTGAAACTTTTCTACATCCTCACATACCTCAGCCACAGGCGGCTGGAATAATAACAATAAATAAAAACAATCACCACGCAGTTTATATAGATATTCAGCCTCTGGCTGTCACAACCACGCAGTTAATAATAGTAATCCCAAACTATAGTACTCTGATTCGAAATCCACCCTACTCAACTACACTCGTAAAGCTCAAATCCGATGAACTCACCTCTTCTGCCGTCCAGACAGGCATGTAGTAGAATAAATCCAAATCCAAATCCATCGACATAATAAAATCCATACAATGTCCATAAGTAAAATAATCCAAAACATAACAAGTTCAAAACAATCTATAACAGAAAAGAAACCAAAAGAAAACCAATCATATCCTCGAGGTCTGCAGGGACCAGCAACTGAAACTCTCTCCTGACAGCATCAACCTGAAAATATCAACAATGGAGGCGGGGTGAGTTCAACACTCAGCAGGTACAATTGATATGCAAAGTAAAGAAATAACACCTAACACTAATCATGCGTACAGTCTCCTGATATAAGAAAGATATAAATATGCATCTGAAGTAAACAGGAGAAGAACTGTACTAACCAGGACCTGTGTATAAGGACAAACAATCCGAGTAGTATAGGAATCCTGTATGCATGTCAAACATAGGTATCCAAACAATATGCAGTATATAAATGCAGCAAGCACAAATACAAGCAATAAATGCATCATGCATATGATGCCAATGATGCGTCCTGGTCACCCCTGACGCCAGTCGATCATCTCACACACAATAGTGAGGCCGAGTGGGTAGGGCTGTGACAACCGTGCACTCTGTCGTCACTACTCCTGATGAGTTACCGAGTGGACGGGATGCTGTCGGAGTACACCTATCCTCCTACCCCAAATCATAAATGGGGGAGCGCAATGCTCTCATCTCCCGGTACTCAAATACGGGGAGGAATCCCTGCCGGATAACACGTTGTGTCACACTACCCATGAACGGACCAACGGTGCCTAACAGAGTCCCTGCTGCAACACACTCAGCCTGAATCGACCACTAACCCATGAATGGTGGTGTGTGCAGATCCATGTAACTGGCGATGTGCTCAACAATAATGGAGCGGACTATCGCACAGCATGCAATCATGCAAATGGTGCATGGCACTAACCACAAAATATCCTGACCTAATCCACATGTAT
The DNA here is from genome assembly GCF_018446385.1 of Zingiber officinale. NCBI lineage: Eukaryota > Viridiplantae > Streptophyta > Magnoliopsida > Zingiberales > Zingiberaceae > Zingiber > Zingiber officinale. Next base: position 96,259,156 of record NC_055987.1, on the reverse strand, counting down.
ATAAAAATGCATCATAGGTCAACGAATCAAAACAATCCAAAGGTACACAGAAGGTATAAAACCTAGGTCCTGAACATGGTAAAGCATGGTATATCACTACCCCCTATAAGCATGTATAAACAAATAAAGTATACATGGGATGCAAATCAAGAAATCAATCAATCCTGTATCAGATATTGGGTAGTGACTAACCGAAACAAATAAAGGACATAATTAATGCAACATGTTAATTTCATTACTAAGCATATCAAAGACAAAAAGTCAAAAGTACCCGCCTCCGAAAATAGAAAGGTCCAATCTGACTCCGAGATACTCGTCTCGCGTCAAAGTCCTGTATATTAAACATAATTTATTTAGCTAACTCAAATGTATAGCTAAATAAAATCCTTAAGGATAAATTAGGGTAAAACCCAAATCCACTCAAGCCACATATCACGATTAAATAGAATTAGGGCACCCTAACAAGTCCACAACTAGAATGAAATCTAGTACATATACAAACTTACCTCTACAACTTGTCCAAATCTGGTTGGAAACGTTGCTACTGTAAATCAACAGTCGGAGCAAGATTAAATTGCCAATCTCCCAAACCGATAAACCTAAATCACAATTCCAACACCTTCATTAATCAAATTAAACCCCACATTAGTAAAAATTATACCATCTACATCTTACCTAAATTCATAGCAGGAATCACTGATCCACTAAAGGTTTGTTACTGCCAACAAGGGTTGATTGCTGCTGGAAACCTTAAATTACACTGCCGAATCACTGCTGGAATCACTTGTTGTTACCTCATCCGAACAACCTTACTCTGAAGAGGAGATGAAGCTCAGGCACGGGAGAACACCGGCAGTGGTACTCGGGTGCCAACGAGATGGAGGACTAGGGCACGGTGTAATCTCTGCGTGTCGACGTCCAGTGGCTACTGATCACCGCGATGGGGTCGAGATCAAAGGTGTCCGACGGTGGCTCGTCGGACCAGAGTAGAAGAGAGGGAGTCTCGGTGACCAGCTGTGGTGGCGGCGCGAGGTGGCTAAGGCAGAGGCGTCGGTGTGCGGCTCGGGAGGAAAAGGAGAGATGTCGGCGTCGGGTAGAGGAAGACCTCTGCTCGGCTGTGCCTGAGTGCCAGCGAGGAGACGCCGACGATGAGGGGCGCACAGTGGCGTCGAGATCGCGGTGTGCGGCGGGGACGAACGACTGTCGGAGGCGCGGCGGTGAGAATGAGGCGTCGGCGGCGCACGGCTAGGGCACAGCAAGAGGAAGTGAGAAGAAACGAGAAGAAGAAGAGAGGGAACCGCTCGGCGCCGATTAGGGCTCGGGAGAAGGCGCGGGTGAGGTTTAGGGCAAGGGTCGGCTCGCGAGGGAGAGGGGTTTTCGGCGAGGGAGATAAAGAAAAAGAATTTAAAAAGGAAAAGGAAAAATCAACTTTTCCTCACCTAAATGGGGTAGCCTAAACAGGCTTTTCCGGGACCCGTTTTTGTCCCTGTTAACTCGTCCATACGAGCTCCGAAAAATTCTCGAAAAATTTCCATAAATTCCGAAAAATTCCCTTATTAATATTCGCTTATTTTTCGGTATTTTACATTCTCCTCCACTAATAAAAATTTGATCCCCAAATTTCGTTTCTACCATCAGCAAGTACTAACAACAGATATAAAGTGTAAATGTTGAACGGTAAACAAATCACATACCTCAAGTTAAAAGATGGGGATATCGAGCTCGGATAGTATCCTCGAGCTCCCAAGTAGCCTCCTCGTCCGAATGATGCTGCCGTCCGACTTTAACCAGCCGGATAGTCTTGTTCAGCAACTGACGCTCTTTCCGGTCCAGAATCCGTACCAGAACCTCCTCATATGTAATGTCAGGTTGAACTGGAACTGGAATATCTGCCAGCACATGCGTCGGATCGGGCACGTATCTCCTCAGCATCGATACGTGAAATACATCGTGAATGCCTGACAGGGACGGTGGTAGTGTCAGCCGGTAAGCTACCGCTCCGATCCTCTCCAAGATCTCGAAAGGACCAATATACCGCGGAGCTAGCTTATCCCTGAGACCAAATCTCTTCACCCCTTTCGTGGGTGAAACTCTCAGAAATACATGGTCGCCAACAGAGAACTCTAGTGGTCTGCGTCTCCGATCAGCATAACTCTTCTGACGGTCCTGCGCCTCTAACATCCTCTGTCTGATAGTACGGACCAACTCTGCATCCTACTGAACTCTATGAGGTCCCAACAACTGGGCCTCTCCAACCTCATCCCAAAGGACGGGTGTCCGACAAGGTCTACCATACAACGCCTCAAACGGTGCCATCTGGATAGCCGAATGGAAGCTATTGTTGTAGGCAAACTCTACCAACGGCAGATGATCCTCCCAACTACCTCCGAAATCCATAACACATGACCTCAGCAGGTCCTCTAAAGTCTGAATGGTCCGCTCTGACTGTCCATCTGTCTGTGGATGGAAGGCTGTACTAAAACGGAGTTGTGTGCCCAAGGCCTGCTGCAGACTCTGCCAGAAACGAGACGTGAACCGTGGATCTCTATCCGAAATGATACTCAACGGAACACCATGTAGTCTGATAATCTTCCGACAATACAGATCTGCCAATCGATTCAGGGGATCAGTCCTCCGAATCGCTAAAAAGTGCGCGGATTTGGTTAATCGATCAACGATTACCCAAATCGCGTCGTGACCTCGTCGTATCCTCGGCAACCCTACCACAAAGTCCATGGTAATGTGATCCCACTTCCACTCAGGAATAGGAATCCGCTGAAGTAACCCTGCAGGTCTCTGGTGTTCAGCCTTCACCTGCTGATAGACAAGACATCTAGCTACGAAATCCGCGATGTCTTTCTTCATGCCGTTCTACCAGTAGGAACGCCTCAAGTCTCGATACATACGGGTCCCGCCTGGATGGATCGCAAATCGAGAACGGTGAGCCTCCTGAAGTAGCTCCTGTAAGACCGGATGAGACTGAGGTATGCATAATCTGCCTCGGAAGTATATAACACCCTCCTCGTCTCGTGTAAACTCGGTCTGCTGCCCGGAAGCTATCTAACTGCCAATGAACTGACAATGCTGATCACCAGCATGAGCCTCTCGGATCTTCGTCCTGATCGACGACTGAGCAACCATGGTAACCAGAATACCCTGCTCTGTAGATCCCTGCTCCTCAAGGTCTAACTCAGAAAAACCCTGAATCAAATCCGTAACTGAAGTCCGGTGACAAGCCAAAGTCCCTCTGGACTTCCTGCTGAGTGCATCGGCAACCACATTAGCTTTCCCCCGGTGGTAGCTAATGGTACAATCATAGTCCTTCAAGAACTCCATCCATCTCCTCTGTCGGAGATTAAGCTCCTTCTGAGTAAAAATATATTTGAGACTCTTATGATCAGTGAGAATCTCAAATGTAATACCGTACAAATGATGTCGCCAAAGCTTCAGAGCAAAAATGATGGCAGCTAACTCCAAGTCATGAACTGGGTAGTTCTTCTCATGCTCCTTCAACTGACGAGAAGCATAAGAGACTACTCTGCCGTGCTGCATCAGAACAGCGCCCAAACCCTGAAGAGATGCGTCGGTGTAAAGTACAAATCCATCCTCTCCAAAAGGTAAAACCAAAACTGGAGCCGGCACTAATCTCTGCTTCAGCTCCTGAAAGCTGGTCTCGCAATCCTCTGTCCACATGAACTTCACGCCTTTCCTGGTAAGACGTGTCAATGGCATAGCAATATGCGAGAAACCCTCGACAAAACGTCGGTAATATCCTGCTAGTCCCAGAAAACTGCGGATCTCCTGAACTGATTTCGGCTGCTCCCAACCGGTGACAGCCTCGATCTTCTGAGGATCAACTGAAATACCTCTGCTAGAGTCCACGTGTCCAAGAAAACCAACTGAGGATAACCAAAATGCACACTTGCTGAACTTCACGTACAGCTGATGTCGTCTAAGAATCTCCAAGACTATACGAAGATGCTGTGCATGCTCCTCCTCGGAATGCAGTAGACCAATATGTCATCAATGAAAACGATAACAAACTGATCCAGATACTCAAGAAAAATGCGGTTCATCAAGTCTATAAACACCACTGGAGCATTGGTAAGCCCAAATGGCATTACCAAAAACTCATAATGACCGTATCTCGTACGGAAAGCTGTCTTCTGGATATCTGAGTCTCTGACCCTCAACTGATGATATCCGGATTGCAGATCAATCTTAGAATACACTGAAGTAACTCTGAGCTGATCAAACAAATCCTCGATCCGTGGTAAAGGATATTTATTTCTGACGGTCACTGCATTCAGCTGTCTGTAGTCAATACATAACCTCATGGTACCGTCTTTTTTCTTGACAAATAGAACTGGAGAACCCCATGGTGAAACACTAGGGCGTATAAATCCCCTATCCAAAAGCTCCTGGAGTTGAACCTTCAGCTCGTTCAACTCTTTCGGTGTCATACGATACGGAGCTTTCGATGTCGGTGAAGTTCCCGAAATCAGCTCAATAGTGAACTCCACTGGCCTTCTGGGAGGCAAACCAGGAAGCTCCTCAGGGAATACATCTGGATACCTCGGACTACAGAAACATCGGAGAGCTGCGAACTGCTGCTGTCCTCAGTACTGATCAAAGATAACAGAAAACCATGACAGCCGTGAGACAGCAGTTTCTGCGCCTGAATCGCTGAAATAATCGAGATGCCGTCATCTCTGATGCCAGTGAAACTCCACGAGGGTTGGTTCGGAGGCCGGAAGGTGACCACCCTCGTCTGGCAATCAACGGTAGCATGATATACTGATAGCCAATCCATGCCAAGAATGATATCAAACTCGATCATCTCCAATACTAGAAGATCTACCGTAAGTGTCATGTTGCCAAAGTCTAACGGGCAACCTCTGACCTCTTGGGTGACGTCTAAAGTATCACCAGACGGTAGGAAGACGGTCAACCGCTGCAGTCTAACAGTAGGTAATCTACCAATCTCCCGCATAAAGGTACGGGATATAAAAGAGTGCAAACTACCAGTATCAATCAAAATATCAGCGGAAAATGCATAAATGGAAATCATACCGCGGAAAACAGATTCGTCGGCCCGCTGTGCATCCTCCCTGGTAATCGCATGAACTCATCCAGTCTCTGGCGGAGGAGGAGGAGGTAACGCTGCCAGCGGCTGCTGCGGCTGGGCAGAAGCCTGCCACTGAGGTGCTGCTGGACTATGTGCCAGATAAGACTGAGAGGATGGTGACTGATACTGTGCAGCTGGCTAGGACTGAGTCTGATACTGCCCCTGAGTCGGATAATAAGGTCCTGGAACAGAACTCTGGGGTGCAATGGAAGCACTGGATTACTCCTGTCCAAGCATGCCAAATGCTGCTGCTGAGGGAGCTGCTCCCTGCTGACGCTGTGAGGAATGGACTTTCTGCCCTCCTCGATATGCCCCTGACTGACTAGACTGTCCCCTCTGACCTGACCCTCCGGAAGCCGTGTGCTGAGCCTTCAGCTGACAATCTCGGCTCTGGTGTCCAGGCAGTTTGCAATAAAAGCAAACTGGTTGTCCCAGAGAGCAAGCTGGGGTAAGGTGATCTCTGGATCCACATCGGAAACAATGAGTATCATCGGAAGGTGGTTGCCGGTTCTGTTGAGAAAACCGGGAACGTCCTGAAGAAGACCGCCCTGACTTCTGAGGCCTACGAGACGCCCCAGAAGTACTCTGATCTGACCGTCTGCGACTACTCTGATGCTGTCCTGTCGCCTGTGACTGCTGGATCTGCCCTGATGTCTGACCTGTATACTTCCTTTTCCTGTGCGGATATGCTGTCTGCTGAGCTAACTCTATCATCAAAGCTCGAGCCAGTGCATCAGAGTAAGATGTGATCCCTAAACCGGCAAGTCGTACATGCAGATAACCATCCAGTCCCTGAATAAACTGCATCATGCGAGTTCTGTCCTCTTCAACTAGCTCTGGACAAAACTGAGCCAACCGGAGGAATTCAGTATTATACTCGGTCACTGAGCGGTTATTCTGCCTCAGACTCATAAAATCCTATCGGCGAGCCATCTGATAAAACAGTGGAAAGAAGCGGCTCTCAAAAGCCTCTCTGAACCTGGTCCACGTGACGTTACGCTCACCAATAATAGAACGCTGAGTAATCCACCAGGCATTAGCTTCATCCCGTAAATGGTAGCCAGCCAGCTCTGCTTTCTCCCACTCGGAGCAAGCCATATAGAAGAAAGTTTGCTCCATAGTCTCTATCCATGACAGAGCCATACTCGGATCGAGATCTCCGCGAAAAAGAGTGAAATGAGTCTTCATCGACTTAGCCAATGCTGGAATCCTAGCCCGTGCAACGACAATATCAGTGATCTGTGTCGGGATGGCTGCAGGAGCTGGCGGAAACACTGGAGCTGATACTACAGGTGGTACCGCGGAATAAACCAGAGGAGGAACTCCCGGTGCTGCCGTATAAACTGGAGCATAAGCCGTCGGTGGTACTGACGGGGGAATAAAAGTGGCCGCAGCTGGAGGTACGGTAGGTAATGGTACCGGATGCGGAGTAGCCGGTATCCCTAATGCAGGTGCTGCTGGGTACACCGTATGTACTGGGGGCACAGGGGCTGCTGGTGCCGGATACACTGTAGATCCAAGTGGCGGTGGTACTGAATACACTGTAGGCTGCGCTGGAGCAGATGTCGGGTACGTCAATGGTACCCCTGATGGTACCGGAACTACTGTAGGAATAGGTACGCTCGACACAACCGAGGTGGGTACCTCTATAGGAGCCGTCGGGGTCTGAAAGCCCAACGTGCCCGCAGCATGCTGAGTCAGTCCCTGACTGACAGACTCACTAACAGTGGGCATCTCTGGCATATCCAAAGATCCCGTGGTCCTCCCACGTGGGCATCTCTGGCATATCCCTGACTGACAGACTCACTAACAGTGGGCATCTCTGGCATATCCAAAGATCCCGTGGTCCTCCCACGTGGTCGTCCAGCACCACGTCTCGCAGCAATACGAGTAGATCGTCTCATATCTGTTAAATTAAATTACAGATATTACTACAAGTATAAAAACCATAAAAATAAACATCATACCTATTTGCTGTCTGGAGATGTTCCGTCGCTATCCAGTCCCCAACTTTTGACCTCAAATTCCGAACGAGAATATCACCGGAAATCCAAATAAATCCGAAACGGAAATCCGAAACATAACCATATCGAAATCCGAAAATGCCCAGTTTGACTCGCAAACCTGACTAACCAAATACCCAGAATACCAACAACAGGTATCCGATAAATCTCTAGAACACCAAAAGCAGGTATCATAACCCGCTCTGATACCAATAAATTGGTATCAGATAAATCTCGAAAATCCAGAATACAAAAATCCAGCAAGTATCACCAAACTTGGCGCTCTGATACCAAGTAAATAAATTGGTATCAGGTTATCCCAAACATCCAAAATACGAAAACAAAAGATCGTATAACTGTGCTCTGATACTACTAAATTGTCACGCCCCAGAGGAGTCCCTGTCTGAGAAAATTTCAGCAGCATCTCCCCTGTACGGAGGACAATCTGAAACTTTTCTACATCCTCACATACCTCAGCCACAGGCGGCTGGAATAATAACAATAAATAAAAACAATCACCACGCAGTTTATATAGATATTCAGCCTCTGGCTGTCACAACCACGCAGTTAATAATAGTAATCACAAACTATAGTACTCTGACTCTAAATCCACCCTACTCAACTACACTCGTAAAGCTCAAATCCGATAAACTCACCTCTTCTGCCGTCCAGGAAGGCATGTAGTAGAATAAATCCAAATCCAAATCCATCAACATAATAAAATCCATACAATGTCCATAAGTAAAATAATCCAAAACATAACAAGTTCAAAACAATCTAGAACAGAAAAGAAACCAAAAGAAAACCAATCATATCCTCGAGGTCTGCAGGGACCAGCAACTGGAACTCTCTCCTGACAGCATCAACCTGAAAATATCAACAATGGAGGCGGGGTGAGTCCAACACTCAGCAGGTACAATTGACATGCAAAGTAAAGAAATAACACCTAACACTAATCATGCGTACAGTCTCCTGATATAAGAAAGATATAAATATGCATCTGAAGTAAACAGGAAAAGAACTGTACTAACCAGGACCTGTGTATAAGGACAAACAGTCCGAGTGGTATAGGAATCCTGTATGCATGTCAAACATAGGTATCCAAACAATATGCAGCATATAAATGCAGCAAGCACAAACATAAGCAATAAATGCATCATGCATATGATGCCAATGATGCGTCCTGGTCACCCCTGACGCCAGTCGATCATCTCACACACAATAGTGAGGCCGAGTGGGTAGGGCTATGACAACCGTGCACTCTGTCGTCACTACTCCTGATGAGTGACCGAGTGGACGGGATGCTGTCGGAGTACACCTATCCTCCTACCCCAAATCATAAATGGGGAGCGCAATGCTCTCATCTCCCGGTACTCAAAGACGGGGAGGAATCCCTGCCGGATAACACGTTGTGTCACACTACCCATGAATGGACCAACGATGCCTAACAGAGTCCCTGCTGCAACACACTCAGCCTGAATCGACCACTAACCCATGAATGGTGGTGTGTGCAGATCCATGTAACTGGCGATGTGCTCAACAATAATGGAGCGGACTATCGCACAGCATGCAATCATGCAAATGGTGCATGACACTAACCACAAAATATCCTGACCTAATCCACATGTATATAAAAATGCATCATAGGTCAACGAATCAAAACAATCCAAAGGTACACAGAAGGTATAAAACCTAGGTCCTGAACATGGTAAAACTGTTAGGACCAAAAGTAGCTAAAGGGGGGGGGGGTGAATAGCTCGTCGCGTTCGCTCGTTGCTCGGCGTTGCTTGTTCCTTCAAAGATGTGCAGCGGAAAATACAGAAACAAACACACAACGCTAACACGGTTGGTTTTACTTGGTATCCACCTCACAAGAGGTGACTAATCCAAGGATCCACACCAACACACACACCCTCCACTAAATAAAATTCTCCTTTATGGTAACTACCAAGGGCGGAGAAGCCCTACAAGACTCAATACAAGAAGAGAGGGAAAGGATACAAGAAATACAAGCTTACAATGAGTATAAACCCTAACCCTAGCTTCTCTTCTTGGCTTTGATCCGCCTCTTGACTTGGAAAACTTCCAAGATCCTTCAAGAACCGGCGATCTGAGCTTTGTGAGTGTCGTGGAGGAGAGAAATATGGAGTGAATCGGAGAAGCGATCTCGCAGCCAACGAACGCCTGCAGCTATAAACGATGTCGGATCCCGATCGATTCGAATATTCCCAATCGATCGGGAGGCTTTGGATCGATCCACGGATCGATCCGGCGCCTATCGCGAAAGCGCTGGATCGATCCACGGATCGATCCGGCCATTCCAATCGATGGCCCAATCGATCCATCGATCGATTGGGACCTCTGAATCGATCCACGGATCGATCCGACCATTGGGGGTCCAGTCGGATCGATCCAGCGATCGATCCAGAGCTGAATCGATCCATCGATCGATCCAGACTTGATTTTGTCCAAAACCAAGTCCCAAACCTCCCAAACCAACATCCGGTCAACCTTGACCTATTGGTATGTCATGCCTAGCATCTAGTCACTCCCTTGACCGCTAGGACTCCCTTACCAAGTGTCCGGTCAATCCCTTTGACCCACTTGGACTTTTCTCTGTGCCAAGTATCCGGTCACCTTGACCTACTTGGACTTTCTCATGCCAAGTATCCGGTCAATCCTTTGACCTACTTGGACTTTCTCTCTGCCAAGATCAAATCCCTTTGACCTACTTGGACTTTTCTTTCATGCCAAGTATCCATCAATCCTTTGACCTACTTGGACTTCAGTACCGGATGTCCGATCATCCTTGATCCATCTGGATTTTCCCTGCCCGGCTTCACTCACGGGACTTTCACCTAGCTTCACTCACTAGGGTTTTCCATCCGCCTAGCTTCACTCACTAGGACTTTCACTAACTTCACTCACCAGGATTTCCATCCGCCTAGCTTCACTCACTAGGACTTTCACCGGGCTTCACCAGGATTTCCATCCGCCTAGCTTCACTCACTAGGACTTCCTGGCTTCACTCACGGGACTTTCTCCTGCTGGCTTCACTTACGGGACTTTCCTTACTGGCTTCACTCACGGGACTTCCATCCGCCTAGCTTCACTCACTAGGACTTCCTTCTACCGCTTCACTCACGGGACTTTTCTTGCTGACTTCACTTACGGGACTTTCCTTCCGGCTTCACTCACCGGGACTTCCATCCGCCTAGCTTCACTCACTAGGTCTTTCATTTTGCCTAACATCCCGGTTAGGACTTCGATCAAGTATCCGGTCAACCTTGACCTACTTGTCCCTTCTTCATACAATATCTTATTGTCAAACATCTAAACCTAAACCAAGACTCGGCTTGGTTACAGGTCAACCTTGACTGAGGGATATTGCAACAATCTCCCCCTTTTTGATGTTTGACAATACCACAATAACACTTACAATCCCATATATAAGTTAGGCTAATCCCATAGCCTCCTTCTTCATGCCACTAGGTAATGAAAGCATAAATTAAGCTCTTCATTCTCCCCCTAAGAGGGCAAACTCCCTCTAGGTAATGAAAGCCTAACTTACTCCCTTTCATGAGTCCTTTCATTCTCCCCCTATGACCTTCCCATAGGTAATGAAGGCCTAAGCTTAACCATACATTCTCCCCCTATTGGCACACATCAACCCATCGTTGGACACACATCAACCTATGCTCCAATTCTGGGCACACTTCAACAAATCCATTTGTTGAAGACTCTCCCCCTGAAGAGTTGCTCATCGTTGTTCACAACATCACTCGTTGTGATCAACACGATAATGAAGGTCACATACCCTTCATTTATCCTTAACTTCTCCCTCAATGTAGACAAATACCCAACCTTGAGCATTATCTAACCACTTGAGTTCCCACTTGAAATAATGAGGATATCCACTCCCCATTTCTCCCCATTTCAAGTTTAAATGCTCAACCTTGAGCAAGTTCACAACAGAAGGTTAACCACCTTCCAAGGTTCATGAAAAATAATTTTCATGTCTTTAAAGAGTCCCTCCCCCTAAAGACATGGTGGTAACTTCTGTCATTGCACCAACAATGACTTGGAATCCCTAAAATATTAGGAAACCCAAATTTAGAAGTTTTGAGGTTCAAATATTCAAAATTTGAAACAACCTCAACCTAAACTTCTACTTTGTCTTCGTTAACCAATCCATCCTTGTTTTCAACATGAAAACACCCTTTGTATGTATACAAATGTATTTAAGGGGTTTGGAATGGTTACCTAGACTAAAATAGGTTCAAAGATGCTGAAATCAGGCCTTCCCAGCCAAAACCAGCAACTTGGATCGATTGAAGTTGGGTTCCAATAGATTGAACCTTGCTGAATCGATCCACTGATCGATTCAGACTCCCTGGATCGATCGGCTGATCGATCCAGCGAGCTTCTGCTCACGGGAATTGCCGTTTGAATCGATCCATGGATCGATTCAGGAACTCCAATCGATCCATGGATCGATCGGAGCTCTGATAGTTGCTGAAATTCCATTTCAGTCAACTTCAGAAACCCCTAGAAAATTCTACAAAAATCCAAAAATCATGAAATTTCGTGTAGACATTATTTAGGGTATATACTATCAAAGAAAAATAGTTTTCTATGAAAATACATCATATTTTCAAAGATTGACACAAACTTGAAAACCTGGAAAACTTTAGTGTTTTTCTTCAAGTTTGTGTCTAACTATTCAATGGTGATTACTATCAAAAGATAGCCTTCACCAAGGTTTTCCAAAAACATTTTAAAAACATTTTTAAAACCAATATCCCATCACATTCCTTGGGCTTAATGCACATGACTTGTACATTAGCTTTCCCAATGATGGGAAAACACATAATTATGTGTTTTGATGAACCTAAAACTCAAAAGAATGCACTAAATCAACATGTTGAGTTTTGTTCATCATCCTAACATCTCACTTGTATCTATTGTGGATAAAACACATACAAGTCATCTTATAGGTCTTTGTGAGATGTAGATTTTGGTTTTTGCCCTAATCTAGGGATCATGCATATCTATCTAGGCATTTTAGAAATATTAGTCATCCACCTAGGATGTCATTTGTCAATAAGTGTCGTTAACTGCCATTCGTCCTTAATTACAAGGAATTAAACTTAATGCATGATTATGTTATGGTATACATCAAAAGAAAATAATTTTCAAAAGAAAATATCCTATTACTACATGATGTATGAATGTCATGACATGGTATTTTTGGATTTTTCATAATAAAACATGAATGCAAAACTAGACATGATGTCATGGCATATGATGGGCAAACAATCATGGCAAGATTTAGCATAAATAAAATATACCTAGATTAACTATCTAAGTATCCTTAAAGTCTTAGCTAAACTTACACCTTAAACCTAGATTGCTCTAAAGTGCTACAAGAGAATGCCAAAGCCTAAATTGGCATTTCTAATTTCCTTGATTTAATGTATGCCAATTGAAAATAAACATGTCCTCAAATGTTGGCATATTCCATTTTTCCTCAAGAGTGATTACATAAATCAAGGCCCGGATTGCCTTAAATTTCCAAGAGAATACCAAAATCCCAACTTGGTATTTTTCAAGGTTTTCCCAATTTGTGCCATTTTAAAATAAAATCAAATTTTCACCATTAGACACATTTTACTCTTTCAAGGAGTAATCAATAATTGCATTTCATTTTCAAAGGTTAACTAAAACATTGAAAATGCTCCTTGAGTGTCAATTTCCTCAAAGTTGGGTTAACTACCCTTCTAATCGGAGTTGACACTCTCTAACCCATCTATGGGGTAGAGAAGATGCTCCTAGGAACCCAACACCTATTGGTGCTCCTTGGATGCTCTAGGTACTCACTAGGGATAACTTCCTAGTGACCTTGTTGGGCTTCTTAGAAGCCTTGGTCACAGTTTCTAGGTCAACTCTAGGGATAACCTCCCTTGTGACCTTGTTTGTGACTTTCGTAGACTTCTTAGAAGTCTTAGTCATATTTATTGCAAAAATACTCTTAGGGATGACTTCCCTAGTATTTTTGGCTTGACCACTAGACCTAGGGTTTGTTCCATAACTATATGGAACTCTATGGTAAGAGGGCACATCCTTCTTAGCCTTTGGTTTGTATCCCAAATCTCTATGGCCATTGGATGACTTTTGTACCCCTAAACCTAGGTTATGCTCATTTTGCCCTAATAGGATATTTTCCATCCTTTTTAGGGTCTTTTCCATTTTATCAAGTCTTGACCTCAAGACTTGATTTTCTATCACTAAGTCCTTAGTTTTAGATTTTTCATTTGATTCATGAGCATATTTGTTTTTGGGCTTGTATCTAAAATCTTTAGAGTTATTGCCCAAGTGTCTATCTACCTTCCTAACCTTAGGTTGGGTAGTTTTGGCATGTAGGGCCACATGTTTTTCCTTAAAGCCCTCATGCTTTCTATTCTTATGGTAAATTACATTAAAATGATAAAAGTTAGAACTATCATGCTTTTCACCATAATGTAAGGGGGTAGGCTCAATAAATGTTACCTTCTTCTTTACCTTGGAGGCTCCCCCTTGACGAATGCCTCCTTGAGCCTTGACCATCTTCTTCCCCTTGGGGCATTGACTTCGGTAATGCCCTTTTTGATTGCAAGAGAAGCACACAATGTGCTCCTTGCTCTTCTTTGTTCCGGGGATGATCTCCTTGGGCTTCGCCTTGTCCTTTTGTGCCACTTGGCCCTTCTTCTTGGCCAATTTAGGGCACTTGCTCTTGTAGTGCCCATGTTCCCTACACTCAAAGCATATAATATGATTTTTATTTTTAATTGAAATATTTATACCTTTGCTTGTAGGGGTGGCATCTTTCCTTTTGGATCCGGAGGTAGAAGCTTCCTCTTGATCCGATCTTGATTCTCCTCCATTTGATTTTTCTTGACTCGTGGAGGTAGAAGCTTCTTCAATCTCTTCATCTCTTGACCTGGATGTAGAAGCTTCTCCTTCTTCTTGATCCGGCGTCACCAAGGATTGCTCCCCCTCAATCCTAGAGGTGGAGGCTTCATCATCTTGAATATGAAACAAGGAGTATGCTCCCTCCTTGTTCCCTTCGTTGCATTCCCTTGAGGATGAAGTTTCTTGGATTTCTTCTTCTTCGGAGGTTGAGCATCTCTCAACCTTGGAGTCCTCCTCTTGATCTTGCTCCAAAGAGTCACCCTCTCCGGATTCTTCGTGATCTTGTACAGTGGAGGGGATCTCTTCATGAAGCTTGGCCAATTTGCTCCATAGTTCCTTTGCATCTTCAAATTCTCCAATTTTGCAAAGGATGGTGCTTGGTAATAAGTTGACCACAAGCTTGGTCACTTTGTCATTGGCCTCGCACCTTTGGACTTGCTCTTGGCTCCACTTGCTCCTCTTGAGAACTTTGCCCTTTGAGTTTGTGGGAGCTTCAAAACCTTCCATGAGAGCAAACCATTGCTCTATCTCCATCATAAGAAAATTTTCGATTCTTGATTTCCAAGAATCGAAGCTTATAGATGAATATGGTGGAGCCACCCTTGTATCAAATCCAAGTCCATCTTGGAATTGCATCTTGAAGTTGAGCTTGATAGAATCTTGAACTTGAAGAATTTGCTCCAACTTCTTCACCCTCTAGCTTTTCTTGATATGTTTGCCCCTTCCGGCGATGATTCCGGTGAAGAGCAACCTTGCTCTGATACCACTTGTTAGGACCAAAAGTAGCTAGAGGGGGGGTGAATAGCTCGTCGCGTTCGCTCGTTGCTCGGCGTTGCTTGTTCCTTCAAAGATGTGCAGCGGAAAATACAGAAACAAACACACAACGCTAACACGGTTGGTTTTACTTGGTATCCACCTCACAAGAGGTGACTAATCCAAGGATCCACACCAACACACACACCCTCCACTAAATAAAATTCTCCTTTATGGTAACTACCAAGGGCGGAGAAGCCCTACAAGACTCAATACAAGAAGAGAGGGAAAGGATACAAGAAATACAAGCTTACAAGCTTACAATGAGTATAAACCCTAACCCTAGCTTCTCTTCTTGGCTTTGATCCGCCTCTTGACTTGGAAAACTTCCAAGATCCTTCAAGAACTGGCGATCTGAGCTTTGTGAGTGCTGTGGAGGAGCTGGCGAGAAATCTGGAGTGAATCGGAGAAGCGATGCTGCAGCCAACGCACGCCTGCAACGACGCCAGCGGTCGGATCCCGATCGATTCGAATATTCCCAATCGATCGGGAGGCTTTGGATCGATCCACGGATCGATCCGACCGCGCTAAGCGCTGGATCGATCCACGGATCGATCCGGCCATTCCAGCGTCCCAATCGATCCAGCGATCGATTGGGACCTCTGATCGATCCACGGATCGATCCGACCATTTCAATCGATCAATGGGAAGATCGCTGGATCGATCCATCGATCGATCCAGCACTTAATTTTTGTCCAAAACCAAGTCCCAAACCTCCCAAACCAACATCCGGTCAACCTTGACCTGTTGGTATGTCATGCCTAGCATCTAGTCACTCCCTTGACCTGCTAGGACTCCCTTACCAAGTGTCCGGTCAATCCCTTTGACCCACTTGGACTTTTCTCTGTGCCAAGTATCCGGTCAATCCCTTTGACCTACTTGGACTTTTCTTTCATGCCAAGTATCCAGTCAATCCTTTGACCTACTTGGACTTTTCTCTGTGCCAAGTATCCGGTCAATCCCTTTGACCTACTTGGACTTTTCTCTGTGCCAAGTATCCGGTCAATCCCTTTGACCTACTTGGACTTTTCTTTCATGCCAAGTATCCAGTCAATCCTTTGACCTACTTGGACTTCCCAGCACCAGATGTCCGATCATCCTTGATCCATCTGGATTTTCCCTTGCCTGGCTTCACTCACCAGGACTTTCACCTAGCTTCACTCACTAGGGTTTTCCATCTGCCTAGCTTCACTCACTAGGACTTTCACCTAGCTTCACTCACCAGGATTTCCATCTGCCTAGCTTCACTCACTAGGACTTTCACCTGGCTTCACTCACCAGGATTTCCATCTGCCTAGCTTCACTCACTAGGACTTCCTTCTGCCTGGCTTCACTCACCAGGACTTTTCTTCTGCCTGGCTTCACTTACCAGGACTTTCCTTCTGCCTGGCTTCACTCACCAGGACTTCCATCTGCCTAGCTTCACTCACTAGGACTTCCTTCTGCCTGGCTTCACTCACCAGGACTTTTCTTCTGCCTGGCTTCACTTACCAGGACTTTCCTTCTGCCTGGCTTCACTCACCAGGACTTCCATCTGCCTAGCTTCACTCACTAGGTCTTTCATTTTGCCTAACATCCCAGTTAGGACTTCCCAGTCAAGTATCCGGTCAACCTTGACCTACTTGACTCTTCTTCAATCAATATCTTATTGTCAAACATCTAAACCCAAACCAAGACTCAGCTTGGTTACCCAGGTCAACCTTGACCTGAGGGATATTGCACCAACAAAAACATGGTATATCACTACCCCCTATAAGCATGTATAAACAAATAAAGTATACATGGGATGCAAATCAAGAAATCAATCAATCCTGTATCAGATATTGGGTAGTGACTAACCGAAACAAATAAATGACATAATTAATGCAACATGTTAATTTCATTACTAAGCATATCAAAGACAAAAAGTCAAAAGTACCCGCCTCCGACAATAGAAAGGTCCAATCTGATTCCGAGATACTCGTCTCGCGTCAAGGTCCTGTATATTAAACATAATTTATTTAGCTAACTCAAATGTATAGCTAAATAAAATCCTTAAGGATAAATTAGGGTAAAACCCAAATCCACTCAAGCCACATATCACGATTAAATAGAATTAGGGCACCCTAACAAGTCCACAACTAGAATGAAATCTAGTACATATACAAACTTACCTCTACAACTTGTCCAAATCTGGTTGGAAACGTTGCTACTGTAAATCAACAGTCGGAGCAAGATTAAATTGCCAATCTCCCAAACCGATAAACCTAAATCACAATTCCAACACCTTCATTAATCAAATTAAACCCCACATCAGTAAAAATTATACCATCTACACCTTACCTAAATTCACAGCAGGAATCACTGATCCATTGAAGGTTTGTTACTGCCAACAAGGGTTGATTGCTGCTGGAAACCTTAAATTACACTGCCGAATCACTGCTGGAATCACTTGTTGTTACCTCATCCGAACAACCTTACTCTGAAGAGGAGATGAAGCTCAGGCATGGGAGAACACCGGCAGTGGTACTCGGGTGCCAACGAGATGGAGGACTAGGGCACGGTGTAATCTCTGCGCGTCGACGTCCAGTGGCTACTGATCACCGCGATGGGGCCGAGATCAAAGGTGTCCGACGGTGGCTCGTCGGACCGGAGGAGAAGAGAGGGAGTCTCGATGACCAGCTGTGGTGGCGGCGCGAGGTGGCTAAGGCAGAGGCGTCGGTGTGCGGCTCAGGAGGAAAAGGAGAGATGTCGGCGTCGGGTAGAGGAAGACCTCTGCTCGGCTGTGCCTGAGTGCCAGCGAGGAGACGCCGGCGATGAGGGGCGCACAGTGGCGTCGAGATCGTGGTGTGCGGCGGGGACGAATGACTGTCGGAGGCGCGGTGGTGAGAATGAGGCGTCGGCGGCGCACGGCTAGGGCACAGCAAGAGGAAGTGAGAAGAAACGAGAAGAAGAAGAGAGGGTACCGCTCGGCGCCGGTTAGGGCTCGGGAGAAGGCGCGGGTGAGGTTTAGGGCAAGGGTCGGCTCGCGAGGGAGAGGGGTTTTCGGCGAGGGAGATAAAGAAAAAGAATTTAAAAAGGAAAAGGAAAAATCAACTTTTCCTCACTTAAATGGGGTAGCCTAAACAGGCTTTTCCGGGTCCCGTTTTTGTCCCTGTTAACTCGTCCATACGAGCTCCGAAAAATTCCCGAAAAATTTTCAAAAATTTCAAAAAATTTCCTTATTAATATTCGCCTATTTTTCGGTATTTTACAGAAGGAGCATCTTGAAAGAAATACACATCATCACTATCTTAGCCATAAAATTCAAAATGAGTTTATATGTTTGTTAGCTTCTGAAATCAAGAGTTTTATTCTTCAAAACATTAAAGAAGCTAAGTTCTTTTCTGTAATTCTTGACTACACTCCTAATGAAAATGACTTTGGTTATAAGATACGTTAATGTTTCTACCAGTCCAATGAAAGTAGAATAATACATTTTGGAATTTTTGAAAGTGGATGATACTACAAGACAAAAGTTGTTTGAAAAATTACAAAATGTGTTGAAATGTTTTAATCTTGATATTGATAATGTGAGAGGGCAGGAATATGATATTGGAGGCAAATATGAAAGGGAGACGCCAAGGTGTATAAAAAAAACTATTGGATATAAATCCTAGAGCATTATACACTCCATGTGGTTGTCATTGTTTGAATTTAATACCTTGTGACATTGCAAATTCTTGTGGGAAAGTAAAAGACTTTTTTGGAGTAATATAACGGATTTATACAATATTTTCTCATTCTACAAAGAGTTGGAAGGTTTTGATGGATCATGTGATGATAAAAGGTTTAACTCTCAAGTTATTGTCAATCACTCGATGGGAAAGCCATATTGAAAGTGTGAAAGCAGTGGTATTTCAATTTTAACAAATCAGAGAAGTTTTACTTCAAGTTGTAGAATAAAAAGACACCGACTCTAAAATAAGAAGTGTTTAACAACATTTGAACTTGGAAATTTTGAGTTTTTAGTGGGTATGATTATTTAGTATGACATGTTGGGTAAAGTTAACATTATTAGCAAAAGCTTACAATCTGAAAACATGCTTATTGACGTTGTTATGACCAAGATTAAGGGGCTAATTGCTTCTTTTAAAGAATATAGAGATTTTGGATTTGGATAAGTCGTCAATATAGCAAAAGAACTTACTTCAACAATGGAGATTGATCATATTTTTCCTAAAAAGAGACAAATATATAGAAAAAGATATTTTGATGAGGTTACATGTGCGTCTTGCAAAATACCTCAAGAATCTACCGAGGAAGCTTTTAGAGTTCATTATTTCGTATATATAGTAAATCAAATAATTGGATTATTAAAGAAAATGCTTGAGTAATATGAGGAATATGAAGATCTTTTTGGATTCCTTTTCACAGGGAAAAGTTAAGTTGATTGATTGATGAAGACTTGAAAGCTTGTTGTAAGAATCTTCAATGGAAACTACAAAGAAAAGAGAGGATAAAATGTTTCAGATTTGAATGAAGATGATTTATATCAAGAATTGAAAATCATATAATATATTCTACTAAAGGAAAAAAAAACAACAAGTGAAATACTAATTTTTTTATAAAGAATGAATTGTTTTCCAAATTCATTCATTGCAAACCAGATATTATTGATTATTTCAATGACTATTACATCTACATAAAGAAGTTTTTCTAAATTGAAGCTGATAAAATCTTGTTTGAGATTAATCATGACCCAAACAAGATTGACATTAGCTATGATTTCGATTGAGAGTAGTTTTTAGAAAACTTTAATTATGAAAAATTAATTGATGAGAAGATCAATTTTTCATAGATAATTTTAATAGTTTTTTTTTATTTTCTATGATGTAATGATACTGATTATTAGCAATATGAATTATAATATTTTCATTATTATAAATTTATTCGGTTAATGAAAATATCTTTATAACATGGATTTTATTATTTTTTTAATTAATACAAAGGGTTTTTTTTTACACGGCTCCTTCAAAGTCTAGGGCCAACCCTGTAACAAACCCTAAACTCATAAACACAAATGACAAACCATATATAGTGGAGTTCAGCATATCTCATAAAAACAAGATTCTTATGCATTTATCATATGATCATCAATTATATACGCCCCTAGTCCGAATCAGTGTCCATGTTGTATACAAAAGCTAGCTCTCTCAATTCTCCAACATTTCTTGGTTCAATATTGCTGAAGAGCACAAAGAACCTAAAATCGGACTCTATATCGGAAGCTTTGTAGACCAGATGATGTGCTCGATTAATTCCAATATTCGAAAAAATGCCTCTTTTTGTTTTTCTTATCCCAATTTGCTTCAGCTATAATCTTTTTCTTTTTGATAATTTAAATGTCTGAATATCAACTAATTAATTTTGAAGTAGATAGATTTTCACTTTATTTACCTACTGAGTAAATTTGAAATACAACTTCTAAATGTTTTACTATTATATTACCACCCGTGGGAGCCTTCCAAGTTATAATCTTTTTTTTTTTTTGATAATTTAAGTATTCAAATTCTTACTGACTTAATCAATCTCAAAGGTAGATAGTCTTCTTCTTGGTTTACCTACAAGGTAAATCTAAAAGCACAAGTAACTCCTCGTCAAGCAACTAATGTACTAGATTATTCATTCCATTGGAAGAAAATATTCTACAGTGCATCATAGTTGGAATTCGAACTGAGTGTTTATGTCTTGCTGCTACACCATTTCAAGCTATAATCTTGTTAGTGAAGGGATATGATGAGAGGCAACCTCTTCATCTTTAGGCGATTTTCTCAAACTTGCTTCAATTGCCAACTTTTTATGTTAGGCCATGCATCAACTAAAGAAGTGGCTAGTGGGGGATAAGAAAAGGGAAACAAAAGTTTCAGATAAGCATCAAGCTAGTGGATGAACACAAGTGCATGCACCACCACTTTATCCTTCAAAAAGAAAAAAAATGTTAAGAGGAGAACCCTACGTACAACTTTCTCCTCGAAATTTCTCAAACACCCCTCCCTACTCAGTGACTATATGAACATTATATATAACACGAGTTAGTGTCGACATTTTAAATTCCATGATCTAATATTGAGAATATTTTAGAAAATCACTCAAATTTTCTTTTAAAATCAACTTTTGTTTCAAGTGTCGATGTATGTATCATACATCGATGTTGCAATATTATGTTTCACATGGGTGTGATGGAGGATTTGATTGCCAATTTACCTTGAAAGGGATAATATGCACCACCAAAAAAGCAATGGCACTTACTTTGTTGGAGGGGCACCTTGGTTCATTACATAATGATGAGTACTATACTAGCCCTTCCATTTCTCGTTAATTCCTTTTATCGAAGTAGTTCTTTGCACCTATTTAAAGACACCATCTGTACATGATCAACTAAAGCATAAAAGTTTTTCATTTCCATTCTACTCCTCTTCCTCGCTTCTCTTTTTTGCCTTGAAAAGCTATGGAAGGAGACTTCCCTTCGACTCTTGACGGTGTAGGTTGAGAAGGGAGAAGGAAGAGGAGACGGGGAAGGAGGAGAATGCATGAATTAGTTTGCACAACCTGCCTAACTAGCTAAACCTCTCCTTGATCTCCTTCAGTTTGTCCATGCATACGTGGTAATTGATCGTGTGTGGGTCGTGATTGATCATATCTTTGGGTTGGGGAAGCGCATGGCAAACCGGCAAGTCACTCGATGGCATTGAGAGGGCTTGAATCGCTCTTGGTTATCGTCTAAATAACTAGCTTGTATATGTATGTGTTTACATATCATGTCTATGCTTACCCTTTATTTCTAGTGTGATTTGCGATGCATATTATATCAACTATGTAGTCCGACATAACTTGTTGTTAATCATTTATAGATATATTTCATGAATTGAAGGTCAAACAAGAATGATGTTGATACTAGCTACAATATAATCAATAACGATAATATCATGATCTCGTGAAAAAATTGTGGTTGGAGTAACAATGGTACCAACATCCAAGTTGTCATCACTTATTCTCTATAGTTACTACGACATCGCTGTAGAATATGTCATGTCTACTGACACAAAGATCATCATATAGATAGATTATCACAAGCATTATCTTGTTCAAATCTTTTGTTTACAATTGTAGAGAAATGATCCTATAAATTATTCTTTTAGTCTTAATTAATTATGTGGTAAACATTGATTGGAACCATCACGTTTAGCCTTAATTATGTTATAAACATTGAGCGTTGATATATAAGTTTTATGTGGCATATTTGGGCAAGTATCATGTACATTAAATATTTGATGTGATAATATTGCTCACATCATTTTGTTTTTTTTTACAAGTAAAATGTATATAACAAAAAGTCAAGAGTACAATAATCGGAAACCAATATCTCATGACTGAGAAAGTGTCATATCATAAAATACTCCCAATATTTAGTAAACATGTATTTGCAAACTCCTATAAATTTTCTTATGATCCAACTGCCCCTCATATTCATAGCCCTAGATACTAAGTGTATCAAAGCAAACACAACAAAGTGTCTTGCTTTGATCAATATTCGGCCTTGCTTAAAGTAACGCTTGAAGACTCGTAGCATCCACTTATAGATAAACTATTTCCTATGCCATATGCAATCAATCTTTGATCCTCCTCCATTAAATTACTATAGGGGCACCCAAAGAACAAGTACTCCTATGTTTCCATCTTACGTCTACAAAAGGCATAGTGTCTGTCCTCCATATAGTGGCGAGGTGCCTCTGAGCCAACATCCAAAATGTAACTGTTTGGCTAGGCTTTATGTAAAGCTTCCACACTGTCAGTACTAAGGGCTTCTTAGAATTAGGATGCCTGAAGACGTCATAAACCTAGCCATCTCGGCATCCTTCTTGAATAAATCCATCAGCCTCAGCATAACACCTGCTGATTATCCAATACCCATAAGAATCAAGTCGTAGATCTGTAGTAGCTACTTGATCAAACTGGGAATTTTAGTGTACCATCTTTCATTTCCATATGTTTGCCCTCCGCAAGTAGATATGATGCACCCACTTGAACCAAAGAGCATCCTCCTTTGCCTGTATTTGCCAAAGTATATATCTTAGGCAGTAATGCAAGGTTCCAAGCTCTCAAATCAAGATATTTGAATCATCTTTCATCCTTAGGTCTGCACATACCCATCCAAGACACCGGGGGTATTTAGACGTCCACATAAAAGACCTTCAAATGCTATAAATACAATCAATAATTCACTGTGCCAAAGTTAAAATAGAGAGTCAAAAGCATTTCACTCCCTGGAGCACTAAAGTGATGAGTTGTGTCTTTCCCACATAAGAAAGTGTATGTTTCATTCAGTAGTTGATCTGTCGGGCTAAGGAGTCTAATAAGGGACAATAGTATGAAATCCAAAGATGCTCAACAGAAAGTGGTATCCCCAAGTAATGGAAAGGCATGTACCCTCCTAGAAATTTGTAATAGAGAGTAGTCTAATGTGTGTCGAATCATCCATTCCAACTAAATAGATATTCGACTTCAGGTGGTTAACCTAAAAGTCCTGTCGTTGCACCAAACTCTTACAAACAAGAAGATAATACACCCACATATATCACACCCCAGCTAAATAATAACAGATCATCAACATATGTCAAATGTGTCAATCAGAGATAATTACACTTTGGGTGAAATTTGAAGGTTGTTCTGACCGTGCACTATTGTATCTGTTGCCCTAGGATCTCCACATATATACCAAATAAGTATGGGGATAGTGGATCCCCCTACCAAAACCCTTGTCCCTCTAAAAATCCAAAAGACTCATTAATGTCTAGTGAGAAAGATGTGGTAGTTGTTGCGAATCGTATAACCATCTAGAAGGGGAGTTGAATAGCTAGGTCACTCCCAATTTGATTGTTTCTCTACAAGACGTTAGTTGTGCAAGCAGAAATACAAAAACTAAAGCAATGAAAGCAAACAAGAATACAAACGTTAATATAATTGATGTAACGTGGTTCGGAGATTGCTTGCTCTTACTCCACGACTTTGCCTTGAGGTAGACGAACCCTTAATCCGTCAGTAAATTAGTCCCCGACAATCTCCGGCTAGAGCTTTCTCATTCTCGGTGGAGCAAACCTCTCACAATGCTCTCTTCGTCTTTACAAGATAAAGTTTAGTTTGAGGAGGAAGAAAGTAGACTTTGGAAGCTTGGAGGCAAAGACTACAAGAGTTTCAATCAAACCAGTAACCTCCTTCAATGCCCCAAGCTTTCTATAAATAAGAGGAGAGAGTTGAACAACAAATCAACTCATCCGGCACCAGTCGACTGGTCCATGTACCAGTTGACTAGTGTAGTCGTTGGACACAGCTAATGACACTCCGTAGAATCGCGATCCTGCTAACGTCTATCTATCAGTCAACTGGTGTTATCACCAGTCGACTGGTCTTCGCAACCGTCGAGCACAGAACCATACTATGCTTTCATGAATTTGGACCAATCGACTGGTCCAAGTACCAATCGACTGGTACCTTACATTCACTCACATTCATCCTTTCCGGAGTCGCCCTTGAAGCCCTCTTCCTCGACCTTCGTCCCTCAGTTGCACCCGAGCCCACAGCTTCTCTCCGTGTCATCCTTCACGTTGCCTTGAAGTTCGCTTCCCTCGGTTCCACTCTATTGCTCCTTATCCGACGGTCCCTCGGATGTCTTCTACACCATCCTTCACCGACTCAAGGATCCGAGCTCTCGGATGAGCTTTTGCTCATGTGTTTCACCAAGTTTTGCAAGATTCAAACACATATCAAACCAATATGAAAGTCTAATCTTAAACTCTTTGACACACACATCAAAACCATGATCGTACCGATTAAACCTAGGTCGATTGCACCAACAATCTTCCCCTTTTTGATGTGTAACAATATGTTTAAGCTAGGCACAAAATAATAACTTGAAAATTACAAGTATAGTATAAAAATGAAGCATAAAATCCAAGCTCCCCCTTAACATATGCTCTAACACTTAATTTCAAGTTTTGCACACTAATATGGAGAATTAAGTTTCTAACTTAACTTTCCCATTTCTCCCCCTTTGACACCATCAAAAAGATTGTACCAAACAATTACACATACCATGACATCAAATTTTGGACTAAGTTATCGAAGACCAGCTTCTGAAAGTGCTGGAAAATATGTACTAGTCGACTGCTATCTGATGCAGTCAATTGGTGCACATGCAGTTCAAATTTTAGTATTCTGAAACCAACTTCAGAAATGCATAAAAAATTCTAAAAAATTTGAAAAATCATGAAATTTTGAAAACATATTTCTTTTAAGGTTCTCTATCAAGGAGAAATATATTTTCATAGAAAATCAAGGTATTTTTAAAATTTTGACCAAATCTCAAAACCTTAAAAATGTGCAATTGTGTATCAATTTGAAACCTTATTTTGAATTCATATGTTTCAAAATAACTACACCACAGTAAATAAGACATAGAATTATTTTAAAAACATTTAAAATATCCAACTATGATTTATGGGCAAGATATCCATTAATTAAACATTTATTTTTCCCATAGTTGGGCTATGATCACTATTTTGACACATTTCACACTTCATCAAAATGTCATAAGCACAAGTGAATTGTGAGTATCATACTATCATCTTATATCTATGTTTAGAAATATGATGTAAGTTCTTGTGAGATGAAATAAAGGTAACCTCTACTTAGCCCTCTTTATAATGAATTTCTATTAAGGACAAGTGTTCCCCCTTTAGGTCTAAAGTTAACCATATAGAAAATTTTGAATTATGGCTTTCATGATTGACTATCACAAAATCCTCTAACCCTTGAGGATTGATTTTGGTATCCAATAGAAGTTCTTCATAATTGAGTTAACCAAATACTCCTTGAGAATCCACTTCCGATCTATGTTCTTTGTCTTGGATTGCCCCTTAGCAATTAAGGAATGATAAGATTTTTTATTGTTGGATTCCTTAAACCCTAAACACTTTTTGTTGAAGCTTGCCCTTTGGCTCCCAATAATCATGTTTAGAGTTTTAGAGCCAATTTAAAATTTTTCAAGGGCTTTGCTAAGGTATTCTACCTTTTCCCTTAAAGTCTTATTTTCTTCTTCTAAACATGAAGTATTTGAAATAGTAGAAGAAGCATGCATATTATTATCCTTAGAACACATGGATTCTAATTTTTCTTCAAGGAAAATAATATTATTTTTCAAAGACTTATTTTTCCTTTTAGCCTTAAACAAATCTTTATTTGTACTTTTAATAATTTTAATTAAAACATGAGGAGGAAGATTGTATACCTCACTTATCGAGACGTCCAAATATGATGTTTGCCCTCCCTCTTCACTTGAGCTCCCTTCTTCATCTTCATTTAATCTCCTTCCTTCTTCTTTTTCAGATGAGATGGAGGCTATGCCATCAACTCCCATTAATACAAAATGGGAGACATGGTGTTCTTCTTCCTCTAATGATGATAGATCATCCTGTTGATACAGTCTGACCTGGCTGTTGTTTTGATGTTGACACTGATTTAAGTTTGTATCAGATATTAATCAAACTCAGACTGACTACTGATCGAGGTTGATCCGTTGGGAGGGAAAGTCCTGGTGAGTGAAGCCAGGCAAGGGAAATCCAGATGGGTCAAGGTTGACCAGACATCTGGTGAAAAGTCCAAGCAGGGAGCTTGGCATGGGAAAAGTCCAAGTATGGAGACATGGCACGGAGTGGTCAGAGAGGGCTCGGTAGCTCGTTCTCTGGACCGGACGAAGTCGGAGAGGGTTCGGTAGCTCGTTCTCCGGACTAGGTCAGAGAGGGCTCGGTACCTCGTTCTCAAGACCAATCCTAATATCACATGGGCGTTGGATCGGTCAACAGACCGATCCAGTGGGATTTTGATTGCCTGATCGGTGCACAGATCGATCTGGTGAAACTATGTTTGCTGATCGGTCTGGCGACCGATCAGGAAACACTCAGTAGCCTACTGAATGTAATCTGATCGGTCTGTAGACCGATCAGGAGATGATGTCGCGAGAAGGAAAAAGGCAGTGGATCGGTCCGTGGACCGATCCATATGAACCCTGATCGGTCTGTAGGACCGATCAGGTCATATCCTGATCGGTCTTGAGACCGATCAGGTGACGATCTCAGGAGTGCAAGGAACCGCACTCATTAATCCCTGATCGGTCTGCAGACCGATCAGGCCATACCCTGATCGGTCCTCACGACCGATCAGACATCAATCCAAAGGTGTGGATCGGTCCGCTGACCGATCCACCACACTGTCTGCACACACTGTCAGTTTCTGCTGATTTCTGATTCGTTTCTGATGCGTCTGATCTAACATCTGCTTGTGAGCTTTTTGAGTAACAGGTTGCAGGTACCATGGTGATGCTTGAATTCAAATCAATGACTATCAAAGGAATAAAACAAAATGGTTTTTCCACTGGTTATCGCTGCAAATTGTGCAAAAGAAGCGTCAACGTTCACTGGCTTGTTCAGTTGGCTCACTGGCTGCAATCAGCTTGACTCTTCCTTATTGGTTCGAGCTCAGAGACACCAGTGAAGACCAAGGATGGTATTGGTGTGAGCTCAGATAATCAGATGAGGAAGAAGCGTGATTGGCGACGCCTGGTTCGGTGACAGTGATACGCTACTGGTTGACGTGATTCGATGCAGTGGTTTGGCTCTGGCTGAAGACAGCAAGAGAGCAGAGAAATAAGAAGGAGGTAGAAGAGAGGTTTGGGATTTTATTCTTTCTTTGGAAGCAAACTCTCTGTCGACGTTCAAGCAAGGGTGTTCTGTGAAGCTCTTGGCTGTGAATCTACTTCTTCTTCACTCTCTGCATTCATTGTGGCTGTAAGTTGATTGTGTATTCATTGTAGCCATAAAATTCTGTAAGTCTAAGTCTTGTGCTTCATTCTAAATCTATTTTGAGACTTTGTGGGAGGTTTCTCCACCGAGAAGGAGAAATACTTAGCCGGAATCTGTCCGGGGGTTGATCTACCGAAAGATCAAGGGATCGTCCACCTTACGGACACGCCGAGGAGTAGGGGCAAGTTATCCCCGAACCTCGTACATCATTGTGTTAGTGGTGGTGTGTTTTCTTCTTTGCATAAGTGTTTGTTTTGATTATTTCCGCTGTGCTAACAAATCTCTGTGTAGAAATTTTGTTTTTGTTTTTAAGAGGCTATTCACCCACCCCCCCCCCCTCTAGCCATCTAAGATCCCAACACATCCCATGTTGCGACTAGACTTTTAACCTTCTTTCCTTTTTCTTTTGTCATCTTCTCCTCTTCCTTCTTCTTTCCTTCCTTCTTCTTCAAGAGAGGACAATCATCCCTCATGTATCCTTCTCCTTGCCAATTGTAGCATTTAATCTTCCTTCTTCTACTCTTTCCCCTTGAAGTTCTCCTAGCATGTGATTTGTTAGAATTAAAATTCTTAAACGCTTTTCACATCTTTCTTACCATATATATCTCTTGAACACAATCCATTGAAGCACTTGACTCCTCGGAATCGGAAGATGGTGGAGATGGAGATTTCTTCTTCTTTCCTTTTTCCTTGTTTGTTACAGGTGCTACTTCTCTTGATCTATGAGCTTCTCCATCTAGTTCTTCAACTCTAGTTTTATGGAGCTCCATTGTTGAGAAGAATTCATCTAGATAAGATTTCTCTAGATCTCTTGAGATGTAAAAGGAATCTATTGGTGCGGGAAGCATCCGATGATCGAACTTAAGTTTTGATAATGGCAAAGGAATTCAAAGTTAAGGTTGTTTGTTATCTGATATGTTGAATGAGTTTGCAGGAAAGTCCTAACTATGGTTAGGCAGGTGAAAATCCCTAAGGGGCGGTAACCTTAGGTCATAGGGAGTGGTAACCCTAGGTGGAGGAAAACCCTAAGAGGCGGCAACCTTAGGTCCTAGGGGGTGGTAACCCTAGGTGGAGGAAAATCCTAAGGGGGGTAACCTTAGGTCCTAGGGGGAGGTAATCCTAGGTGGCGAAAAACCCTAGGGGGTTGTAACCCTAGGCAGAAAGTCTAGTCGGTCTGGAGGACTAGACTGGCATCAGGTATGTTCTCCTGAATGGAGTAGGTGAGGACGCGTTCCTCGTGGAGGGGATAGTAGGCGTCGGTTCGACCTAGGATTTTCGATCGAAAATCCGAAGTCAGAACCGGACAGTCCAGAGATTGTCAAAACATTTCTGTTACTATGTTTATTATGTGTTAACTTTGTTTGCAGGATATGTTGGTATTTTGTGAACTAACATGTTTTGCAGGGACGAAAAAGCAAAGTATGCCTCGGATGAACAGTACCCGAGGCGCCCTCATGGAGCTTGGAGGCGCCTTGGGTGCGAAGGAGAAGATGTGCGCGCAACAAGGCTGGAGGCGCTCTCATGGAATCTTGAGGCGCCTCGGACAGCCTTGAAGGCGCCTTCAAGAGGATTGGAGGCGCCTTCAAGTGGATCAGCGATGACTTCTTCAGCGCTCATCCACGCGGCTGACTCGGCAGTGGTGGAGGCGCCCTCAAGAGGCTTTGAGGCACCTTCAACAACCTTTATATGGAGGTCTCAACCAGAAGCTCTATTCATTCAATCCTGAAGCGATCATTCAACTGTTTGCTATTCAAGAGACAACCCAGAAGTGCTGTAGCAAGTCCCCGACAACCCAGAGCTTCAATTTCTGTAATTCTGTTGTCGGTATTGTTTAAATTTTTGCTGTACTTATTTCACACTTGTACTCTTTGTGATATTATAGTTGTTGCCCACTGAAAGTGATCAACGATTGCGGGCCTTGAAGTAGGAGTCGCCCAAGGCTCTGAACCAAGTAACTACTTGGCTCTTTCTGTGTGTTTTCTTATTTCCACTGCATTACTCGTCGAATTTCTGAATACGAAACAAGTGAAAGCTATGAGCGCTATTCACCCCCCTCTAGCGCTTCTCGATCCAATAATTGGTATTAGAGTGTGGTCGCTTTGATTTGATGCAACCACCAGTCAAGCAAATTTTTCATGGTGTTTTTCAATTTTTTCAGAGTCGATCGGAATCGGTATTCTTACCTTCTTCCGATCTAGTTTTCGTAATCGGATTCTTTTCTCGAAGTAGGTGCAACACCACTCGAGATCGTATTTTACTTCTTTTTTTAAACCGCACTATTAATCCAGGATCAAGTCCTGAGACTCGTTTCTTTTATCGTTTCTCATGCTAGATCTTCAATGGCTCTCCAAGAATGGTATAGCACTGCCAACCCGCCACTCTTCACTGGAGATGACTTAGGTTACTGAAAGGGCCAGATCAAGGCGTATCTCCAGACTCACTTTGAAGTTTGGATGATCGTCAAAACTGGGCTTGAACTACCAACTGATGGCGCCGGCAAGCCAATACCATACGAGAACTGGGACGTGACTCTTATCAAAAAGGTAGAAGTAAACGCCAAGGCAACCTGCACCCTTCAATATGGACTGACGAAAGAGGAGCTGGACCACGTTGGCCCGTTCACGAGCGCCAAAGAATTGTGGGTGAAGCTGATCGAGCTTCATGAAGGAACGTCCGACACCAAGGTAAGCAAGAGAGATTTAATTCTTAATAAACTATATAATATAAAATTACAGGAAGGTGAAATGGTGAGCCATTTGCACGCTCGCATTCAAGATCTCCTCAACGGTCTACATGCAATCGGACAGAAGGTAGAAAACAGAGATATAATCAGGTATTCTCTAAACGCTTTTCCGAGGAATACCTTGTGGGCATCCATGGTAGATGCTTACAAGATTTCTAATAAGGATCCCTCTTTAATTAAGTTAGATGAATTATTTGCAGAATTTGAATTACATGAACAGATTAACTCATGTCCGACCGAGAAGGGTATAGCTTTGGTTGCAGGTATAAGCAGAACCCAGGAAGCTAAGACAAAGCGCAGAACCGAACCGGAGTCAGAAGAAGAACCGGATTCAAACGACGACGACGATGACGAGCTCACGGTTGAACTTGTCAACCTGGTGAGGAAGTTCTACAGAAAGAAGAAGGGCTTCAACAAGAAGGATGTTAGAAAAGTGATCCAGTCCAAGGAGACCCAACCAAACTCCAAGATGAAAGTCGAAGTCACTTGCTACAGATGCAACCAGAAGGGCCACATTAAGGCGAACTACCCGAACCTGAAAGACGCGAAGAAGACAAGAAGAAAGAAGGCACTAAAGGCGACCTGGGATGAGTCTTCTTCCGAAGAGTCAGACAATGAAGAACTCGAGCAGATGAGTTTTCTTGCAATGACGGCCCGGCACCAAATTGACGAATCCAGAAGTGAGGATGAATCAGAAGCCGAGTCCGAGAGAAGCCACGGATCCGTATCTGTTTCCGAATGGCCTAACCCCTCTGTAATTACGTCTTGTTTGTATAATTTAATTAATTATTTAATGCACAAATTAGCTAAGTCTAATGTTCAGATTAAGTCGCTTCTAAAGGAAGTAACATCCCTTAAAGAAGTGACTAATTTCGAATCCTTGCCTGACCCTGTTCAGACTGGAACCTCAACTCAAGTTCAAAAGCTTGAGGAAGAGAATTCCAACCTGAAAATTCAAGTCAAGGATTTGAAAACTACATTGGAACTGTTTACATTGTGTTCCAAGAATTTTGACTTGATTCTTGGAAATCAGAAAGTCGTATACAATCGATCCGGAATAGGATTTAGAACTAAAAGAAAATATCGGTCTTATTTATCGCTAGTTAATAGACCAAATAGAAAGATAGTCCAAGCATGGGTACCTAAGTCCAACTTGGTCAATCAAGTTGGACTTAGTCAATATTGGGTCCCAAAGGATCAAGTCCATTACCTTGATAGACCATATCGAGGATATGATCCAGGGGGGCCAATAGAAAAACTATCTTAATAAATAGATAAATTGTTTGATGCTTGTTTATTTTCTTTTCCTCCTAAAATGCATGTTTAGATTAGGATAGATTAAGGACCTAGACGTAATTTACACTTATTTAGTTAAATCTAGAGATTTCAAAAGGGAAATTAAATATATATTTTCTTTGAAAGGCTCTGTCTAGAAGTGGTGGATGATCTCATACCCAAGAAGGCCTAGTGCCTCACCACAACCTAAGAGTCAATCTTCGAAATGTATATTTAATTAACCAATTGGAAAACCTAAGTTTAACTCAAATGCAAATTAATCCTTAAAAATAATCTAAATTAAGATAACCGTCTCACACAACTACTCAAGGTTCCCTGAATGAAAACTTAGAATTGGGTGAGATAGATCTAGGTTGAACTTAGTCCAATTTAACTAAAACTAATTCAATTTAATAATTTAATTAACTAAATAATTAAATGAAATCTAATTTAATTAACTTAATAATTAACTGAAATCTAATTTAATAATTTAATTAACTTAATAATTAACTAAAATCTAATAATAATTTAATTAATTTAATAATAATTAACTAAAATCTAATTCAATTTAATTAACTTAGTAATTAACTAAAATCTAATTCAATTTAATTAACTTAGTAATTAACTAAAATCTAATTCAATTTAATTAACTTAATAATTAACTAAAATGTAATAATAATTTAATTAATTTAATAATAATTAACTAAAATCTAATTCAATTTAATTAACTTAGTAATTAACTAAAATCTAATTCAATTTAATTAACTTAACTAATTAATTAACTTAAAATAACATAACTTAATCAACTTAGTAAATTAAATTAACTTAATAAACCATCTCACAAACACCCATAGGAATACCATGGTTGAGCATTTAGACTGGGTGAAATGGAACAATAAGTTAATTTCAGTCAAACTATATTCTAAATCTAGTAAATTGACCCAAATCAAATACTTTATGTAGGAACATAAAGATTTAGATCAATGGATGCTAGATACTGGATGCTCCAGGCACATGACTGGAGACAGATTGAAATTCATTAAGTTGAAACTCAAGGACCTAGGGTCTATTATGTTCTGCAATGACAGAACCCTTAAGTAATCGGAATAGGTAATATCCAATTAAATTTCGATTTTTATATTCGAAAAATGTTATTGGTTGAATAATTTAGTTTCAATTTACTTAGTATTAGCCAATTATGTGACTCAGGATATTTAGTCACTTTTTCAAAAACTGAATGCATAATTAAGAATATTAATAATCCTGAAATCACACTTAAGGTAATTAGGAAAAAGAACATTTATACAATAGACTTATCACCTCTTCACTAGAGTGTCTATTAACACAACAAGAGAAAATCGAGTTGTGGCACAGGAGACTGGGTCACACTCATATCAAACTCATTTAAAAAATGAGTCAAAATAGTCTAGTTAGAGGTCTGCCTAAATTAAAATTTATTGAAAATTCAACTTGTGATGATTGTCAACAAGGTAAACAAACCAAGTCAAACCATAAGATAACCAATTTAAACAGAACAACTTCTATACTTGAGCTTCTTCACCTGGACTTGTTTGATTCACACGGAGCCAAGTCACTAAGCAAAAACTAATATTGCTTAGTAATAATCGATGATTACTCAAGATTTACTTGGGTAAGATTCATAAAAACTAAAGATGAAACCTTTGAAGTTTTTAAAATCTTTTGCAAATTAATAGAAAATAAAAAATACACTCAAATAAAAAAATTAGAAGTGACCATGGAGGAGAATTTGAAAACCATAAATTTATTGAATTTTGTGAAATTAATGGTTATAAACATGAATATTCATGCCCTAGGACCCCCCAACAAAATGGTCTAATAGAACGGAAAAACAGAACCCTACAAGAAGCCGCTAGGACCATGTTGAATGAATACAAACTATTTAACTAATTATGGGTTGAAGCAATTAATACAGCATGTTATATACAAAATAGAATTTTACTTAATAAATATCAGAATAAAACACCTTATTAAATATACTATAATAAAATTCCCAATTTAAATTATCTATTTGGGTATAAAGTTTTCATTCTAAATACTAAAGACTAGTTATGAAAATTTACATAAAAAACCAGCCCAGGAATATTTTTAGGATACTCAACAACCAGTAGGGCATATAGAGTTTATAACAAAAACACCCTTAAAGTTGAAGAAACTATAAATGTAATTTTTGATGAAGAAAATAACCTACCCAATATTATAAATGAAAATATCAATTCAGAAAATATTAACTCAAGAAACTCAGAAGATGATGAAGAAATTTCACCTGAACCTAGTGAATTATCAGAACCAGTTACTAACCCAATTATAAGACCAACTAGGACTAGTACCAATCACCCATCTGACTAAATTTTGGGTGACCCAACTCTAGGAGTCAGAACTAGGTCATCATACAGAAACTTAAGTCAAATAGCCCTCATTTCCAAAATTGAACTCAAAACTATAGATGAAGTCTTACCAGACTCAGATTGGATAATAGCAATGCAAGAGGAATTAACCCAATTTGAAAGAAACCAAGTTTGAGAACTAGTACACAAACCTATTAATAAAACCATAATTGATACTAAATGGGTATTTAGGAACAAATTAAATGATCAGGGTGAAATAGTTAGAAATAAAGCAAGATTAGTAGCCAAAGGATTTAACCAAGTAGAAGAGTTAAACTATGATGAGACCTACACCCGAATAGCCAGACTTGAATCTATTAGGATGCTGCTGGCCTATGCAGTACATAAAGGATTCAAGCTATATCAAATGGATGTAAAATCCACTTTCTTAAACGGATTTATTAAAGAAGAAGTATATGTTAGCCAACCCCCAGGATTTGAGGACTTAAAACATCCAAACCAGGTTTTTAGACTAAAAAAGGCCCTGTATGGACTAAAACAAGCACTTAGGGCTTGGTATGAACGCTTGTCTAATTATCTAATATCTAAAGGGTTCAACCAAGGTCAAATAGATCCAACCCTATTTGTAAAAACCTTAGAAAAAGATATTTTTATAGCCCAAACTTATGTAGATGATATAATTTTTGGATCAACCAACTCTAAATTTTTAAAAGAATTTACCAAATTAATGGAAAATGAATTTAAAATGAGTTTGGTAGGTGAACTTAACTTTTTCCTAGGTTTACAAATTAATCAAACCAAAGATGAAATTTACATTTATCAAACTAAATATGCTAAGGAGTTAGTTAGGAAATTTGGAATGGAAAACTCAAAAAATATTAATACACCAATGACTACTAATATTAAAATTGACTCAGACTTAGAAGGTAAACTAGTAGACTTGAAATACTATCGAAGTACGATAGGGAGTCTACTATACCTAACTGCAAGCCGACCAAACATTCTTTTTGCAGTAGATATGTGTGCAAGATACTAATCTTATGCAAAAGAATCTCACTTAACCTTTGTAAAAAGAATACTTAGGTATATTAAGAGAACTTTAAATGTAAGACTCTGGTACCCTAGGTCTTGCACTTTTGACTTAACTGGCTATTCTGACTCAGACTATGCCGAGTGCAAGTTAGATAAAAAGAGCACAAGTGACAGTTGCCAATTTCTAAGATAGTGCCTAGTAAGTTGGTCAAGCAGAAAGCAATCCACCACTAAAGCTGAATACATAGCCATAGGAGAATGTGCATTTCAATTATTATGGATGATGCATACCTTAAAAGACTATCAACTAGAATATCAGAATACTAAAATTTCAATTGATAATATAAGTTCAATTAATGTAACCAAGAACTCAATTCACCACTCAAGAACTAAACATATAGAATTAAAAAACCATTTTGTAAGGAATCACGTAGCTAAGAGTGATATTGTACTTAACTATGTTGAGTCAAAATCAAACCTTGCTGATATATTCACAAAGCCCTTACCTGAACTTGAGTTTAGTGCACTTAGAAGACAAATAGGGATGTGCCTAGTAGAATAGGACATACTTCTTATTACTATGCTATTTAAATCAATCTGTTGTTTATTTTGGTTTTAAAATCTTAGGAAAAATAATTTTCAAAATTCTAAATTTTGTTAGTTATTTCAAAAATCTGATTTAGCCTAGGAATTTACCCCCTAGATATCATGTACCCCTAGTTTCAGCCAGAGCATCTCACAAACACACTAGGTTTAACTTGCTTGTGTTTGAAAATACTTAGAATGATGTGAGATGCATAGGGTACTACCTAGACTTAAGAACTTATGTCTATGCATCAACATAAGTCTGGACGTTAAATACCAAAGTACATTAATCAAGTTAAGTTATCCTGTATTAGTCAAAACAAACTTGAAACATCCCAAATTCAACTCTCAATTTTTTTTAATATCCACCCACTAATCATAAACTATGCAGGTACTCGTAGAATAAACTCATCACAAGTCTCATTTTATAAAAGGTAAAGAACAACACCTCACTTATGAGTTTAACAAAAAGAACAATAAATCCTCAATATCCCCCAAGAACCCTAGAAAGGAGTAAGTTCAGCACTCCTAATATCCGAACATCGCCATGCGTCCATCCTGCCTCCTCGTCTACTCCGCCCGAGGGCCCTCCGGAATATCCTAGAAATCATCCTCACCTGTATTGTAGACATCATGAGTTTACGGTCCAGCAAGCACAATCCAATATGTATAAAAGGACATTCATGAGATAACAAAAATAGCAACTAGGGATCTTATAAGTAAGAAATCATAACCTCATTACGATACATCAAAGAAAAGTAAATCACACACTAATGGTCCTACGTAGCTAATAGGGTGAATATGTTACATATCCGGTAACCACAATTAGAGCAAATCAATAGTCCCATGAACCTAGAGGTACCTCCTAGAGAACATGCAGTCATATAGTCGAAGCTAACAATAAATTATAGTTTCAGTCATAACTTACAGTATCAGTCATATTTAGAAGGGCCCTCCCCGGAGCTCATCCCGGGTCACCCAACTCGTACTGTCACCACATATGCTCATATTCATCCAATTAGCCACATAAGAAATCATAACCATTCAACATCATATTTTTATCTATAGCACATTCCATTCATGCATCCCTAGGCAATGAACATAATCTGCATATATCCTACTTGCAATTAAACATGAACATTTCTAGTATAGAACCTTTGCTTTAGGATCTTATCTCTATTCACCTCTTAATCATGCTCATCTTCATAATTTAGAGGAACTCTACATTTAGCAGTAAAAACGTGTAACACTAAGGTAGACCAAAACTGAATTAAGCACCTAAGTCAATACCTACTATGGAAAAATAGAGACACTGCAAGAAATTCCCAAGACCTCACAAGGAGTAGTAACTATATTGAAATCAACTCACAGCCTACTAAATCTATCCACGAAAATCACAGCTGACTTGTAAGAAGCCAAAATCATCATCAAACTTAAATCCAATCCAACCACACTATCCTGAGATTCCAAAACTCACGGAGAACATGAAACCACCATGGAAACACACTAAATCCACCAAATCAATTCCCGAAAACCACATAGAACCACTGTAATTCGGTGATCCAACAAGATCGAATTGAACCCAAATAAAACCACTACGATTCAGTGAAAACAGAACCACATCCAAACAAACTCCTATCTTCCAATTAAGTCCAACATTTCATAAGCAATAGGGAAAACAAATGCATCTGCGATCAAGGTTAAAATACCAACATTCTGTCCAAACATTTAGAAGCTTTAGGAAGGAGTGACACTTCATCAAAATTTAGCCGTATCTACCAAAAATTTGGTCCCAAATACTCGATCCATTAAAAGATCTCAAACCAAATCAATTACGATTAAAAATGCCTAAAATCCTTATGGAAATCCAGTAAAAGTATCTACTGCATCAAGAACATTAAAGAACCCACAAGCTAAACCAAGATATCATGAAAATTGCAACACCACTTACCATTCGGCACAGAGAGGAATCTACGGAAACTACAAAGGTAGTAAAACGTCCTCAATTAAAGTTTACCCAACAAAAAGAAAAATCTGTCCAGAACCCCCAAAGGCATTAGCATGAAGCAAAGAGAGAAGAAAAACTTCATCGTCTCAGATCCAATCTACCATCGACAAACCGAGGAAACAGAAAGCAATAGAACAAAGGCACAAACATCATCTCTTACTAAAACTTTCAAGAATTGGATACAGGAAGTCATTTCGACAAGAGAACCCGATCAAAAACCTTGTAGAGGACATCACGGAAATCCTAGATCGGACAAGAACATCACAAAATGAAACCATCAGAGCTCATAAAAAGGCATTCCAGCATCTCCTAGGTTCTATTCCCATACCTCAGAGATCCCCCAGTTACATAAGGAAAGATACTTGCCTTGCTCCTTCTCCTGCCGCCATCGGAAACCTTCGCTCGATGCTACCACGCCGACGAGGATCTGCGTCCGGTCAGGAAGTCCTCCGCTGCATCCGGTCAAGAGGTCCTCCGCGGAACCAATTGCGTGGTGCGTCACCGATCGGAGCTCAGAGCACGGTGGAAGGCTTCGTCGAAGCGGCCGAGATGAGCAGGAGAAGTTCGGCGATTTGGCATGGAGCAGCGAGAGGTATTGGCCGAAAACTTAGGTTAGGGGTTTTATACCGAGGTAG
The DNA here is from genome assembly GCF_018446385.1 of Zingiber officinale. NCBI lineage: Eukaryota > Viridiplantae > Streptophyta > Magnoliopsida > Zingiberales > Zingiberaceae > Zingiber > Zingiber officinale. The sequence continues at coordinate 96,220,721 of NC_055987.1, read as the reverse complement.
TTTAATTTATTTTAGCTTAAGTTAATTAGATTAATCAACTCCCACCTTAATTGAGATATTTCTAAACAGACTTTCTCCTACTCAATTATACCCCTTAAAATATAAAATAATTTCCTAAAAATTCATAAAAATTTAAGTAAACTCCATAAATTCATTTCAACTTAATTCCTAATAAATCATGCATGAAAACATATTTATTTTTCCTTAAAATAATCTAATTAGGTTAGATTTTAATTATTTACACCTTTATCCATATTTTTAGTATCTAATAACCTTATGTATTTATTTTATACTCATCCATCCGTACAAAATTTATAATTTACATTCACCAAGTTTCTTTTTTTATAAATTTTATGCATATTTAGGTCATGAAATTTATTTAAGTTTGAATATACTATATCCTATTTGATTAACATAATTAAAACTGACCACTTAAGTTAAACTCCATTCTAATTATACCCAACTAATTAAATAATTACTTTTAATTTAAAACAATTAATTTTGGGATATTACAAAACTGGATCACTAACTTAACTAATCAAGTGAAAACTATTATCCTTTAGGTAAACAGCTAGTAGCTAGTGGTTAAATATGTGGCTAAGTTAAGTATTTTGATTTAACTTTTAGTTACTCATACTTGGACTGTAAAAATAAATCTTTTAAAGGTGGCCTTAACTAAAGTTATTTAAATCATGTATTTTTAAATTTGGATATCCTAAAAAGCTTCTTTTTGATTTTTTTTCAAATATTCTAAAAAGTCTTGGTTGTAGAAGTTTTATCCATTATTTTTCTTAAAATGTTCTTAAAAAACCTTATCAAACTTTTGTTTGAAAAATTCTTAAAGTTTTAACATCTATTTTGTACAAACTTTTAGCTAAGTTACGTTGCAAGTCAAAACTTTTCCTTAACTAAATTTACCTCTAACTTAGTTTTTGATATTATGATTTCACTTGGTTAAAAATATTACAAGAAAATATCTTTTAAAATTAAGGATTTAAAATCTAGTATTCCTTTTGAAAAGTTTCTTTAACTCGAAGATAGCTAAGCCACTTTTCAAGTCCAAAACTTTTTCTTAATGGTAAAAATATCTTTTGTAAACTTGGTTTCTGAAATTTATTTTTAAAAGACCCCATACTTGACTTTTGATAAAAAGTTTTTACTTAGCTAAACAATCTTCAAAATATTTTACATACTTTGTCTTCTTTAAGTTTAAAGTTTTCTAAGGCTAAACTATATTTTTGAAAGCTAAGTTTATATCTTCAAAACCTCTGAAAAGATAATATCTTTTTTGAAGTTATTATTAGCGAAACTTTTAGCTAAGGCCAATGATCACTTTATAAATTTTTTCTTGCATTACCCTCTTTTTATTGATAATTTTGGTATATGGTAAAGGGGGAGAGTATAAGAATTCAAAGAAGAAATAAGGAAATTCAAAAATTTTTTTAGAGCTTTTATTAAGGGGGAGTCGTTATACTTAAGATTTCACTAAGGGGGAGCTCTGTACTTAAGTTTATACTTGTACTATCATGCTTATGTTGCCTTTAAAAATTCTTTATAGTATTGTTTTACTTACATTTGAATTTTTGTTGCCATAATCAAAAAGGGGGAGATTGTTGGTGTGGGAAGCATCCGACGATCGAACCTAAGTTTTGATAATGGCAAAGAAATTCAAAGTTAAGGTTGTTTGTTATCTGATATGTTGAATGAGTCTGTAGGAAAGTCCTAACTGCGATTAGGTAGGTGGAAAATACCAAGGGGCAGTAACCTTAGGTCCTAGGGGGTGGTAATCCTAGGTGGAGGAAAACCCTAAGGGGTGACAACCTTAGGTCCTAGGGGGTGGTAACCCTAGGTGGAGGAAAATCCTAAGGGGGTAACCTTAGGTCCTAGGGGGAGGTAACCATAGGTGGCGAAAAACTCTAGGGGGTGGTAACCCTAGGTTTTAGGGGGTGGTAACCCTAGGCAGAAAATCCAATCAGTCTGGAGGATCAGACTGACATCAAGTATGCTCTCTTGAGTGGAGTAGGTGAGGACACGTTCCCCGGGGAGGGAATAGTAGGCGTCGGTTTGACTTAGGGTTTCCGGTCGGAAATTCGAAGTCAGAACTGGACAGTCCAAAGACTATCAAAACATTTTTGTTACTATGTTTATTATGTGCTAACTTTATTTTGCAGGATATGTTGGTTTTTGTGAACTAACATATTTTATAGGGACGAAAAAATAAAGTATGCTTCGGATGAATAGTACCCGAGGCACCTTCATGGAGCTTGGAGGCACCTCGAGTGCAAAGGAGAAGATGTGCGCGCGGTAAGGCTGGAGTGCCCTCATGGAAGCTTGAGGTGCCTCGGACAGCCTTGAAGGCGCCTTCAATAGGTATGAAGGCGCCTTCAAGTGGATCAGCGACGACTTCTTCAGCGCTCATCCGCGCGGCTGACTCGGCAGTGATGGAGGCGCCCTCAAGAGGCTTTGAGGTGTCTTCAACAACCTTTATATGGAGGTCTTAACCAGCAGCTCTCTTCATTCAATCCTGAAGTGATCATTCAACTGTTTGTTGTTCAAGAGACAACCCAGAAGTGTTGTAGCAAGTCCCTGACAACCTGGAGCTTCAATTTCTGTAATTCTATTGTTGGTATTGTTTAAATTTCTGCTGTACTTATTTCACACTTGTACTCTTTGTGATATTATAGTTGTTGCCCACTGAAAGTGATCAACGATTGCGGGTCTTGGAGTAGGAGTCGCCTAAGGCTCCGAACCAAGTAACTACTTAGGTCTTTCTGTGTGTTTTCTTATTTCCGCTGCATTACTAGTCGAATTTCCGAATACGAAACAAGTGAAAGCCACGAGCGCATTCACCCCTCCCTAGCGCTTCTCGATCCAACAGAATCTACAATGGACATCCATGTAGTGGTTCTTAGAAAAGCATTGATGACTTTCATTATGATGTCTTGGTTTATAAGTGTCTCACCTACACTTGTTAATCTGTTTAAAATTTCTTTAATTATAGAATGTAGAATAGATACCTTTTCTCCTTTCTCAAGCTTGATATTGTTGAGTTGAGTTTGGAGAAGGTCCTTTCTTGCTAATTTCAATTCCGATGTTCCTTCATGAAGCTCCACTAGTTTTTCCCATAATTCCTTGGTGCTTGAGTAGTTTCCAACCCTTATTACTTCTTGTTGGGGAAGAACATTTAGTAGATGATGTATTGCTTCTGAATTTGCTAAATTTTCTTCCCTTTGCTTCTTGCTCCATCTTATTTTCTCTAGTAGCTCATTGTTTTGATCCCTTGGCATTTCAAAATCATTTTTCATGATTAGCATAATAGCAAAATCGATTTCAAAATTCCACCAAGAAAAATCATCTTTGAATTTGGGTGGATGGATGCTTGAGCCGGCCATTTTGATGAAGTGCTCTTCTTGGCGATTAGTCCATTGAAGGTCGTCCAAGCTCTGATACCACTTGTTGGGTGCGCAGAGCGGAGGCACCCAGTGCAGTGCCATGTTGGTGCGCAGAGCGGACGCACCCAGTGCAAGAAACGGAGTGCAGTGCCATGTTGGTGCGCAGAGCGGACGCACCCAGTGCAAGAAACGGAGTGCAGTGCCATGTTGGTGCGCAGAGCGGAGGCACCCAGTGCAGTGCCAT